>NC_140585.1:876467453-876595021 GCF_964204655.1 Triturus cristatus
GCAGCTTTTTGTGTCAATACTTCATGTTGGCGATCCAGGATGTGAAGAATCATGCAGACCAGTGCTTTAAATGGGCCGGTACTCACCAGTACGGAGTACCAGCACTTTCCTGTGTTCACCTCTTGAGTACCAGAAATTCTCTGTGTCAAGAGAGTACGGGTACTCCTAGGCTAGGGGTAAGTTGGGAATGGGCTCTGGGGTATGGGTATATGGGTACATGCAGCGAAGGTGCTGCTGAATGCGACGCTTTCAGAGGGAGCCTAGACAACGGTGGTGTAGCCCAGCGCTAGGTTGCTGCTGCAGCTGTCTGTGTGACAGGAACAAGGAGATATGGCCACCCCCCAGTCACAGATCTGGGTTGAACCATCATCATTCCTTTAGCTAATTTCGCCACCTCGGTTCAGACCCAGCTTTATGCAAATCAGTCTTGACCCTGTGCCTCATGGGAACAGTCCAGCCCGAACTGCCAAGCCAGGTCTTCCCTGAACCGGAAACAAGCTTCCTAGGACCGGTTTCGGAGTCAAGCTATCCTGGCTGATGAGGGCTGAAAGGTAAAGGCAAATGCATGGTAAAGACCTGCTTTGTAAACACACTGCGTGGTAAAGGATGCATGGTAAAGGCATTGCATGGTAAATGTTGCTTTGTAAAGGCTCTTTACCCAGACGGACAAGAGGTGTTGGAGAAGCATCCAGAATCAACAGCTGAGGATTAAAGTGAACTGAATGAGTTTGAGATTTGCAACAAAAAAAAAAAGAAAAAGGATTTGCATTCAATCAATGGACTTGTAAAGCGTGACTAATCACCAGGGAAGGTATCCAAGAGCTGAGGACGGAGCAGTTACCAGAAAGATCATTTGAACAGCCAGGTCTTGAGTGCCTTCCTGAATTCTAGAAGAGAGTTATAACTTCAGAGGTACAGAGGGAGGTAGTTCCAGGATTATACCAAAAGATAGGAGAAGGAACATCCTCCACTGTTGCTTCGGCAAATACGAGGGGTGTGAGCAAGGGAGAGGGGCGCAGATCACAGGTATCTTGAGGGCTGGTGGATGTTTATGCAGTGTTTGACGGAGGTTGGACCTAGGTTATGCAGGGCCATGTAGGTGTGGATCAATATCTTTAATTTGCATCTCTTCTGAATGGGGAGCCAGTAGAGTTTGCTCAGGTGAGGGGTGATGTGGGTCCGTTTGGGGAGGTCAAGGATGAGTCTGGCCATGGAGTTCTGAATGGTCTGCAGTCTCTTCAGGAGGTGGGTGGTGATTCCTGCTTAGAGTGAGTTGCTGTAGTCCAGTCTGCTGGTGACTAGGGCCTGGGTGACAGTGCGTCTGGTGTGGATAGGGAGCCACTTGAAGATTTTCAGTAGCATGCGAAGTGTGAAAAAACAGGCAGAGGAAAATATGCTGATCTGGAATTTCATGGTTAGCTTGCTATCCAGTATTATGCAGAGGTTTCTAGCATAGTCGGTGAGGGTTATTTGCCAAGAGAGCACAACAATGGAGCAATATTATTCTGGAAAAAAGTCAGGGGAGGATGAGTGTGGGCAATCATTTTTGACTGCACTAAGAAAATTGGCAAGAAGCTTTAAATTTAGTGCACAGTTGGATGAATGGATAAGAGAGCAATTTGTATTAAATTGTATCAGTGAGAAAATACATGACACTGTGGCTAAAAGATGAACCACATCTCAATGAGGTAATAATTATTGTCAAGAGGGTGGAAACATGCACAAATGTGAGGAAACTATTACAAGGTATGTAATAGAGGTGGAAAGTATCTCCTCATATTTCATTATCACATGGAACTAGAACAAGGTTTATGAAAAGAAAGACATCTTTTTACAAGTATTCGTTTTTCAGATGTGGGAAAACAGGTCACATGGAGAATGGCAAAGGTTGCTCTGCTTTTAAGGCAGCCTATAATAGGTGTGGTAGAAGGAGACTTTTGAATGTTGAATGTAAGAAAACATTGATACCGAAAAACTCCATAAAAGTGTGTGATTAAATTGTTCTACAGTTTGTGAGCAATTCATGTAAGCATACGTCTGAGGTGGTGAGAGCGGAGGGTTGCGAGAAATATATTTGATTAAAGTTCCCAAATTTCCATAAATTCTGAACAAGTTTATGCAGTGTCTAAAACATATGTGCAGACTTTGCAAGATGGATATTTAACCAGGAGGATATGGTGGAAAATCAAACAAAATGCTCAGGCATTTTCAGGCATGTATGGAGTTTCAGGATATATTTATTGTGCCCAAAGTGTATGTTGGGGTCAACATGGATTGTATTTTAGGTTCAACTCACAAAAATGAATTAGGCATCCTTTTAGATCAAAATGTTAGGCTGGAAATTCTGAAGTGATACATATATACTGTCTTGGGGATGTGAAATGTGTGTGCAGATTTTGAAGAGAAATTTCCTAAAGTTTTTGAGGGAAAACAAAAGTGTCTGAAGAATTACATTCAATGAATTTGTGTAAAAGATGGCGCCAAACCAGTTTCTTGCCAAGAATCTACCACTTGGGGTACAAGATGCGGTGAAAGAGAAAGATACAGAATCCAGTGAAAAGGGCATTAGACTGTGTGAGGCAGGTGTGATTGTGCCCATTGAAGGGTCAGATTGGTTGGCACTTATAGCAGCAGTTAACAAAATAAAAGTCCTGTGAAATAAGGTTGTGTGTCCATCTCTGAGCTCTAAATAGGGAGGTAGCAATTGATAAAATCCTTCTACCTACAATATTTAAATTGTTAGCAGTATTAGAAGGTGCTACGTATTTTACACAATTAGAACCGGTGTCTGTGTATGACCAAGTAAAACCGGAAGTTTTCAGGAGTTTACATCATTTAGAACACCATTTGCAATATTCAAATTTGTACGCATCCCATTTTGGTTGGTTACTGCAGCTTTGGTTTATCGGTTATGTCTTCATTGTTAGGGGACTCAGAGTACATTTTTACGAGGTGATATCTTGATTTTTGGGAGAACCTGCAAGGAATATAAGGGCAAGGTGGTTGAGGTTCTCAAACATTTGAAATTCAAGAGTTTGATCTAAGAGCTGATAAATGTTTTGGCGAGGAGGAAATCTCTTTTCTGGGTCACACGGTTTACTTGTCTGGAGTAACCCCAAATAATTAATAGAGAGGAGTTGGCCCACTTTATATGTATGTTTGGATTTTATGGCGGAAAAAAAACCACATTTAACACATAAAAGCATATTACTACCTTCTTGACTTTGCACCCGTTTCTCCCGAAGGAAAGATAACTCAAAAAGGTTGTGTAGGGACCGTCACGCACCCTATTGGTGTCCTGCTTCCTCATCGAGTCTCATCTTGGTCCCTATAAACCAGGGTGGTGATATAGGGAAAAATGAGATACCTTCTACACAGACCCACACAGATCTGAGGCCTGACACTGCCATGCAACGGTTTCAAGTTAGAGACAGTTTTAGGCCCCTATAGGAACATAGGCCTCTGCACAGAAATAACATGTTGCAGAAAACGATCCGACTGTGAGAAATAAATAGGTCACATTGTTCGTTAAAAGGTTAGGAAATATCTTGTGGTCAGTAAATTGAGCTACTGCATGAAACTTCGATCATATCTACCTCCAGACTCAGGAAACCAGTAGTGCTTTAGCACAGAGGCTACAAAAAATGTTAACCACAATCTCCATCTACTACAAAGACAGGCCAAAGAATGCCAATCACGTTAGAGCCTGTCTCCTTTGCAAACTTGTTGCTGATAAATGCACCCATTGATTAAGTACGTACGCAGGATGGACCGGTCCAGGTGCACATCCAGCCTCTGTTCATAGTGACGCAAATGCCCGCTTTTGCCTAAAACCATATTTCACACTTAAGCAAGATCTAGGCCTGATGGATGAAACCACATACAAAAGGCAGATAAGCATAGCCAATTCGCTTCAAGCAAGATTATAATCACTCGCTGTGCAGAAAGGCAAATATATCTGAAATGTTAATATTATTTACGTTTTAAAAATAGAAAACCGCAGAGGGGGTTTCCGCTAAATATGCGAAGCAAGGGCCATGTGGCCCGCACCTACATGTACTTCTGTTTCCAATAAATTATTGTATCTACTGATTATCTTATACGTCTGTGACGCAAATACTATGCTTGTAACTTTTTTTTGTTTCGGTTTGAGTATATAAACCTCTGTTTTTGAATTGTGTGTCGGACATCCAATTCCAGTCTCTTCTGAGCCTGGCTGAACTCCCCGGCTCAATAATACATTAAAACCATATTATATAGTCAACTTGTATTCTTGCTGTTTAACAGATTTTTCCCTCTAACATACTGTACGAGTCAGCCAGGAGTTCCACTTCCTCTCACCTGCTGCGAAATTCAGAATACTGGCTGTCCTCTTAAAATGATTCTGCGCCGTTAAAAAAAAAAAAAAAAAAAAAAAAAAAAAAAGGTAGGAAGACAGTTTTTTCAAACAAAGTCTTTTAATTTCTCTGGGGACGAACAGCACTCTGAAGTTGGCATAATAAAAGTAACATTTTAACAGTAGAATATGTTATTATATATATGTTGAGATGTGCATGCATGATTGTGTATTGACACAATATTAAAGGATCCTGGTGGTAAGTCCGGAAGATACTAGGGACTCAGCTAAAATAGCCGAAAGTGGTCAGGTAAAGAGTTGGACCTGAGGCTGGACATGAGCGTACATTATGACAGGCAGAATACTCAAGTCAGATTCCCTGGACTTTAAGTCTGGAAATCACAGTTTGTAGTTGCAAGCAGTGAAAGGTTGTCCTCTGAATCTAATGAGAAGGGACCAGTAGTCTTTTTGCCCTGGTAGGTAGTTTAGAGTAGATAAGTATGTCTACGTGAATGTAAGCAGAAATGCAGCCACAGATTGTCATGTTGTAGTTTTATGGTGTCTATGTTATGTAGCGTATTAACTTAGGATTTCCTATTTTGTGAAAAATATTGTAGAATGTTAGAAAATAATTTTTCTTAGACAAATGTCTCAAGGGTTCCCAGATAGTCAATCACATTAGATTACTGAATTATCCATTTTTATAACAGATTCCCTGTGGCTCTCTCTAAGGGCATTGACCCTAGTAGACCAGCAATACCAATACCGTCTAATAGTCCTTTAATGTCAGAAATGTATGAGTGCCTAAGTACTGACAGTACCCCACCTTTAGGTCTCAGGACAACATACATTAATGCAACAGAAGTACCCCTGTCAGATAATTAAAAAGAACCCTCCAAGTAATTAACTCAAGGACCTTGTCCTCCATATTAGAGTGTTAGAGTAGAGTAGTAGCCTCATGAACCCCATAACAAATACTGATACTACCAACTATTATTATCATGATCAAATTATAGAGACTCCAGAGTGGAGACTAGAAGAACTGTCAAAAGCATAGATGGGAATGTACCTAACTACCTCTCAAGTTATTCCGAATAGGACCTTCACACACTTACAATAGTTGCAATTGTTCAACCGATGGCGAGATACCCATCAGAAGCCCCCCCACCCCCCCCCCCCAGCAATTGACCTACCACCTCTATGAGCAGTGAGGAAAGTGGCCTGAAGATAACAGATCACAATCACCAAGGACAGATATTTAAACATAGGCCACCATATTCCCAAGAGCCCACCACGCCAATAAATATAGTTGTTAGAAGGTGGTTCTGACACTATGGGCCGCCCGGATTTTTCGCTTTTTGAGAACTTAATTGTTGAGCTTTTACTGTGGGGGAGCCTCATAAGTTGGGACTCACCCACAGTGAACTCAGGATGTAAGAGACTGCATGGGGATTTTACTGGTGTTCCCCTGGCTTGACCAGGCCACTGCGCAGCAGCTGGAGTAAGGGACAACGGGCTGGTTACATGCAGACATGTGTACACGCGTGTGCACACGTGTACGGGCTGCGCAGGGGAGATACCTAGCGTGCGCAGTCCAGGAGCAGCTACAAAGTGAATGGTGTGGCAGGACTTATGCAGTATTGGGTGGTGACGTGGAATAGGCTTTATACCCTGGAAAGAAACATGCCAGGGAAAGTCAGTGTGTCTTACTGTTTTTTCACTTCATTATTCCCCTATAGGAATGTGGAGCCAGGGGCTAGATTAACTTCCATTAGGCCTATAGATTCCAGACACGCACTTACGTCCAATGTAGCAAATGTGAAAAGAAGTATTCTGCAGAGTCCAAAGTCATATTTGTACTGCTTTTGGGTCATCCAGAACTGTCATATTTCTCTGAGCCAGCCATGACCAGACCCAGGCTGAGGGCTGACCTCAGCTGGATGGATTGATAACCTTTCTTCCACAAGCTAGGGCCTCCTCTCCACGAAGAGAAGATGGGAGGGGCTACAGGCCAATCCATCAACTGCTGTCACTCGGTGCCAGGCACCAGGCTGCACCAAGGAGGGAAGGCAGCGTGGGGGATGAGGCTTCAGACATGTGGCCAGAAACCCTGGACGATACCATTTTGAACAAGCCCAGAGGCTGGACAAAAAGGAGGGAGCAGGGGAGTGATGTGTCGCTGTTTGATAGGACCAACAGAGACTTCCTGCCAGCCCCCTACTCAACTTTTAAAAAGTGCTTGCACAGGAAGAGAAGCTCTCTGGGGTGTGGTCAGCTGAGGCTGAAGGTGCTGGAGCCTGGCACAATGGGCAGTTGGAAGGAGAGACCCCCTGACTGCCCCCAGGACCCTATCAGCACCAGAAGAAGAGCCCAGGACTGGTGCACAGAAGCAGGGGCCTCTGCGCAGGGAGAAGAGAGGCCCAGAAGGAGAGCCTGGCAAAAGGCTGGCGCAGGGAGCCAGTGAAGACAGCACACTGCTGAATCTACCCTCTCAGAGACCCAGAGGGCAGAGGAGAGTGTTCCCAGGGGCTGGGGCTGGTAAAGAGGAGCATGAAGCGCCCCATAATGCCTCGCCAGGCATTTGGAAATCTGCCATTTTGGTGCTTTGTGGCCCCCAGAGGAGGGGGGTCACCCTCACTTGTGAAAAGGTGCTGGGGCAGCTGCTGGAGGAGCGCAGTCGTCCCCCCCCCCCCCCCCCAGCACGAAGAAATCTGCCATTTTGATGCCTGGTGGCCCCCAGAGGAGAGGGTCACCCTCATGTGTGAAAAGGGGTGCAGGGGGGCTGCAGGAGCACCGCAGTCCACCCCTAAGTTTCAAGGGGCATCTGAAAGAATAACTCCTTAAGGGCTCAGCCAGCCTTTAACACCTTCTAGGCTGGAACTTATGTTCTACATTTGAGGGTGCACTATGAAGTGCATCATGGAGTGAATGGCTGAGTTGGGGATGTCTGGAGATGGGCATCCCCTGGAGGTGAAGTGGTGTAATTGCACCGAAATGCATTTACTATTGGTTATTTCTTTTTAGGTGGACTGAAAGTCACATGTGTAAAGTGAAGTACCTGTGTAAGGTGATGTTAAGCTAAATGGAGTTATGTTGCTGGACCTTCCTGCCAGGGGGTCTGGCTGTACTTACGTAATCCCATGCTTTTACCTGTGATTCCTTTTAAAGTGAAGAGGCGCACTGCAGGAGAAGTGTAGTTGCCAGGAGTACTTCTTTTGAAGGGACTGTAAGTCACATGTGTAAGGAGATGTCATAAGCCAAGTGGGGCTATGTTGCCAGACAGTCCTGCTAGGGTGTCTGGCTGTATATGCGCAATCCTGTGATTTCATCTGTGATGCCCTTAGGGGCTGTAATTGCAATGCATTCAAATGATAAACCAAGGTGATGAGTACTGTCATTCTAAAGTGTGCGTAAACATGGATTCTTGCTGCTGCGCTTAGGTGACGACCCCAGACTGCTAGCCCTTAAGATATAGAGGTGCATACTTTATGGTCAGTAGGAGATGCTTAGTCAGGGTCATGTGTCACCAAGGCAGGTTTACCCCTTTTTAATGCTTTTTGAGGTAATAGGGTGGGTCGCCACTGGGATGGTGCCAGTGCGCAGGGCCCTCGCTCCAGGTTATGTTCAACTAACTGCATTGGGGGCAAGTTGATGTGCATACATGGGAGTGGTGGTACTAGACCCCACCCCCCCTGCGGGAGGAGTGGAGATGTTATGCAATGTCACAAAGTAATTCCAAACAGCTTATGTATATTTGTAAATTGGTGCATAGTATTGAGTGGTGTGTGTGTTTAATAAATGTACTCTTACTTTTATAAAGCAAAGTACAGACTGGACAATCAATTATTGAGTTATTTTTTTGCACCTACAAATGGCGATTACTAGCCCACACCACCTCCCTTGAGTAAGCCTCAGACTGCTCTGCAACGCTACCCTCTGAGAGTTAGGCGCTACAATTGGGTGTTTGGTTCCCAGTGAAGGACAAATGTAGTCATGTTATTTGTGCAGGCCTCACAGATGCTGCCTCATTTTCCAACAATAGTCAAAGAGGTGCACGAAAACAGAATTAATATTTTTGGCATAGTTGAAGAAAAAACAAAAAAAACATGGGAAGTGGAGAAACATTCTGCCCAACACACAGGACAGGGCAAGTCTAAGGTGAATAGTTCTTTATGGAGGCATTTAGATTCATTGTTTATGAGTGACACTCTTGCCATCGTGTGGCCATAAAAAGATTATTATGAAATAATAGAAACATTTCAGTGGAACCACAGGCACCCTTCGCGTGATCACCTCAACATAATCGCAAACGAATACCTTGTGTTAGATCTTTTATTATACAAATTTATTAGGGAACTTCCAGTTTGGAATTTGGGATATGAAGAACAATAACCCATAGATTCCACAAATAGTTGTCTATATTAACGATAATGTCATTGGGTCTTGAGCATCAGGTAATCTGCTTAGGCCACCTATAAATGCTCCAGCCCAAGATATATGCATGAATGAATTTCTACAAAGAATAGGGATAAGTATGCCCAATGTCCATCACCATGGCCTGAAAACGATTTATGTGAAGTAAGGAAATACCCCATGAAGTAGATAAGGGTATACAATAGAAAGTACAATAACATTTTGAATACACAATATCGCTAGAAAAATTGTATATTCATAGTAGGAACAAGTTAGGCCTAAATATAAGACTAAACAAGGCCAAGTGTACCGGATGGATAATAGATACCCCTTTATAACACATGGTGAAGGTGTTCCCTGGAGACAAGGCAACATCAAAACTTGCATATGCCTGGCCTGAAAAGGGCTAATTCGAAAATACATTAGAACACATAGTCACCTTCTTACAAAGAAAATACAATGGAAATAAACTAGAACAAAGGAAGACCCCATTAGATCTGTGGAGGGTCTTCTGTGAAAGAAATCCGAAGGAGTCGGAGACAAAGTCCCAGACCCCTCCTTCGGCTCCTCCACCCCCCTACCAAGATGTGAAATTGAGTTTAGACATTGCAAAAGTACAGGGCACGTACACAATGCAGTCTAGCACATCAAACTCACTTCCCACCACCTCACACCCCTCTGCTGCGGGATATGCAGACCCCTAGTACAGACCACCATTGGAATCTTCTTCCGATCATGGTGAATATGTCCGAATAACTCCACGCCCTCGAATGTCCAGCACACCACTGGAGATGTCAAGTGGGGACACTTATAAGTATGTAGGAACAGTAGATGCTACTTTCACACTTCATTTAAAAGAGGAGATGACCCCCTTACTGGGAAAGATGGAGGTACAGGTCAGCACCCAAACCAAGGGTCAAAGGACACACAGGGAAGGGATGATGCTATGAAACCAGGAAACTGTCCAAACGATTCAAGGCCCAAGTATGAAAAGAGGACAGGAAAGTTAGCCATTAGACCAAAAATAGCTTCCGCAGAGCACTGGAGGTTTATACCCACAGGACCAGAGGGAGGTGTAAAAGGCAAGTGGTCCAAGCTACGGCAGGATTGACAGATAGACCCAAGAGCAACTTGGGAAAAGTAGGAAGTGCCCTTGTGGCATCGGAGGGCCCTAAATGGGTCACAAATCATTCAATAAGAAAGATCAGAGAACTTGCCCCTTACACATACCATCATATGTGAAGAAGATAGGTCAGCGAGATCTTATAAAGGATCAGAAGGGGCACTAGACAACATCACAGAGCATGCTAATAGAATGTCCCTCATTGATGACCATGACAAGAACAGTCACAATATACTTGTGAGGGGGAGACAGTAGCAAGGCAGCACAGATATTACAAGGAATGCAGTGAGAGTTGAACAGATTAAGATTTGACGGGGAACATGCATGACTATATGAAAGGAAGGGGATGTTTGATTTGGCAGGGAAGATGACACTGAGGAAAGACATGGCACATTTATTCCCTGTACACTCGGGCAATGATCTGATGCCCAATGAAGCAGTGGCCCAACATGAAAATGGTTGTCACTTTTACTGGCAACCTAGCAGGTTGGGCAGAAGGACTGGCACCATAGATGACACCATGGCCAGGAAACGGTTCTTCTGAACGTCGAGACATGGCAAATGCAGAGATGAGCATTTTTCACAGCATATGGGATCTAGATTGAGATTATCCTGCAGGACAGCCTGAGGGTATGGCAAAAGTGCACCAGACAGTACAACTCCCGTCACCTTACTAGCCACAGGACTGCAGTCATATCACAACTGCCCTTAATATTTAAGGGCCCATGGGCGCCCCAATACATACCATGGCCCCAGATGGACAAAGAACATCTTATAAAACAGTTGCCACAGCTTGCCAAAGGGGCAGGGAAGTGGATAGCAGCTTTTGAAAAACAAGCAGCAGGGATAACTCTTTCAATAGGAAATATCAAAAGTTTACTAAACTCCCTTATAAAACAGACACACTGTTCACAAAGGCAGGAGTAAAGGATGTGTGATATTGACCAATCCAAAATGTGACAAGGCACTCTTTAACAGAGTAATGGGAATTGTTTGGAGGCAATTGAGGCAAATGTACCCAGACAGGCCAGACATTGGGTCTCTCAACGTACAGACAAGGCAGCCAAATGAGGACCTTACTCAAGTCCTTAGCAGAATGAAGGAATCATGGACAAAGGAAGTAGGGGAGAGATGGGACATGACTGGACAAAATACAATACTGTTTTATAACATAGTGAACAAGGGATTAGCGGCTTAAGTGCAGAATGAACTAGACAACATAGTAGCTTTGGACATGAGACTATGGACAGAGATACAGACACATATAATACACTTCTGTAAAAAGAGACAGGAAAAGGAAAAGAGCGAGAAGGACAAGATAGAAAAAGCAGCAGCAAAATTAATACAAGAGAAACTGTCGAAGAAGACTGCCACTACAGCTACCCAGATGGCGGCAGTGTCCTTGGGTGTGCCACCTGTAGACTACCATGTAACCTAAAAAATATGCCCAGAGAAATAATAACACGAATGGGCGAGGAGGGCTCCGTGGTGCAGCTCGCCATGAGCCCCCAAAGTGATGTATCTTCCACAGCCCCAAATTCAGCTGCAGCCTCAACAACAGTTGCAGTCCCTGCAAGCGCAACAACACGTGCCCCAAATGCAGTATGGGCCACAACAGGCAGTGCAGCCCACTTTAAAGCACCAGAATTCACAAGGAGAGGTAAAGGTTAGGGGAGGAACCCATTTCAGAAAAGTTACATGGGAGGATATGCCCAATTAAGGTGCCTCCGGAGAAGACTCAAGTGTCCAGTCTTATCGGTAACACACAGGCCAGATGAGGAACCCACTGTGACGGTAGCCATAAATGACAGGGAGTACAGCTTTCTCATTGACACTGGGGCCCGAGGTCCTGTATCAGTGAGAGAGGACCCCCACTGTCAGATTCATCAATGAACACACAGGGGTTCTCCGGGGCAGTAACAAGGGCTCAGTTTACCAAACTTATGGAGATGGAGATGGGGGGTGGGGGGGAGGTACGTTAACAGCAGTCTCTTATTCTCCCCAACTGCCCCAACCAATTTATTAGGACGTGATCTCATGGCAAAATTAAACAGAACCATCTACTTTGAGGAGAGTGAGACAATGATATGCTCAACACCAGGAATGTCTCGCACATGCATCATGACAATGGTCAGGCACCTTCCAGACGGTGACCAGGTTAAGGCCAGACCCATAGACATCCCAGCCTTTACTAAAGCAGTGTATACTATCATAGCAGAAACACCAGAACTAACAGGGAGGCTAGTCGAATTGCCAAGGAACTTTCTCTTCTGACCCAAGAGCCCCTGGTCTGAGAAGTTAAACCCTGAAATATTAAGTAAAGATCTCATCTTGGAGGAAGAAGCTGTGGAGACATCACCCACCTACGGGATGGTGATGGCCAGTGACCACACCTGTGAGATGTGGGCCTGTGCCATCTTTCATGATCCCAATATAAACGTGAGAGATATATCAAATGACCAGTTGTTTTCGGATGACCCCACAAGGTCAATGACTGTTTTCGAAGACTGTATTCCACTACGCATCACATTGGAGACAAGGTCTGCAGAACCAAAAACTGTCCCTGGCCCTATCAAGGTCAACAACTTTGCGCAGGTATTTTCCCACTTGTGGACCAAAGGCCCCCATGACGTAGGACTGGTTCGCACAGATGTGCCATTTAAAATTACTTTGACAGAAGGAGCAATACTATCAAGAGTGAGACAGTAGCCTCTATCTAAAGAAGCAGAGGAGGGCATTGCACCTGTTATTCAGGCATTGGTAGAGCAGATAGTTATATACTGAGGTGTATCCTCTCCAACACCCGATTTACCCTGTCAAAAAGGCCAAGGCCAATTTGTGCGCATGATTCAAAACCTGCGCCCCCTGAATGACACAGTGATATCAAATTCCCCATAGTACCCGACCTTTCCGTCATTCTCATCAACATACTCCAAGATGCTAAAAACGTTTCAGTCATAGACCTAAAAAAGCATTCTTCAGCATTCCACGTGACCCAGATAGTCATTATTTGACTGCATTTTCATTCCCCTGTTCCCAGTACCTTCATTCTCGTTTACCTCAGGGGTACTGCGAGTCCCCCTGCATCTTCAACAGGATAGCCAACAATGACCTCGCCAATTTTCAAAGTGACAGCATAATATTGCAGAATGTTGATGACTTAATGGTCTGCACTGCTACAGAAGCGCAATGCAAAAGGACATGGTTTCCCTGCTTTGTACCCTTGCCCAACGAAATTGTACAAACTGTAATGTCTGTTTAGATGGCACAGCTAACAAAAGCCACAAAGTTCTTCTCTAAGCAGGTTACCCAGGCAGTCGACAAGCACGCCAACGCACCCTCTCCAGTGACTAACAGCACAGCTACTGCGGTGAAAGTTCAAGAACACAAACCATCGTACCATCTCAGAGACATTCACCTGGCACTGACTTTGCCATCCATCCCTTCGGACACCGAGCAGGAAAAAGAGGGGGAAGAAAAGGAGAGGAAACTGGAGTAAAGCCTCCCTCCACCGCTTTAAAAGACACTTATTTTTAGATACATACTTTACTTTTATTTATCCTCCTCAATGCGTGAATATTGATGCTTTAGGCCCATGTCTATTTCTTCTATCCTACATCAACTATTATATGTACGCACAGAGCTGCTGATGATACTGACCATCACCCTCTCCACACTGCTTTGTTTGAAAATATTTGGTACCAGCATATGCATAGTATAGACACATCCACATCCAATACCAGTTATGTATGCTCCCTCATCCCCCATGCCACTGCGGTAGATAAACTGCATCACCCTAAAGAAGTATACTCAAGCATTACACAGTCTTTTTCACCTCTTTTTATGTGGAATAAAAGCACATCTACAACAAACGCATGTTAGTCCTGCAACTGCTTGAGTTAATACAACTAGATTTGACACCCCCCCTGGAGTCCTACGAATCCCGACAGCAGAGATAATAAAGAAGGTATGAAGAAAGCAGGAGAAAAAAAGGACCTATGCAGCTTGGGAAAAGGGTGTATTACAGCGGGGCATCTTGGGAAGGTCAGAAACATTATCCATACGTAGTAATTATTCAGCTAAACCCCTGCCGCCTGATTGCGCAGCTAGGCTAGTGCTGAATGTCACAGAAGAAGTATTTGCCCACCCATGATAAATGGCTACTGGGGCCAAGTTCACATGTAGAGCTATATCATTGTGGAATGGCACAGAAACAAACAGCCCTTTAAGATTTGATGAGCTAATAGGACAAGGTCAGCACATATGGGATGCAAACATACAGGGATATACATGGACAGGAAACTAACACACACTCTAGAACAGCAATGAAACTAACACAGTTTTCTCTTTGTTTCAGAGGAAACAGGCCAGTAAATGTGGGAAGGACCTTGAATGCAATACTACTGTGAACAATGTCAACATGCAGGGAGGGGGCACCGCTAGCTTGATGGATCACTTTTGGCAGTTTGGGGCCTGGCTCTACATGCAGCTATCCCTGAATTGGAGTGGCCTTTGCTCACTTGTGACTCTATACAACACCCCAGTGGTAATACCAGGAGTGGACATTAAGACATTGCAGGACCATCCTATGAGCCGTCCCAACGACCTTGCTGCATCACCACATGAAGAAAAGAGCTGCAGAGTACTTTGGCAATGCAACTTGGGAAGATGTTCCACAAGAATACAGACTATTTTGTGATGCCCAGCTCTTCTTTGGCAGCATCCTAACATGGATTCAGGTGAAAGCAACTGCCCCGCTGGTTGCAGATCATGCGGTGGGAGCTCATGAAGACCATAAATGCAACAGAAGGTGGCTTCAAAGCAGGAAGGGAGAACTACGTGCCCTTAGACTTATGTTATTCCAACTTATTAAGCACACAAATACCCTGGGGTGTCTTGCCACTAAAGCTCAAAAAGAACATTACTGGAATAGGGAATTAGTTCTGGAAAAGCCACGTTTTGAGCTCCTTCCTAAAGTAGATCAATGAAGGCAAAGTTGTAATATGCAGAGGAAGAGTGTTCCACAGCTTAGCTGTTTCACAAATCAGGCTTTGTCCACCCCAGCTAGTTTTTTTTAAATCTGGGTATAATCATAAATTTAGCCCCAGTGAAGCGTAGAAGTCTGATGGGTTGGACCAGTTGAAAAGATTACTGAGCAAGTCAGGACCTGAGCTATTTAAGGCTTTAAAAGCTAGGCATAAAGCCTTGAACTTAACACGGCTCCCCACTGGAAGCCAATGCAATTTTCAAATTTCTTTAGAAACCGACAAATTTGGGCAGACCGGGCAAAACTCGGCTGCATTTTGTGTCATCTACAACATTTTTAAATGTTGACTTTGAATATTCAAATACAAATCATTACAATAATATAATGCTGTCATAACAGTATTCCTAGTGTTGGCTAGCAAATATGGGGAACATTTTCTTTATTTTCTGAATTATAAAGAAAGCAGAGGAGACCGCTGCATTTATTTGATTTACATATGTCAATTTGTTATCAATCAGCACACCCAAATTCTTAGCCTTAGTTACTGGTTTAGGAAGATCACCTAGCTCATCGGACCACCAGGAGGCTTCCCAAGTTGGCGAAAGGATGCTTTAGGCAATGCTTACTCATCCAGGTACTTATTTTCAGCATACAGTCTTGAAAACGTAGCAAGGTAGATGGTTCATTTTTAAATGCTGGGACCACATTTTGTGTCAAAATTCGAATAAGAGGTGCTAACTCAGACACCTAAACATTAAATAGTGTTGGACTGAGAGAAGAACCCTGGGGAACCCCATAGGGTAGAGAATAAGAGGCTGATATAAAATGATCCAGAGCTACTGACTGTGTTCTGTCAGCTAGCAAAGATGTAAGCAGCGCAAGGGCTGATTCATTAATGCCTAGCATTTTTAGATGTTGTCTCAGCAATCTACGATCCACAGTATCAAAAGCTGCTGAGAAGGCAAAGAGAATCAGAGCAGTTGCCCCGCCCTTGTCCATCACTGCCGATATCGCCTCAGTAGCTTAGATCAGCGCAGTCTCAGCACTGTATTCTTAGCGGAAGCCAAATTGAGTGGGATCGAGCAAACAGTTATCCTGAATATATCGGGCCAGCTGTTGGTTCATGGATTTCACCACTAATTTCGCAGGAAGAGACAAGCGAGATCTCGGACGATAATTATTAGTATTAAGTTACATCATTTTTTTTTAGGAGTGGCAGAATAGAGGCATTTTTCCACTGAGTGGAAAAAACTCCAGAAATAAACATGTAATTAAAAATATTCGCAAGCCTGGAAATAGCTTTGAGATTTCCTCACTGGAATCCCAGGATGTTGCAGCCTCAAATTTTGAATACATTTTGTTTACTTTATCCCTAAAGGTACCTGCAATACTATAGCAGAAAGATAGACTGCTTATATTCAATTTTCTGCTCTATTTACTACCTGAAATAATTCTTTAGAATAATTTTTAACCGTTTCAATTTGTTTTGTGAAAAACGTATGGTGATGCATCACAGATAAGTGCTGGAACTAATGACGGCTATGGAGGGGGTGTGTGCAAGAAGATTGGGTCAGCCTGCTGCACATATGTGCCAGCCAACAACGCAGACAATGGGACACTGACTAAGGCCATTCGGACATTGCATGATCTACATAAGAAAGCAGTAGAAGAAGAAGGTGCTCCGGATGAGTGGTTCGAATGGGTACCATCCTGGATTTCGGGGTTGTTCAAGGCCTTTTTGCCTCTAATTGTTGTGTTGCTTTTGACGTGTATTATGTTTCAGGTGATAATAGCGTGTTGCAAAAAGTTGACAGCTAACGTAGGAGGAGCATTTTTTATTAGGAAAAGTACTATGGATGTCGCAGGACAGAGTGAGTATGAGGTGATACCCCTAGAAGATGGGAGGTTAGGAGAAGTAGTTGAAGAATCAACCACAGGGGAGAATGATTTGGTAACAATGGAATACATTATACACAGACCCTCCACAGATCTGAGGTTCAAGACTTCCTTGCGAATGTTTCAAGTTAGAGACAATTTTAGGTCCATATAGAAACACAGGCCCCTGCACAGAAATAACGTTACAGAGAATATGACTAGCAGAAATAAATAGGTCACATTGTTTGTTAAAAGGTTAGGAAACATCTTGCGGTCGGTAAATTGACTTACTGCATGAAACCTAGATTGTATCTCCCTCCAGATTCAGGAAACCAGGTGTGCTTAAGTGAAGACTACAAAAATAGTTTACTATAATTTCCATCTACTACAAAGACGGGCCAAAGTGTGCCAAGCACTTTAGGGCCCATTTCCTTTGCAAACTTGTTGCTGATACATGCACCCAATGATTAAGTACATACACAGGATGGACCGGTCCAGGTGCACATCCTACCCCTGTTCATAGTGACGCACAAGCGCGCTTTTG
The DNA here is from genome assembly GCF_964204655.1 of Triturus cristatus. Taxonomy (NCBI): domain Eukaryota; kingdom Metazoa; phylum Chordata; class Amphibia; order Caudata; family Salamandridae; genus Triturus; species Triturus cristatus. Next base: position 876,484,732 of record NC_140585.1, read on the forward strand.
CTGGAAACTAGATTACACACTTAAGCAACGACTTGGCTTGATAGATGAAACCACATACAAATGGTCAGATAAACGTAGTCAATCCGTATCAAGCAAGATATAATCACTAGCTGTGCAGAAAGACAAATATATCTGAAATCTTGTTTAAGTTTTAAGAATAGAAAACCACAGAGGGGGCTTCCGCTAAATATGTGAAGCAAGGGCCATGTGGGCCACACCTATATGTGCTTCTGTTTCCAAGAAATTACTGTATCTGCTGATTTTTTCATATACGTTTGGGACGCAAATTCTATGCCTGTAACTTTTTTCTGTTGCGGTTTGAGAGTATCCAGACCGCTGTTTTTGAACTGTGCGTTGGACATCAGATTCCAGTCTCTTCTGAGCCTGGCTGATCTCCCCAGCTGAATAATGCATTAAAACCATATTATATTGTACATTTGTTTTTTTGCTGTTAAACAGATTTGTCCTCTAACAGTGGGCTCAACCATTTTCCAGAGAGCACTTTGAATATTACTTCTCATGGGGTTCAAGAAGATTAAAAATACCTATTGGACACCCCGGTTTCCCTTTATTTTTGTGGACATTTGGTATGGTTGAAAATCAAAATATAGAGGTTGGGGTTTACTACTCTCCCACCCAAACAAGGTGTCAAGCAATTTTCTCCACAAGGTATGAACAGGGATTCAACTCTTGCAATGCAAGGAGCACCGAACCATTTTATATCTGTAAAGTGTCCTTACTGATATGCCCATTCTGCCAATCACACTGCAAATGCCAGGAATCTAAGGGAACCTTTGCCTTATTCTGCAGGAGAATTCAAGTTGTTTTTATTTACATTATTGGGTATTCATCTCAAATGAAAGGGGGTGGACAAAGTGGGGCCTAATTACAGGGTATAAGAAAGTAACAAAAATGTAAAGGTCGATAAGGGGGTTACAGGAAGCCATTTAATCACTCGCTTATTCATAAACTGAAATGCGTAATTAAAATCAATTTGAGTACTGTCTTTTTTGTTTTTTAAAGACATCCCGGAATGCTGGAGGAATGCTGAGAGGCAGATTATCTGCTGTTCAAGAATTCAGCATTTCCTTTTACATCTAAATAATATTTGAAAAAAGTGGTCCCAGATACATTAAGATTTTACAATGGAACTTTAATTCTTAACGGTTTTAAAAAAAAGTGATGAATATTTTTGCACAGAACATTCTGCATTGTATACAGCAATAAAGAAATAACAGTTGTTACTATTACATAACACAGTTGAACTCACTACACCGACCTAGGGGGGGATCAGAAGAGAGGCTCATTAAATGCATAGGGATTCAGGAATGTCATGCACATGCACATGGACAGTGTTTTCAGCAACGAACAAGCATTTATGGGTGCAGGGAGTAACAATACAGGAATAATCTTTTACATACTCTTACATGCCTTTAGGAATCAGCCCCAACACCTTCAATTCTTAAGGGTTAAGTGCAAATCCAATGCAATCCTTTCTATTTGTACAAAATACATATGGCAATGCCGAATTTCTAATTTTTTCCAATTTTAGATGCGCTGGGACCAATTCCCCAAAGCATGTAAGATTATGTAAAAGAGCACTACATGAGTACAACCTAAAGTTCTCCAAATAACCATTGTTAATAGGCCCCTGAGATAAGACATTTTCATCTGAATGTTTGAGGTATCAGAGGTAAGTTTAATCAGAATTGGCAATAAACGTTTTGGATGGAGAACATTTCTCCAGTAGTTCCATATGCGGTGTAAGAAATGATGATTGACACAAAGTTTAAGGTTTTTAGTACCCTCCCTAGTAATAATGTTTTCCCTGTTTGCAAGAATTTAGACTTTCATCCAAATCACAGTTTTTCTTGGATGTAATACTTTATTCTGTTGGCAGCTGAGTAAATTCATTTTATAATATATACAGTGAGTAAAAAAAAAGGAAATTGGTCAAACTCCATTAGATGAACATTCGGACCAAGTACTTCCCTCAGATATACATTTCATCTCACCAGATTCCTTGCGAAAAAGCAAAAATGCCAGTTTGGATTTTTCTCAAGAATATATTTTTTCTTGATTCTAAAGTCAAAAATAAAAGTAGTAAATTACGAAATATTATAAGAGGAAGCAGCAAAGGAGGAATCAAAACATTTTCAGGAAACAAGTAATTAATGAGTGTTGGGAAGTGGGTTATTGGTAGGGGCAAAGGTAGGTCTGCCACTGGCAATAAGGCCACTAACACATGAAAGGACTCAGCATAGGTCTTAGAAAATTATTCCTATGCTCAACCCTTGGTAACGTGGCTGCGAGCAGACAGGCTCAACTTCAAAGACAGGTATGTAAAGCATTTAAAAACACAATTTCAGTAAATAATTAAGACACCACACATAATAAAACTCCAACACCAATTTATAAAAATAGGAAATATGTTTCTCTTTAAAATGACACCAAAACAACAAAAATCAAAATGTACGGAACCGGAGATATGAATTTTCAAATATAGCACTTTGAAGATTATAGCACCATATTGGGATTCCTGCTCGCGATAGACCGGGGCAAAGTCAAAGTTTCAGGCCAGGCGCGATGGAGCTCTGAGCGGCTACAGCTCCCTGCAGGTCCCGTCTCAGTTTCTACCTTCACACTTAGAAACTTTTCTGGAGCTTTTCTTCCTGAGGGTCCTTAAAGCTCCCAACCAATCCGGATCCGGTGAGGGTTTGCCGGCTTGACTTGTGACGAGGTCCCAGTCAACTTCCCTGGAGCGGACTTAGAAAATATTTCAAGATTGCTTCAGCGGAACAACCCAGGAATCCAGGCCGACACGCGATGGAAGGCAGGCAGCTTGGCTCTCGCGGTTGCTCCCCGTCACCTTTTCTGCGAGCGGACTTAGAAACTTTTCTGGAGCTTTTTCTCGCAGGGTCTCTCGATGCTCCTCATGTAGCCGGATCCGGTGAGGGTTCGCCGGCTTCAGTTTTCTTCTAGTCCCGGTCAAAATCTGGAAGTTAGACTCATGGAGCTTTTAGTGGGACGAACCTGGATGGCTTGGCCGGCTCGTGGTTGAAGGCAGGCCTGGCTGACCAGGTTGAGTCACTCCCTCTATGAAGCTTTTTTCAAAGTTGCTCCAAAGTTCTCCAAACTTCTTGAACTTCTTCCTGAAGTTCCTCAAGGGGTCCCAAAGTGTCTCTAACTTACTCCAAGGGTCTGGAAGCTCCAAGATGGTCCTTGAAACGTGAGGACGTCAGTTTCCACAATCCACTCGTACAAAACCCTTACAAATCCACTGATGGTTCCCCATGGTGTAGATTTAGTTGGTGATGTTCCAGTTGAGCTCTTTTAACCTGTTGCTTTCAGGGAATCCACTCTTTAGTTCTTTTTCAGCAAAATAATCCACAGGGCTGCATTTTTAGATGGTGCAGTTTTCAGAGGTCAGGCCTTAGAAATGTTTGCACAGCAAAACTTTTCAGCAGGGCACTTCTTGCTTCAGTAAGTTTCAAGCAGCAGATCTGGAGGGCTCTGTCCCTCTCAGATACTTATTCCAAGTTCTCTGGCTCATGCAGGAGGTCACTTCTGACCAATAGGAGCAGGGTAACTCCTCAAAGTTATGACCACATCCTGTAGAGTGTGGCATTATTTTGTCCCAGAGTGCATCAAGTCTTCCAAATCAATAATGGCTGATGTTCCAGCAAGGAGGTAAGAGCTGGCTAAACACACCCCTAGGATGGCTAATTTACTTAGACTCTCCCCCTTGTATCTGCTCATACCTTCCTTAATCCTACCATCTGCCTGAGGTGGTAAGTTCAGAGCTGTAAATGCCAATGGTCTCTACTCTCCCCTTTAAAGCACATAGTTTCCGACTGTTCCCCCTGGCCTGGCATTCCTATGGAACAGCACACTGCCCTGCAAGCAGAGCTGGTTAACCCCAGGGGCTCTTTATCACCTCTTCAAGGCAGCCTGGCTAATCCACTTAACTCTGACCAATCAGGGCAGACCACTGGAAGGCTGAATTTGGACTTACAAACAAGAAAGTCTTATAACTTATTGTATGTACACTTGAGGAGAAATTCAACAATATGATATTGTTGGATTTATTAATACCATTCTGGGAAGTATTTGAAAGGCATTTCTATCCCTCTCTTATCAAGAGTTATTAATCAATAACTTCCTACCATGTTACCTATGTAACGGGATTTGCAATGGGAAAAATGACTGGTGCCATTTTTCCAACACCGGAACTTACAAAAACATATTTTTTAAGTACTTGCCTTATATCTACAGGGACCCCACCCAATGTGCAACTAGGGGAGACTTTAGGGGTTCTGAATCTGTAGAAAGATTGCAGATTCTCCCTCTGCAGTACTCCTAGCATCACAGTCGAATTTGAGCAGCACTGTACCACAATGGGGGGGGGGGGGGGGGTGAAATGTGAAATTTCACTTTACCCAGGCATATCAAGACTCATTTTATAAGGGTGTACCTCATAAATATCTGACCCCCCACCCCTGGGATACCTAGGGGAGACCCTGGGGGTCCCTAATATGCCAAACATTGTAGGCTATCCATTTTTAAGTGCCTCAAACACCTAAGTCGAGTTTGGGCACAATTTACTTTTTAAAAGCAGTCCTGGCACCCAGTGCTGCTTTTAAACTGACCTCAGGCTTCAGCAGTGCACACATGCAAGTGCAAAAATAGCTGCTGGTCTTTAAACTGCCATGCCCCAGGGTACTAGGGACTTCTAGGTAGTTTCAATCCCCCTGCCCTATTATATACTAGGGGCTTATAGGGTAGGTCATGCCAATCACAGGGGTACCCCACCATACCATTGTGTACCCTAGTGTATGTAGGTGTTTTAACTGTATTCTAATGTGTTTCTTTCAGCATAGCACTGGCTCTGGTTAGGCAGAGCCCAGAGTCAGTCAGATTCAGTTACCACCAGCATCATTCAGCAAAACGTTGGGGGGTGCCCAGGGCACAGGATGACTTTGCAACAATGAGGAAATAAGAAAAGTATAAAGCTGAGAGGTGGAAATATAGTGGAGAATATTAATAGCAGGACTCTGCTAGTAAAAGGGAAATTGAGACATTCTGAGTATGTAGGTCTGCGATTGAAAAACCAAAATTAGCTCCCTATAGGGGAACATCATAGTAAAACTCTGAGAAGCCCTGTAAAAGGAAAGATCAACTGAAAAGGAAAAAGAATAAATGGGCTTGTCATGGGAAGAGGCTAAATCAAAGATAAGTTTGAACTAACTTGTTTCCATTCACAAAATAAAGCGCTGGGTGCAACCACAGATACATTTGAAGTGCTCACACACAGCACACAAATAAATTCTCACACACAACATTCGGATAAATAACATGACATAATAAAGCTACAAAAATCAATACAGTTTAAAAATAATATAGAGTACATCTACGGTACATCTCGATAACTTCTCTTGCAGACTTTTTTTTTTTAACAGATCTCTTATCTCCAATTCTAGCTCATTCCTGCTGCATCTTAACTGATCCTACAGCAGAATTTATTTCTAAGAGCTTACTGTGAGTGGGAGGGTCTGGTAATGTGTAAGATTACCTAGGATTGGAGCACAGTACGCCAGATAGAATTCCCAAGTGCTGACTGGATGTAGACCCCACACATGCCTCTCTCCGAGCCTTCCTGCAACAGTCGGTGGTACCTCCCAGTATGGAGCGGGCTCGGCCTTTAGCTGAAGGGGCACCTGAGGTGAGTCGGTCACAGATGGGTGTTTTGTAATATTTACTAGCCCTACTATAACGTGCATTCCCTAATCCAAGGCTTTCTTTGAGACTCTGCCTTGCTGGATAGCTCGGGCCCTTGCACCCTATCTCTGCCTACTCAAGGAAAAATGTACCTCAGCCCTCATTGGGCAGCTGTACGGTGGTCCTCCCACTTAGGGAGAGGTGTACCTCAGCCCTTCCTTGCCGTACGCAGACAGAAGCAGCGGCGCTCTGAGCTGACTTACTCCTTTGATAAGACTGTCGCTATCCTGATTGGCCCCCTCAACAGTACTCTGTGTAAACCGCTAATTCAGTTTGTTTACCCCCAGCTTTGTCTACATGCACTCGTTTCTAAGACAATCCAGTGCACAATAAACGAGAAAACTAAAGGGCACTCATTGGAGTCACTAGTGGGATGTTACGGTGTCGGCTCAACATTTTGTGATTCTGCCAAGACTCGCAGGGGAAAAGCCAATGCCAAGACCCTCCTGGAATAATTTGCAGTTGTGGCTAACGCTTGTAGTCTCAGTTTAAAGCACCGCTGACGAGTAGTGCTAAAGAAACTGGCGGTGTCCACTGGCCTGTATTTTTGACGCACTGTTCATTTAACTTCATAACATCTTTGTAGAATTATCCTAAAGAAAGCTTCCCTCACCTCGTTTAATACCAGCCACTTTCCTTGCATTTCCTCTCAGTTGACAGAAATTTGTTTTCTAGTGAAACATGCGGCTGCTGGTTTGTTTTACCTGCTCCAACCGTGCCGTTTTGACATTGTCGGTTCTCGTTTTAATGCGGCCAGCCAGCTGAGAACACATGCTGGCCTGGGTGGTGTTTGCTTCTCATTGCTCCTTCCTCTCCCCCAGCCGCATACCCCACATTCATGCAGAACAAAAGTTCCCTCGCTGCTACAGTGTCTAAAATCAGCAGGTGCCCTAAGTGTGTTTCTGTGTGTGCTCCCGCGCGTCCATGTACTTGTGTGATGGCGTTCTAAATGTACAAGATACATCTTTGACAGATTTGTTCCTGCTTTGAGTTTGTTTGGAACAAAAATTCCCTTTTTGTGCGCAAAATAAATCCAGTTTTAGCAGACTATCAGTGTTTGGAAGTTTAGTATAGCTGTTTAAGTATTCGAGGCTTTAAGGTAAACTAAATAGTCTTCCTTGCAGTGTGTACAGCACGTTAAATATTTTATAGAAATAAACAGCCTTCTTGACAGCAAGGATATAATGTTAAAACACTCAGTTATAAAAAAGAATGCTGTTCTTAGCATGACGCAGCTTCCGAAAAACCTGCAGACATTACAGGGCTTTTCTTATGCTTCCTGCTGGCACTTGGAGAGTTAGTAGCTACAGGTGGTTGCACAGCACATCAGTGCTGTGAGGTCAATAGTAAATGTTGTAGCACCAAGGCTAATGTGCTGCATGGCTAAAGAAAATGCATTAAATGAGGACTGAAAGAGGCAAGCCGACCAGGAGGTACCAGCACCTCCTTCCTTTCACAAGCGTTGCCAGCCAATCTCAGCAAAGCCAGTAAGACTCAAATAGTACATTTACCTCTGGGAAGGAAGCCTACGATGGAGGACAAATGTCACGGCGCATACCAGAAAGTCAGATGTCTCTAGGTTCCGAGATGAAAGGATGTTGTAATCCAAATCAATAGTACCCGTTTACGGTCCACAAAATGACAAAAGACTGGGCCAGTAACCCTTGGATTTAAACAGGTCCCTGGACAGGCACTAAACCAAGTGCGTAATCTTACTTAATTCTGCTTACTGTGATAATGACCACTTTTTATAATGGCATATTCCACCAGACTAAACTTCACAGAGCGGTTAATCACATATGTTAATTGGGCACTTGTTTCCACCCATAAAGGGCGAAAGGCTGAGTGTCTCCGCTTTAGTGCGAAACCTTTAACCTTCCATTTCACACCGAGGTGTCTGCGGACCTCATCTGTCTTGAAAGCAGTTTCACAACCCAAATAGTCTTACAACTCTGTAGAATTGGCAGATGACTGAGGCAGTCCACAGCCTTCTCAGAAGAAAGCACATTTATGGAACTTGCAGCCGTTCTGTCACTAGTGGGATAGGTGCCAGTCCTAAAACATACAGATGTTATTTTTTTGTTAGACTATTGCAGAAGGTGAGCTCTATTTGTCTCTGTCAGTGTCCTTTCAAAATCCTTGCTTGCTAATGGCCAATCCTTCCACTTTGTCCCTCTGTGTTTTTAGGTCTCTCCTAGGCAGTGCTTGCGATGTCTCTACGAGACATGCTGTATTCAGGATATGGGCTTTAAAAGCTCCACCCATTTTCAAATACTGCCCCAGTTACATGTGTTGTTACTCAGAGTTCGTGAGCACTATTTCTTTCTTTAAGTTGGAGCACCGGAGACCAGTGCTTGAACGAGATCTATTGTAAACAGGGATGTAAATCTTGCTCTTATCTTGCCACATTTGCTGTGGATTCAAAGACCGAGGTATCATTTTTGGCTGCACCTGCTCCCTCTTGCTTTTGAAAGGCACGTCCTGGCATCATGGTCCCTGCCTTCCTATGGCTGCTACCGCCTCTGTCTAAGAGCTCAACAAGCCTTTGGCAATGCAATAGGTCTCATTTGCGAGTGTTTGAGATATCAGCATTGTAAATGAAAATGCCTTTTATTTATGTGCTTTCAAAACCTGCAAGCGGTGCGTAAACACGCACTCTGTACTTATAGTCGTTGCTTACAAGAAGCGAGGCTGGCAGCAACTGCGCCTCTTTTACTACTAACCTTGCTTCTCGCAAGCAATGACTATAAGTACAAAGTGCGCATTTACGCTCCGCTTGCAGGTTTTCAAAACACAAATAAAAGGCATAGTCATTTACAATGCCAATAGCTCAAACTCCTGCAAATGCGAGACCTATTGCATTGAAAATGCTTGTTTTGTTTGTTTCCTTCTACTACAAACCATGACACATGGGTAAAAGACATTGTCATTTACAATGCCAATAGCTCTAACTTGCACAAATGCAAGACCGATTGCATTCCAAATGCTTGTTTAATAAAGGTTTAAGATGGAAGTCTGAGAATACAAACATAAAAAACTAAGTTATGTTCTTTTAAGATCCATGTAGATTGATAACAGATCATGGTTCATTGCTAGTTGGATAATCTGTATTACTGCAATAGCACATCAGATTTTGGTATTCACCCAGACATGGCCATATGCAAATCAGTCTGCCCCTGTGCCTCATGGGAACAGTCCAGCCCGAACTGCCAAGCCATGTCTTCCCTGGACCGAAAACAAGCTTCCTAGGACCGGTTTCTGGCATTTCAGCCGTCTTCAGCCAGGCTTGCTTGAATCCAGTGGCAAAGTGAGCAAGGGACTCACGTCTGAGCATATTTTTTATTTTAAAGCACTATGGGTAGAGGAAGCTTTAGGCTGACAAAAGGCAACATTGGTTCATGTGAAGCTTACAAAAGTGTGAATCTTCTGCCTAAATCAGGAGGGTTTCTAAGTATACACGAAATGTGCTCATGATAGACATGTTAAACATATTTGCGCTGGCTTAATAACTGATGTCACTTCAAGTGACATCACAGGAAGTGGCATCACAAGAATACTGATAAACTAGGTTAGTCCCCACCACTTCTTTTTTTTAGAACCTGTGCCCTGAGTTGCAGTACGAGAGGCAATACCTCTCGTAACATCTGCCTTATGTATACCTGGCTATGATCTTCTATTAACCCCTTTATGAACAGGAGACTCGTAGCTCTAGCCAGGTATGGCAAGCCAAACCATGTACATCCGTCGTCCTTGGATTTATTGGCTCATCTGTACTCGAGAGTCCCCAAAGTACACAGACTGCCACAGCCTGTGTCCTAGGTACTAAGAAAGCAGAGATAAAGGCAATGAAGAGAACATGAACTTTTAAGTCACAAGTGACTCTAGTCTTAGCAGGGGATGTACCATTGCTCCTTTAAGTTGATGCCTTCAGTTCTCTAATCTAACAAAAGCCCATGCAGAAGGCAGTTGTGTTCTGAGATTGGGGGTACAAGGTACTTAGCCAACCAAAGGCTACCCTCCTCAGAAAACCAAATTACTAGAACTGAATAAATCACAACAGTAAGTTTAGGTGCTCGTTTTGCCGTAAGAATGTATTCAAAATCATTAGGCCCAGGTATGCATACATTTCTTCGCATTTCCAGACAGCATTTTATCAGACCGAGGAGCTACCATGCCCTCAAAGTAAGACACTCCAACCTGTCTTCCGGATATGCCAAGTCGCAGGGAGATGAAATAATCAGAAATGTGCAGATTTCTGCCTGTGAGAAAGCATCTGTCATTCGAGCACAAGCAAAAAATCTCAACTTCCACACGAGCCATAAACGGATTTCCAACTTTCAAAAACAGAGCTATCTGGTTAAGCGTGACAGCTTTGAAGGAGGATTTCTGCTCAGCAAATTAGGGGAACACGAACACATGTTCTGCCTTTCTCTGTATAAAATTCAGCACCGCTTTGCATTGCCTGCCTCGATCTGTATTCTATAATGCAGCCTGCCATTGGCAGTACATCTGATGACATATCGTACTTTCTCTTTTTATAACGTAAAAAGGTGTGTTAACAGATCACTCCTTGTTAGGGAAATGTAGTCGAGAGTGCAAATTCACAACTGTGGAAATAGGAGATTTGGATTCTAATTATTTTCGCAAGATGTAACATTTTGCAATTGCAGTCAAAGAGCCCACGTTTAGCTTCAACTTGCAGACAAGTTGGAGCATTTCAAATCGGCTAACCACTGGAATTAGATGATATATAAATAACAATGTTCATTGTACATTATTTGCTCACTTGGATATATCTTTATCACAAAGCCATCAACCACCTAATGCAACCTTTTAGCCTCATAAGGAAGAAGATGCTCAAACGTCATTATGCATCTTAAAAACAAGCTATTTTTTCAAACAATAAAATAATTTCTCCTGAAAATGCAGCTTGAAGCCACCACACTGGGAGTGGCCACTTTCCTTCTCGTTTGCAGTGGTTCAGAGGAGCCACCTTCTGTGACTCTTTTCCACAGCTTCTGACTTGTCAGGCTGCAGCCGAGGCTTGGGTTACCTGTGTGGTTTTAAAAACGAAAATGATCGAAAATAAAAGGAAATGATTCCCCAAACCTTTCCTTTTTAAAGCTGCAAAAGTAGTATCAGCTTTAGTTGCAAATGTCAAAGGCCCACAGAACCTCTCTCTCGCTGATGCAACGTGAAAGAGCTGAGAGGGTTGACCTGGATTTTTAGGTCTCGGGACCATCCGGTCTGCCGAAAGCAGAACCGGAAGTCGAGAGATTTAATGACTTGGAGAAGAGGGGCTTGAACCCGCCCCTCTTCTCCCCTGTTCTCCATTGGCTGGCCTCTTCAATGCTGGCCAGCCATTGGAGAAGAGGTCCCGTCACTCCGATCAGGCCCCGTCCTTTTTCGGATCGGGGGGCGTGTTTTTTGCAAGAAGTCTCATTCTCTCCTCCAGCCAATGGCTGGGGGAGAGAAAAGACAAACACGCCCCCGAACCCGAAATGGACGCTGCGTTTCTCCGAGGCATTTCTGCTCTGCCTCGGAGAAAGGCGGTGGTGTCTTCCGGTGCCCTCGGCTTGTCTAATGAAATCCGCCGAGTGGGAGAGCAACAGGAGTTGGAAGCGCCTTTCCTTGGAGACTTTCGCCGTAAGTTCGGGCTCCTGAAACTTTTAGTTTTGCTTTTTGAGTGCATGTTTCAGTGTTTGCTGTCGTGGTGAAGTCCCGGCGAGAGACTCGCCAAGAACGCTCAAGACCGCTCAGTTGCAGAAGAAACTGTTCCGGATTGGCGGAGGTGTGCCAGGCATGGCGCAGCAGAGAAAGTTTGTGAGTAAACACTTCTGTGATGTTTGCAAGAAAAATGAGTACCGACTGTGGGAGACGATGGGTGAAAGTACTCGAGTTTGTGTTCCACCTGGTTCCTCTATTTCAGCAGCTAAATGGCTCCAATTCTATTTATTTCTTCTTTTTAATGTTTTTTTGTTATTCCTGTCGCCGTCCCGAGGTTGCCAGATTAGACGTCCAAGTCTGCTCTGTAAATAGACCTTTGCTTTTTTTGTGTGTTTGTTAGTGATTGCACAATAAAAGGCTTGATTGGTGAGGACAGAGCAGTGACAGGGTCGAGCGAGGGCAGGCAGATCGGTAACAGTTGAAGCTAGGAACACGGCTGGCGGGAGGCTGTGCGGTAAGGGGGTGCTTCTGCGGGGGGGGGGGGGGGGGGGGAGAAATTCTGAGGTTTGAGTGGTGGGGCGGAGGAGAACGGTGGTGGCTATCCGGCCTCTCTGCACATAACAGAGGTTGGTGTTATGCTGGGTGTGTGATAGTTGTGGTGGCTTGAGCTGGTGACGGTGACTAGTGAGGAAAGCTTGGCCACTGCAAGGGTTAATGCTGACTGCTGAAGCGAGTGACAGACATGGATACAAACAATGGCGGTTCAGGAAGAGTCGGCTGCGGTGGCTGACCACTGTGAGAACCGTGGTTGCTGGGCATGGAGGACGAACACTTTATGCTGTTGTGAGGGACATGGTGATTGACTGTTGAGTAGTGATGGAATAGTGGGAGCGTAACTGGCTAACGGACTGAGATTGCTGGTTTTAGATTGATAAAACAATGACTGGAGAGGCCTAGGCCATAGAGTTGCGATTGCTGGGCGGGTGGCGCAGCACCTATTGCTATGGACGATGAGCAGTGACTGCTAGGGTGCAGTACGGAAAACATTAGCTGGATATGGGCAGAGTCTTACTGCTGTGGTTGGAGTGAGTATAATGGTGGTTATTGGACCTCAAGCTGTGGCGCATACCCGTGACTGGTGATAGATGTGAGGCCAGAATCTACAGTTGTAGAAGCAACGTGTATTGAATGTATTCTGCAGATGTCTGAGTGGGGCATGTGTAACATGCTAGGCTAGGTGGGGAGGGGGTGGTGTGTGGGAGGTGTAACCTGCCAGGGGATATAGTTCCGTTTCCCAGGCTGCTGAAATCTCTGGTACCTAAAGGGAGATCCAGTTCCTGTAATCTCATTTGGTGACCTAAGTGATTGTTGATCACCGCTAAATTGGCCAAAGGGTCAGAGTTGAACTCTCCTGGCTACTGACTCAAGGGTTTTAGATCAGAGGAAATATTTTCCACAAGACAGAGCCACAGCCCATTGGACTGGTGATCTGACGCGTTTCATATACTTGCATGGTGTTTACTTCTGTGCTTCAGATTGGAGACTGGTATCAAGGTGTCTACAACCTCGAAGAGATTGCTCTGTAGTGCAAAGCCAGTCATAGATGCTTTATCCACCAGGCAACAACTGTAATATGATGACCTAACCAGCTTAGAACCCACTCAGCAGTAGCCAGTTCTTAAGCCCCATAGTCTGTGGGCTGAGTCCATCTTGCTTTTCTGTGAGCAAAGTATACAAGCATTTACAATGCAACGGTCTCGGCATTGTTAAAGTTAGAGCTATTGGCATTGCTCATGACATTTTTGTTTATGTTTTTGTTTTTAAATCATGTAAAGAAACAGCAGTGTTATTTACAATGTCAATAGCTTAATCAGTGTGTGTGTAGGTGGCTCTGTGTGTGGGTGCAAATGCAATAGGTCTCGCATTTGAGAGTGATTAAGCTATTGACATTGTAAATAACAATGCTGTTTCTTTAAATGTTTTAAAAACAAAAACAAACAAAAATAATGTCATGAGCAATGCCAATAGCTCTAACTTTACCAAGGCCGAGACCATTGCATTGTAAATGCTTGTTTTTATTGCTAGGGAGGATTTGGTAAATGGGAGGCTTGAATATCATGTGTTTGTAAAATCCACTCTTAAGCATTTCGACCCATGGCCCTGCCATAAAAGTCTAAAATAGGACTCAAAAGTTGGCCTTTGGGATGCAGCGAGTTCATTGGTGTGCATCAATGAATAACCCTGCTCTGTAGAGGAGAAATCCTTTCTTTCTCCTTCCAGAGCTCAGAATTGCCCTTGTTAACACACTACAGCAAAGATTGAATTTCTCTAGTCGGGTTTCATGTGACAATGACACTAGTGATAATAAAGGATTAGGATACAAGACCAGACTAATCTGGCCTACAACTGTGAGTGACAGACCGACCACTCAAGCCATCATATAGACACGATTCTCTGTAGTAAGTCACAGCAAAGGAGGGTGGGCGTCCGCTCTTCAATTCCATGTATAGATCTATTCACCAGAAAGAAAGGGGAGATCACAAAAGCATATCATGCTTCGTCATCTATATTCCTCATTTGTGGATGCACTAATGTAACACTTTGAGGTCAAAGGACTAAAGCCTCTGAGATCTCAGAGCTAGAGATACAGAGTAAAGCACAGTGTAAACACCTATTTGTGCTTCCTCAACAGTTTTCTACAAACTAAGAAGTAAAGGCATTAAATTCTACATTTTCCACCTCCTCCTTTGACGTCACATTCTGTTGACACTTCCAGAGCCATTTATTTGTATAAGGGACACACATTTTGGGTTCCAAAATTAAAAAATATAAACTATGACATTGGCTTCAGACTAGCCATGGGGTGCTCTACTTTAGATGTAAATTCCAATCAGGGATGCTTTTACCTTTGAAAGCAATGATGTACTAATTAATATATTTATAAGTGCAAACTACTGTTGGCTAATGACGAATCCGTTCTTGGTGGGTCTTAGGTTTCAAACTATTTTTCACATTGCTACCACAAGACCTTAACTCTGTAGTTCACTCTGAACAGAAAAAACTTTTTTTTAGACAAACAATTTAGTTTAAATTCTACATTTATCTTACCACTTTAAATGTAAAATTTCACACATTTACTACATACCGTATTTAGCTTAAGTTTATTACTCCACATTATAATTTAAAAAATGTCCATACACTCTTTCACTGTTTGATGTCACCGATAAACAAAAACAGTCCCTATTCATGCATGCAAATCATGTAAGGCTTTTCAGCAGTTACCATTCTCGTAAAATGCTTCCTACATCCTTTGTACTAAAACGTAAGCAAGCAACGTGATGGGGTCAAACACAGAAGTAAGATGGTCAATGAGGCAGTGTAATAACTGCTAGTAGTGGCCTCAAAATCCTAATCTAAAAATTGTCTTTCCACAATGTCCAAAACCTAAAACTAAAAGTCCTCACGGGATAGGTAGAGTTTCCCAACTTTAATTGTAACATCTTTTAGTGTGGATGCATCTTCCCCATTTGTATTGGTTCTCGTTAAATGGTACAGCAATTGATGTTTTTTCATTGCCTAATTTCAAAACAGGAAACACAATAAAGACACATTGATCAAAATTACAATATACATTAATATATACTAAGAAGTTGCATTTCGGAATTACACCTATACCTATTTTTGCAACGAGAAAACTGGATATCTGGCAATTTGCCAGTAAAAAGTTGAAACGTTTTTCCTCTGTACCAGGGACCATTTACCTCACTCAGAAACTAGAGGGTTTCCCCCTCTCTTGGTTAAATCTCTTTTCAGACACCAAGCAAAAGTAATTCCCCTTTGACAGACTAACTAATGCATTTTCTCTTCTTGTTCAGCCCTCGACTCCAGGCTGTAAATAGAACAAGAGCCTAAACATATAGTCTCATGGTAAAATACAATCCACAAGTCGAAGACTATTGAAATAATGCACGCCACTGATCATCAAAGACAGCCTGAAAGCTGCAGCCCAATCCCCGTTACTCCCCTGAATCATTCACTGAAATTTGACCTTAAAGCAACCTCTTAAAAAATGATATGGCACTCCCTGAGCAGTTCTGCATGCAGCAGCATGTTCAGTCGTGAACAGGTGTACATTTAAATGGCTAGTTTGGGAAGCAGTATTACCCTTCAAAATAGCATGCCTGACATAGGAAGTTGTCCAATTTAATGGGAGTACATACCTCACCAAAAACAATGAAGATCTCTGGTGGCCCTCAAAAGCTCGGAAACAAAGGAAGCCATAGGTAAACAATCCCCCAGTCATCAAATGGGTTATGGCAGTGTTCTAGCTATCTACAAAATCGAGTCGTCCCTTGGACTTGCACTGTCATTTTCAAATAAACATGGCTTTAAACAGATGAGCATTTTTGTCCCAAGGAATAAACAGAAATTTATGGACGACAACTTGGAGTCTATTCTAATAACATTTAGGAAGGAAGTATCACATTGGCAGATATTGCTGCTCTTCTCTAAAAAGAGGATGGCTCTCCCTAGGCGTCTATACATCACACAAAATACACCGTTTCGACTACCAGGCACATACCTCAATAGGATGGAGGCAGTGGTCTATATTCTAATGGAATTGAGGAGCTGCAAGGATTTACATCACTACTTTTTGGGAATGTCTATGATGGAGGCACGGTTTTGCCTCACCTACGAAACTATTACTGGTTAATTTTTAGGCATCTGCATTCAGCAAGAACATTCCCTTATCCCAGATAGGCATGTCATGGGGACCAGAGCAATCTTGGGGTTCCTTATGGGCGTAAAAGTCAGGTTATACTGCCTGTTACTGTGATGACATGGATAAAAGTGACTTTGAATGGGCTTAGCAGGGAGTCCTGAAACATGAGACGCCTCTCTGGGACGCTATGTTTCTATGAAGTTTGCAGACTCTGTCTAGAGTCCAGAAGTGGGCCGAAATTGGGAGAGCAAAACTGGGAGGCAATTGAGGCACCTACTGTATTAAAATGTACTTTCACGGTCGGGACTGCGCCTACTAAGCATCATGCAGATTTTTGGAGAACATTCGGGTCTCTATATGAACTCTCTACTTTATGGGTCCTGGGGGGAGGGAAGGGTCCGGGTTCCTGGGACTCCTCCGTTCAGGTGGTAACTGGGGGTTTGAAATATCTGGGAGTGTTTTTATCAGACTCGACAATCACATTTTGGGAAAGGAATCTAGTCCCTGTATGGGATCGCGTACGGGAGGATATTAAAACCTGGTCCCTTATGCCCCTATCAATCGACGGCCGGTCGGCCATTTTTAAGATGGTGTCGCTTCCCCGCCTCCTTTACCAATTACAGAATCATCCCTACCCTATCTCTCCTGGATGGTTCAGATGGGTCAATACAGCCCTGAGCCAGTTTCTATGGGCTGGCGGAATGGCGAGAGTGGCCTTGCAGACATGCTTCCAGTCCACATACTGCGGGGGACAAGCCAATCTCCTTAATTGCATTCCGATGGCTAATAATTTCCTTCAGCCCATTTCGGTATAACACAAGTTAAGGCGTAACCCAGATGCGTCTCCAGTAAATAAGCGGGCGGAGTTCTGTCTAGTTAGTAATCAGCCCGAGTCCCAAGTCAAGCCTCAAAGGTAATAGGGAAGTTCAGGCTGGTAGACACAAAAATCTATTATCAAAGATTTTTGATTTTTGTGTCCCCAAATCTCAGCCCCGTAAAGGGCTCCCGCAAGGGTCTGGTGCGTGTAGAACTAACAGGCGAAACAAACTTACAATGAGACCCCTTATATAGGTTCAGCAACTCCCCACTTTGATGCTCCAGTTTCAATCTTCTTTTAGCAACTTGCGATGACCAGTCTAACTTCTCATCTAGTGTGATCCCCGGATAGACAAATCGGTTTGCCTGCTCTAGGGGAACGCCATCCAAAGTGGGATTTGATCGTGTGGCGAGAGAGGGATTAAAAAACATAAATTTGGTTTTACTGATCTTAATTTCCAGCCCCCTCATCTCACAGAATCTGCTAAAACCATCAAGCAGTTTCTGGAGCCCCATAGGTGTCTTTGATAATAAAAGTGTATCCTCAGCATACATGAGGGCCGTAACCCTCATGCGTGCTAGATGTGAGGGTCTCATTGTCACATCTATTTAAAAAACCCACTAGATCCTTTAAAAACAAAGTAAAAAGGCTAGGTGCGAGAACATAGCCCTGTCTAACGCCACGCAAAACAAGAATGGGCTCTGTAGCTTGCCACATCTGATTTGCGCGTAGTTATTCCGGTGTAACCTCTCTCTTCTGTTACGCAGGTAAACTGGAATGTCAAGTTCAGCAAGACATTTCCACAGCAGAGTTCTGGGGGCCAGGTCAAACTCAGATCTAAGATAAACAAAGACTGCATTGAGCCTCCCATTCTCGAAGCTTACGATCTTCCAGTAAATCAACTGGAGTCGAAAGACCTGGTCAACCGTGGAAGTATTGTCTCGAAAGCCCGTTTAGAGGGGACAAAATGAGTTGCTCTCCTCAAGCCACAGTTGAAGCCTTTCCTAATATGATCCTGCTAAAAAGTTTTTGCGTGGTGTCTAAAAGGCTTATAATTGACATCTTCCATAGGATAACCTTTTTTGTATATGGGGAAAATTTCTGCCACGTTTTGGGAAATACCATTAAAAACCACAGTAAAATAGGGTACCCAAATTTCTTTTTCCAATAAAAACAAGTCGCCGGGGATCTTGTCAATGACAGGCGTTTTACGAGGAGCTGTCATTCTAATGGCCTCTTCAACCTCTGAACACTTTATCAGGGGAAAGTCGTCTTTAACCCTCCCAGTCCCTGGATGCAAAGGAATGATTGAATGTTCAGGAACTGGAACCTCAACAGGTTTAGCTTCAGATAGATTAGTAAAATGGGCTACCCATGCGTTTGCCGTCACATTATCATTAATTTTGGATCTTCCTTCCCTGTTCCCCGTGACAATTAAGTTCCAAAATAAGGTTTGATGGTTATCTCTTGCAGCTGTAAGAGGAGCTGCCATTTTTTCCTATCCCATTCCCACTTTACCTTAACAAGGGCCGTTTTATACACATCTCTCTTTTCCTGGATGCCTTTTTTGCCACAGAACTTGATTGCAATGATCCGAGAGCTCTTGGCCAAAGTACAATCTTTGTTAAACTAGGATGGTATGCTACTCCTTGGCCAATGGCTTTTGGCTTCTTTGAAAAAGTCCAATTTAAATTGTGCAGCTTCAACCTCTGATGTGGCCGATGCCTCAAAAGACCCAGGCTTCGGAGTGCTAAAAATCTCCAGAGCTTGCCCCACCTTGTTATATGATTTCAGGGCTGTTGGACTTGGCCCTGCTGGCAGGTACACCCCTGAACTTTTTGCTTTTTATTGGTGACTTGGTGTAGTGATTTTTGGTTTCTGCGCACTTTACCGCTGTGTCCCAGGGTAAAGTGCGTGCGTGTTGTGAGGTTGGCTTGCCCTCCCATAGGAATGCATGGGGGAATGTATGTGTCCTGGTAGTTCCTGATGCGTGGGGTGTGCAGGCCCGAGTTTGGTATGTGCCGACTCGTGTGATTGAATGCTGCGCGATGATGTGTGCGGCGTGCATGTACCTAGTGTGGAAGTGCCACTTCTAGAAGTGGGCACTTCGGTGTGCAGTATGAAATGTGTGGCTTGTCTGGCGATTGGCTGGTGGAGGTCATGTGACGGGCTAGGGATTCCCCAGAGTCAGGAGGAGTCACCCAGTGGTGAATGGGAGTTTAGCATACTGATGGCTGGGGAGGAGTACACCTGGGTCCTGAATAGGACAGGGCTTTCCCCACACAATGCTGGCTCCGGCCCCTGTGGTGCGTCTGATGACCCTAGCCCTGCCAGTGAATAGGGAGAGGGGCTGAGCAAAACAAAGTGCTCAGGAACCTGTTGTAACTGGTTCGCCCCTTCCCTGCACCTTCAGACAAAGACTTTTACTGAATAAAAAGGGGCTGTGTCCCCTTACAATTTGTTCTCTTGCAGGATCCACTTGAGGGGGGGCCTGCTGCTGCTGGGCGCCAGGAGAGACCGCCACTGGGGACTGCCTCCCTGCTGGAGGGCCCTGTGAGCTGGCTCTGGGCCCAGTCTTTGCCCCCCTGCTCTTTGAAGACTTTTTGGCTGGACTTGCTATCCCTAAGCGCCTGGGAGCGCTTGTATTTGCTTTATAGCGCCAGGAGCGCTTTGTTGGGACCCCAGCGTCAAGGAGCGTGATACTTGGCGCTCCACTACAGCCTCCAGCGCCTGGAAGCGCTGGACTTGCCCTCGGCGCCAGGAGCACTTTGTTTATGACAACGGGTGCCCACCCCGTGTGCTGCTGGTGACGGGAGCCTACCCCGTATTTGGGTGCTTGTCGGCGGGTGCCCACCCCGCTTATTTGATTATTGCCGCGGCGGGTGGCCACCCTGCCGAAGATTGCATTTACCGAGGGAGCCCACCCCTCTTATCGCTGAGACGATCACCGCTGCAGCCCGGATCGTACCGGAAGTCAGGCAGCGCTGACCGGGACACCCAGGACCGGAAGTAGGAGGGCGGGAGCCTACCCCGCCTCCCACGAAGGACTCGCGCTGCATTGCAAGCCCCGAAGCAGGCAGGAGCCTACCCTGCGCCCCGGGGCCCGGAGAAGAGAAGCCGCCTTCCGGCCCAGAGAGGAGCGGAGTCCCCGGAGAACGGCCCGGTGAGTAAGGAAGGGCTGGGGGACTCCGTTCATGCGCTGTGGGTGCCGGTCCCAGACCAGCTGACTCCTCGAGCAGCCCCCGCCTATGGGGTCGCTCCAACGTAAGGGGGCAGTAGTGTTCATGAGTCCGGCAGGACTCCTACGTTAAGGGGCATCAGCGTCCTTAAACTAGAGGATTTTCCCCAGAGTCCAGAGGGACTCCGACAACGGGGACAGTGTTCACGAGCCCCGAGAAGGCTCCAACAACGGGGCAAGATTTGCGAGAGCCCATCGAGGCTCCACCTAAAGGGGGCACCAGTTGTTTCGTGACGGGGCGGCCCCAGATGACAGCGGGTCGCTCCCCCCTTGCCCCACAGTAACGTTTAGGGCCACGAAGGCTCTAGGGGGCATTTTAATTGTTTTAGAGCCCAGGGAGGCTCCACGGGAGCGACAGTTGTTTTAAAGGGCACAGTGGTGCCACACTCATTCCTCCAGCTGCCCAGCACTTAGTGGGCAGCTGCCACGTTTAGGTTGGGACCTTACGCTTGTGGCCTGCGCAGCTGGCGCAGCTGGACTGGGACAGGGTGTCCTAGCCCCAACGAGGCCAGTTGGCCTAGGGACTGCCAAAGGTGGTGGCTTATGAGAGTTTCTCACTAATGTTCCTAACCTGCACCTCTGAATGTTTTATGCATCATGTGTTTTCTTTCATAGCACCGCTGAATGTTTTATGCATCATGTGTTTTCCTTCCCTACACCTCTGAATGTTTTAGGCATCATGTGTAATGTGCGTTTACCCCTACAGGTATTGTGATACTTAGGTGGTTGTTTGTTTTCTCCTAGTACAGGTGGTGCTAGTGAGGTCCTAGCTCCCTGCGTGACATTCTCCTAAGGTGGTTAGGGTTGCGTAGGTGGTACTTACCTGATACCAGTAAGTACTGGTTGTGTGCTATATATGTTATTTTGTACTACAGTTTTATTCCTATGTTCTAAGTGTTATTTCTAAAAAGTGCTAATTCCTGACAGTGGTCCATGTGGCCCTGTCCCCTGTACATATAATCCCTTGTAAATTCTGCCCGTGCCTGTTGGCACATTGTAAAGTGTGTGTTTATCTAATGTGTTTTGTATAATACAAAGGCTATTTTTATAGAATACCTTGTGTGGAGTTTCCTTTGTGGTGGGCCTTGGGTGTTGTTGCTGGGTGCGCGCGCAAACGCTTTACACCTTGCCTCAGAGATAAGCCTGACTGCTCGTGCCAAGCTACCAAGGGGGTGAGCAGGGGTTATCTTTGGCGTGTAACTTCCTTGCCCTGACTAGAGTGGTGGTTTCTGCCTGACTTTGGCGCAAGCCTTAGCCAACCAGAAATCCCCATTTCTAACAAGGGCCCACTTAGACCTAGCGACAGCTGACCACTGAATTCTTCATTTATTATTTGTTAGTTTACACCCCTCATCAAGTGGTTGTGAGTGAGATAGCTGGGTTTGTAATGATGGAAGTTCCAACTCCACCTCAAGGGTGTTCTGGTCATTATCATGCCGCTGCGCCACCACCATGTCCTTTAAGAACGGCCAGAGTTGACATCTAAGAGGACATAGTCAATGAGGCTAGTGCTATCAATTCTATTCAAGGGTGACTGCCTTTTCTGTCAGATTTGGTCCTTCCGTTGCATGATCGAATCATGCAATTAAAGGTTAGGGCATTTAGTTGAATCGCCGGGGAGACCACTTTTTAATAGAGGGAATGATGAGTGCAGAAAATGAACAAGTTTTGTCCTCTTCCGGCAGACAGTACAAATTAACCAAATCCAGGGGTTCAATCTGATGGGGTGAATCCTCTATTAAAATTGCCCCCCACTATTTTTTGCACATTGGGTTGCAGGCCAGTTATGTGTAAGATTAATACTTCTATGGTGAGGGATTCCTAACACTTGGCAGAAGGTCTTAAATAAGTGTTATAGATGTTGACTGAACATCAATTCGGTAGTTTATTAGTTGGGCAAAGAACGTCCTCCGCAACTATTTCTGACCCCAGCACCTTACATCCCGAATGTACCCCAGTCCCAGTCGAGAGTCCCCCCAGAAGGTCTTCCCTTGCCAAGCGACCAGGCATTAGCACAGAATATAGCAAAGTTCAAATGGCTAATTTCACGTGTTAGCGAAGATTCTTGGAAAAACCAAAGGTGTTAATATAAATTAGTCCAGTCGGGGTAATCCACTTTAGCTCCAAGACCAGCAACATTCCAGGAAAGTATCCTTAGTTTTTTATGCATCCATGAAGGGTGCCTAGTCTGCTGGGGGCCCCCGGTGTGGGCCATACGACTACCACCCACTGAGTCCGATGGCTTGTTGACTAATTGGGGGTTTAAAACTTTAAGATCAGTCGGAATGCAAGCGGGTAGGAGTTCAGTACTCCCGCAGTGGTCAGCTTCACGATCTATTTCTTGAGAAGCTGCTTTCACTGTAGGCTACTCGCAGTGCTGTTTGGGTACTGAAGGTCCCGAACATGAATTATCACCCCGACTAAGACCGTAAGAACAAGCATACATCTTCTTCCCTCTAATTAGCCTACTAAAAGGTTTAACACTCAAGACATGAATAGGACAGCTTCCTTCATTGAGTCAATCGACATGATCAAGCAGGCCATACCTATTGTGCACTGGGATATTGTACAGTTCCACTAACTGTGGCTGGTAGAGATTCAGGTACGTGGGGCACAAAGGTTGGGGGTTAGAGGTAGCTTCCGGTGACCTGGAAGGGGGTCATAAGTGGGGCCTTTAAAAGTAACAAGGTTTGTTTGGCACGTGCACAGCTCCTTTTAAAACAGTTTAACAGTTAATGTTGATTTTTTGACTTTTTGATTTGATATTATAACCGTGCTTCCAGGGTGTCACTCCTCTGATGTGAGTGCCTCAAATAAATCCTAATGTAGCAAACCCTAGGTTTAGGGTGTGTCCCCCAGGCACTGGTTGAACGAATGAATCATTAACTTTGTTTGAACCAATAAACATTTGTTTGTAATTTTCAATAAAGTTGCACTCTTGTCAATTCATTTAAACGTTCGTTTAATTCATCACGACGTTTATTTTGTAACGAAAATGCAGTGATTAACAATTTCTACGCGTCTCACATATCCTACATCAAGCAGAGGAGAGAAATAATAAGATCAGCAGAAAAATGGCACTACTACCAAGTAAGAGGAACCAACAAGATCGTATGACTGTGGTGTCAAAATACTCAACCATGAGCAAAAGATTTAAGGATACCATCAAAAAGCACTGGCCCATACTTCGTTTAGAACCAGATTTTCACCAAATTTTTGAAAATGAACCTATATTCGCATACACCAGAGCCAAAAACTTGGGAGAAATAATAAAGAACCCAATTCAATCAGATCAACCCGTCCAACACAAAGGCACAATCGCTTGTAAAAATTGCAACAATTGCAATAATATTATACCAGGATCACAGATAACTCACCCAATGAGAGGACACAACATCAAACTGAAAGTAACAGCCACGTGTGATACGACAAACACCATATATGCCTTAAAATGCCCATGTGGGAAGATATATGTAGGACAAACAGAAAGAAAAATAAAAGTACGCTTGAATGAACATAAAAGTAACATCAGAACAAACAATGCTAAATCCACCGTAGCCAGCCACTTCCAAGAAAGTGGTCACAACGTAAGCCAATTGAAATTCATGGTTCTAGAAACAGTTAAAAAAATTGAAGAAAGAGACAACCATAAGACAATGTTAAAACGGGAAAATTATTGGATACGTCTACTAAATTCCATGAAACCGCATGGGATGAATGATCGCATGGAATTCGCATGTTACCTCTGATTTATATTGCTTAATTGATATCACCTTGATAAGTCTATCTTATGCTCGTTTATTATTATGTGTTAACTAAAACCACCATCAGGCATAATGTAGTATTCAACCAGCGCACATGCACTACAAGACCCAGAAACCCTTGCACCATTACCAACCGCCACACTCATAGTCCTATTTTGACTCTTACACTCCGAGGCACACTTAATCACACGCTCATAGAACCCACGTGAAATTTCCAACTTCAACACCGAAACGAAGGGAGAGCGTTTCAGCTACCGACACATACTGAAGGACACCAACCAGAATTAGACCACGCTGACTCACGAGTAAGTACCCAACGAACACATTAATTCGAGTACACATAGTCACCTCCGCACCACGAAGTCCAATAACCACTCGCACTAACCCACGCAAAGACCCACACAGAGCACGCTAGATTAATGATGAACAGGAGAAACCACAAACCTACGTTATGTAATTGACACATTTTTAGCCAAAATGAACTTATCGTTTTCTTTGTTTGTTAAAGACATATTGAAGGAAAGATACAACTTGCTGATTTTGTTCATTTATGTTGTAGATAAACCCCTGACGAAGGCTTTATCTTGAAGCCGAAATGCATTGGGATATGTGAGACGCGTAGAAATTGTTAATCACTGCATTTTCGTTACAAAATAAACGTCGTGATGAATTAAACGAACGTTTAAATGAATTGACAAGAGTGCAACTTTATTGAAAATTACAAACAAATGTTTATTGGTTCAAACAAAGTTAATGATTCATTCGTTCAACCAGTGCCTGGGGGACACACCCTAAACCTAGGGTTTGCTACATTAGGGCCTTTAAAAGTAACCCAAGGGAAATAATCTCACCCTAAAGACCCTCAAGGGTCCGAAGTCATCCTTACATAACAACTGAAGGACTACAGCAGGATCCCTAAATTGATGATCACACAGTCTTCCCGGACAATCCTTGATCCCCAGCAAACCCGCACGCGATGTAAACAGAATGTCGCTAGCCTTCTCTGTAGGGTAGTCCTTAAACTTCCTCAGCCAGTTAAGACACTGGTTTCTTAATTGTATATGGGTTTCCCTTAGCCCACTCCTAAGTCCCCGGCACCCAAGTCATCACAACCACATAGGGACATCCTTCCAGAGGAATATCAACAGTCACAAGGTCGTTGCTGTCACAGGGAGGTGAGTCCACCATTCTCTTACTACCCAGGGTGCCTCTGTGATTATGGAGGGTGGTATCAGTTGTGTGATTGATGACTTTTGGGCAAGCACCACAAACATTCTCCAGACCTTCGAGCGGACCTCGGACCAACTGATTTAGGGAGTGTGGTGGTGAGCTCATGCAAGCATTTCTATGTGAGATAGAGAGACTTCTGGCTGAGAGCATTTAATCGGAGGGTTGACTTTGGTCAGAGAAAGTACCCTGGGTTCAAGTACAGTCAATTTGTCCAGTAGCGATGTAAGTTCTGAACGAATCAGGTTTGGTTATGTCCCCCTCCCTTTCTGTTGGAGGATTCTGTGGGATTTGACTTTAGGTTTTACGGGCAGAGCAGGTGTAGACTTGCTTGCCACAGATGACTTATTAGAATCAGCACGTTTAGATTTGGACCCCAGGATTTCCTGCGGTTAAGGGGGACCTGGTGGACCTCGAGACTTGGGTACTGGAGAATATAGATATAGTGGCTTCTCCTGGTTCTACAGGGACCTCTGGATGCCTAAGTATGGATGTGGGAGACATTCTTGATGTACTAGGTGGGGTCTCTCCACTGCTCCCAAGCGAGAGCCTCCTCTCAGTGAGCTCTATTTCCATGGCTATAGCTCATACGGCCCTCTGGAACATTTTGCCAATAGTGGTTACCTTGGCTGGTGGCTCGGCAACAGAAACCCTACCAGTGCATTTACGTTTTCCCATGGTTAGAACTTGGAAGCTTCTCAAAAGAATAAAGTAGTGGGACTCACCCTTGTAGAACAAAAGTATCCTTATTTAGTGCAGCAGCCAAGGGGGGTGGCCCAGCCCAGCCTTGTCTGGCCATGTGCAGATGAGCCCACTCTAGGCCCGGTCTTCGCCTGGGCAACGCCTGGGACCGTCCCGGACAGCGGGAGCCCCTGCTGGCTAATACAGGTGCCTGCAGGCGCTGCTGGAAGTCCTGGAGGCTTCCTGCCGAGTGCGACACAGGGGCCTGTAGTCCTGCCCTGATGCAGCTGAGAAAAGAACTGGGCGACCCGTGCAGCGGGAGCCCCTGCTGGCTAATATAGGCACCTCCGGGTGCGGCTGGAGGTGTGGGACACGGGGACCAGTAGTCCTACCCCCACAACTGCCACAGAGAAAAAAACTCGGGGAAATCACATCTAGGGTCAGGAGGTCGGATCGAACACAGATTTTCAAAATAACCAATGTTAAGTATCTGAAATCCATTGAGATAGTTTGCAAGTGAATGTATCCTATGGGAGTACCCTGAAAACGGACTTGAGTCAAGTCCACGTGGTTTAATTGCGGACACCACTGTCCTGGCCTAGAACACAGTGCCATGCCGAACTTTTCCTCCCTATGTTGGCACTCAATCAGCTTGTCCTTGATTGAAAACATTACAAAGGAAACTGGTCTACCTAAATCACAGAAATACTGAAACCTTTCGATACATTCGAATGCAAGACTCCTGCATGCCCTTTTATGCTATCCTACTAGCAAAGCCAATGTAAAAACTCGAATAAGTACAAACCCACAACACTCGCCTCTTTTGGTCTGGAATACTGCACAGCACATCTCACAAGCACTCCTGTCACTTCAAACAGAGGGCGAGGCAGAACTGAAGACTCATGATCATAAGGGCACTCCAGACCGGGCATCCCAATGAATCTGAAAAACAGGCCCTTGAGCCCGACGCAAGTTTGCAAATGAGTGCCATTTTGGAAATGCGACTAAAAGGCACAATAGTCAGTATTTCACCCATCTGGCACTTATTCTGAGACTGAAAGACATATCCACACCCAGTTTGAATATTAAAGGAAAGCTGCACGGGGGAGTGGGAGGATGCCGGGACACAGATTGCAGAGACATGCACTCTTCAGGCAAAACCTAAGAATGGCAGAGCCATGTCACTGATAATCCAACAGGTGTGCGCTGTGTTACTTTCCACTTATTCGGTGCAATGAAAACACACCATATGAGAAACAATGTCTACATTTTACCCCAAGTTGCAACAGCAATGAGGCCTGAAGACTCGCCTGCTTCAGCAGCATCACGGACGCTTATCTGCTATCCTTGACTCTGACTCATCGACTCGGATATCAGTTTGTTGTGAATTTTCCTTTCACGTTTCGTTCAAACGCACAACGTTCTCAAGAGTTCCGAGATTAGTGTAGAAGGTCTCACAGCAGATATAGGAAAATTATCACGGTTTGTAACGGGTCGCGTCAATATGAAGGCTATATTTATTAGACATCCCAAAAGAAATTTGAGATGGCCAGAAAAGGAGCCATTTGAGAGTAGTGTAAACTGATTTGTGTGTACATAAAGATTCGCACACAATGCAAACAATACGTTTAAATTCGAATTTTCGCATCTGGAGGCGAGTGCTGCAGACTGACGGTTAGGCAGCAAAATTAAATTATTATTACGCGAGTATTTATTTTATAGCTATCAGATATTACAGTGCACTTAAAAAGGAGACAACACAACCTGCCATCGTTCTGTGCCAAGGCGCAGTCTGCCACAGTCATTCTAAACCATCCTTCGCTTCATACAAACAAATCAACCAGCTGGGTGGCCTTGTCAAACACTGCAGCAACAGCCCTGCTCTGCTTACGGGGAAATGTTCTATGGTGTGGTTCTGCAGATTAACGCCTAATGTCAGCACCACTTTTGCCCAAACATGACGATTATTCCATCATGCATATCATTAGTGACTGATGCACACATCGCATATTTAATTTAGGCTCCTAATTAATATAAAAATAGGCATGGCCTGAGCACTGCACACTCACACCAGCCTGAGCAAGAACTCAAGTATATGGCAAATACAGGCAAATGCAATTAATTTTCAAAATCAATTTTTCCATTCTTATGTTATTAGTCATTAGTCCCGCCCAAGTTTCCTACCCAGCCTTTCCTATGTAAAATGTATTAGAACATTGGAATTTCGAGCTCCACACTTAAGATAATGGCGTCATAAGGGATTTATATTGCTTGCTATAGGCCCTGAACCACAATTCTCTTTCTCATAACTAAAAGCCATTTCATGCAGCAGGACCTTCAGCCGACTACAGCCCGCTGAAGACTATAACCATTACTGCACTCTAATGAGGGTTACATCTTTAAATTAGACATGGAACACTATAAAAAGATGCCTTCTGATTGGCACCTAGTAGGTTGATATGTACCCAAGAGATTCATAGTAGTGCCTGACGTATGCCTCGCCCCTCCTTAAGCCCACATATCTCTGTGCCTTCTTTCGAAAACAGATGTCTCTCAAGAACACAGAGTTCTAACAAAGGACTAGAGAGATCTTGCTCAAATATGTTTTCAAAGAACACATTGCCCAAAAAAACAAAGATGGCCTGGTACCACCTCTTCTAAAGAAAGGGATAGCATCTCTTCCACTAAGAGACTTCAGAACTGCTGTTGCAGCCTCTATACTCTCACATGTGGATGGTAGTAATGCTGTGCTCCATGGCCTCCCAGACTCCACGCTAGCTCCCTGTACGCGGCAGCACCTCTCAGCCAGTGATTGAAGAAATATAATCTCATCAACCCCATCCTGATAGAACTCCACTGGCTCCCCTTGCCGACCCGCACAATCTTCAAAACTGGCTACTTCACTTGCAAAGCCATCACAACAAGCAGCTCTGGTTATCTTGCAGACAAGGTCGCCATCTCAGGTGGTTCTCAACACACTGGCAGCAAGGACACAATCAGACTGCAGACCAAGAAGTGCAAGAAGGAACACAAAGGAGCAGGCTTTTTCCTTCAGTGCACCCAGGATTTGGAACAATATCATTTTATTCACGAGGACAATTCCAAGTCTGCTCCAATTCAGGAGATAGTTGGAGATGCACATCTTTAAAGAACATACCACAGTGCATTAAAAGCCCACAAACCAGCCATCTCTCCTATCACTCATAGACTTTATTTTGACCATGTGCTGTGTTCTGCTGCCTTTGACTTGGCTTGCACTAAAGAAATACCACAAACATGCATACATACTAGGAGACATGCTGCAGGAAAAAGCTGCTTAAGAATAATTCACATCTGTCCTTGGAACTGTGGCCTCTTTGGGTTTTGTTGGGAGCAGACTACGGAACCGGAGACTCCCAAGCAGACAGGGCTTTCCTGGTCACCGCCCTGCTTGTGGCTAAAAGACATTGCTTTACAGTGGAAGGCAGCCAACGCACCGAAGATATCAAAGTGGAGGTCGAGAGTAGACTGGTGTGCCTAACAGGAAAAATTATGTATATGCAGCACGGGGCTGTCCAGCTAAATATGCTAAGGTCTGGGGCAAATGGCTTGGGGGTTTCGGTGGTGATATGGACCTGCTGCCATTCGGTTTGCGAACTCCTTGACATGAAACTATGCAACATGGGGCACATATCGTATTTATTTACACCCCGAGTGTGGGAAGTGCAATTGGGGATGATCTCATAACTGTTACTGTGACTTGTTCCTCCTTTTACGATAAAATCAATAAAGTTGTTTATCAAAAAAACGAATAATTCACTCCCTGTGCAGAAGACGGAGTATGTACAGGAAGATTGTTCTCATTTCTGCTGGTACACGTTCCTGAAAAAAACACCAGACTCCAAAAATAGTACTTTCCATGTACTTTTGTTGGATATTTAAACCATTTTCAGTCTGTTAAAACGGAGTGGTACAGGGCAGTTTTGACTGTTTTAAAATAGCTGCTTCATTTTCCGTCTGATTTATAATGTTGTTTGTTTTAAAAAATATTTGCCTTATTTACGATTAAAAGAATGCATTTATACGGTGAACAAACCTTTTTCTAGACAAAATACAATTTTAAATGTGTTTTATCACCACCTTATATTTTACAAACAATAGAAATGATTTTGAAGTAAGGGTATATTCGTGCAAGGGGATATACAACTACTGATGAAAGGAACTGAGATTGTAAACAGAAATATGAAACATCCAAAAAACAACCTCATTGGAGGTCCTCGCTACCCACAAGTCCACATCAATTCATTTTAAATATGAGTGCCATCTACAAATTGACGCCTGCAGCTCCAAAAATGGACTTCCATGCATTTAAATGGAAGATTTTAAAATATATACACAAATAGGTTTACCAAAATATCACCAAATTAAGACGGTATTAAACCACAGACAGGAGAGATAATCTGAGGAAATAGAAGTGGAAAGGGGACGCAGGAAGGAGGCAGGGATCTCCCTCATTTAGTATTCGTAGCCCACTAAAAATATAGAATGCCATAAACTAGTAAAACCCCATTTGTCGTCTCACGTTTTTGATATCGCCTGTTTTATATCTACATTAACTTCTCAATGCTCATTTATTCAGACTTTTTGATAGGAAATGTTTTAAATGCAACAGCTACTATTCCAGCAATATGGCGTTCGAGCGTTCCCCACTTTTGACATTATACCAGAATGTCAGCGCTTCTGTTGTTCATTAGGACTCTATGGTGAAGCTCCAGTTCAACAGCAGGGAATCAACTGACAGACTACGGCTGTTGACGAAGCGCGTTTCAGTCACCATGCCCGAGTTTTTCATCACATGAATGACAAATACATTTGAGAATGGATAGAAATAGCACTTCATTTTAGCTTTTTGAAAAACTACCATCGATGCCATAACAAAGTAGAATACTACATTTTGTTCATTTACTGCATGGCCTCCATTGAAAACATGTTCAATTCTCTAGCTCCAGTTCCAACAAAGTGGCATCTACGGGTATCTCACAACTGTCATGAATATAGAATGTTTACATTCTAGTTATTAATTATAATTCAGGGATGAAACTGCATTAGAACCATGGAGAACCAACTAACAAGCTGCACTCTTGTTGGAAGTACATGTTTTGCGCAGTAAATCAAGCCTTTACTCACATAGATGACAAAAGCTTTTGTAAATTTATATAAAATGTATCCTCATTTTAGCTTATGGCTCACAACCATATTTCCAAGATAAGTCATGTGAGAACTAATCACAATTCCAGATACTGTTGTAGCACCATCAATATAGAATACATATTGCGACTAAAATGCGATATCCTCCTTTCTATATGCTCCTTTTAGCAGCCCTCAAAAACCAGGCATTCACTAAAACACATCAATAGGAAAACCGTGTGCAGCCACATCACTGGAAAGAATGCAATCCATGTAACCTCCTAACTAAACAGCAGCATGAAAAACCACGCAATCTGACAGACAATTTTGTGAATTTTATCCCAAATTCTAAGAGTTCGACTTATAGTTAATTATTATCGAAAGGGGGTGAGCACTCAAAAGTAGTTACTGACAGGGTGAAATTGAGTCCTCTTCATGTCCCCTCTACACATTTCTTTGAACTGAGAATGGGGTCAAACACAGCATTCTCAGCAATCTGATTAAATCCATATCAACATTCCATATAGGGCACTTATTCGAAAGAGTTTCAAATTAATTCGCTTCAATCCCTTTTTACCATTCTGTAAAAAAAATAAAAATTAGAAACGATTTGTACCTATTTAAGCCATTTGCAGGAATGTAGTAGGATTACTTAGTGAATGGTGCAGGGGATTTTAAAAAGGGCACCTACATTTATGGCTACCAAACCAATAACAGTCACACTTAACTTTTATAGTCTCATCGGACACGGGTATGATTTGTCTGTAACCTTCACGTCTCTAAAGTCGGTCTATATTGAATATGTTTTTCACCACAAAAATAATAACAATCTTGACTCCCTGTGCTTTTATTATTCAGCAGAGCCACAAAAAACTGGTCTCCTTATTGCAAGTGTCGTAAGCTAGAATCACAGTGGTTAAGAGGTAACTACCAATCGCTTCTCACTCAAATTTGCTTTCCTATACAGCGATGTGTTTACTCGATGGTAAAATCATGCAATAATGTTTATTAAATAGTATCAATAACAGACGGCGTATAAGATATTTCTTTATACTGTAAATCTGAAATTGCACAAAAGTAGTTTATGCAACTGCATTATTCTGGGTACCAAACAGCAGGTAAACAGAGGAAACAGAGAAAGGAGGAAGGAGGAAGGAAGGCTGTCGAAATATTTTGACGTAAGCTTTGGAACAGCTTTGCTGTCCACGTATGGAAAATAAAAAAATGAATTTTTCTTCAATGACTGCCTCCTGTGCAACGAACAGAAGAACCAGTGCGGCGGGCTTTCACGGAGACAAAAAAAATGCTCAGAGCATGTCTGACGTGACAGCTGATGAAGGGCTCTGGTGGCACTTGGTTGAAGGCTGCAGCTGCAGGTGTAAGATAATAAAACAAACCTTTTCTTCCCAGGCAGATGTGATGAACGGCAGATTCGTGACTTGAAAACGCTCTTTAATAGAATAGCAAAGGTCTTTTTAAGCTGCATAAAAAATCATCACTCACAGAAAACAAGTGCTTCCCAGCCGCCGCTGGGCGGCTCCATGGCTGCCTGGCGATGAATGGAGCAGCAGCCCAGCCATTTCCTAAAGGATCCTCCACTGACAATGCCATGATTTCACATTGAAATTGCGATCTTCCAAACATGACAGAGTTGAAAAGCCTGCCATATTTTTTTTCACATCAGTTTCTTCTTTTAGTTGAGGGGGTACTTCAGAGCACAGCGTAGGTGGTTTTCACCATCCTTTAACAAAGTAGTGCTCTTAAGGACTTCCTACCTGGCCTTTTCCTAGGGGCAATTCAATTACTTCGCTTGTTGGCAATCATTTCAGCACATGCCTTACTTATAAGCCAAAGCATTGAAAACAAAACAAAACAAAATCAATTAGCATCTCGACAATATGGCTGACAAACAGATGTGTCTTTCATTTGCCGATAATGGTGGTTCAATACTTGTGGCACAATTTGCATCCCGGCAAAGATATCTAACGCTTAATGGAAAATTATACACTTGCGCTCAAATTCTTCATTGCTGCTCATTTTATATTCCTAGAAGGGGTGAGTGGCTACATGGAACTTGTGAGACTGAGCTTTAGAAAGAAGCTTAAAGGTCCTGTGATTCTCAGTACACTGACAGAAACCTGAAGCCCTCTATGGGACTATCCCACAGCACCACTCTTTTGGTAGACAACCAATTACTGTGCTTTCTTTGGAATATTGGATGGCTGTACTTTTTAGTACATCATTTTCCTGAATTAACAGTAGCATAACCATAACAAAACAAAACACGTTCCAAAGGAAAATGAATTGCGCATTTTCAGAGCAGGATTTCTTTACTTCTGTGATCTCAGAGCATTCATTCCAATGATGAATGGTTCTTGGAGACATTATGTTACGAACTACCAAGAAATGCACTTGTACTAGTCTTCTCCCTTGTATGTACATTTCTTTAAATGTGAATTGTAGCTCAATCACAAATGAGATGCATGCCTCAAGCTCAAATCGGACAAGACCGAAGTACTCCTCCTGGGACCCGCCCCCCCCAACCTGTGACGACTTATGGTGGACCGCCACACTAGGAACCCCTCCCACCCCTACAGACCACGCACACAACCTTGTCATCATACTGGACTCCTCGCTCACAATGAACTGCCAAACCAATGGCATATCCTCATCCTGTTTCCAGCGCTCTGCCTGCTTCCAAAGACATTAAGTTGATTCCCTACAGTTTTCAGAAAGACGGTCACCCACGCACTCCTCACCAGCACAATGGACTCCGGCAACGCACTCTACTCAAGCATCACCCGGAAACTGCTCAGGAAACTACAGATCGTCCAAAACACCGCAGCCAGACTGATCCTCGACATCCCCCGGCGCAGCCGATAACACAACACCTTCGACAACTCCACTAGCTCACAATCTACAAAAAAATCACCTTGAAGCTCCTCACACATGCCTACAAACCTCTCCATGACGTAGGACCATCATATCTGAACCAGCTACTCGCATTCCAAGTACTCGCCAAACCACTTCGCTCTGCCAGACTTGCCTTGGCCACCCTCTCACGAATTCACAAGACCAGAACTGGAGGAAGATTCTTCTTTTACCTCGCCGCCAAGACCTGGAACACCCTGCCCTTCCACCCCAGGCAATCCCCGTCGCTGACCCAATTCAGGAACGACCTCAAAACCTGGCTCTTCAACTAAACATCCACACCCAGACGGATCAGCAGGCCCCCCATCCCTCTCAGTGCCTTGAGACCCTCAATGGTGAGTAGCCGCACAATACGAACTCCTGACTGACTGTGTGATGCTGCTTCAGACATGAACGTATCTCACTGTTGGTGTACACTCTTGTATGAGAACCTCTTCAGAAGGACATCAAAATCAGAATCAACAAGCACAAGCTCCCACGTCGTTCCGGAAGGTAAACTGCAAAGTAGTGCAGCCAAGTGTAATGGAACCCTATCCATCAGGTAAGCTACTTCACAGTCAGAGTATATAGCACTCTTCTCTCCAAACTTGCCTTAAACATAAAAATGGCGGAATCAGCTGAATGCTTTCATATTGTGCCTTAAAAACACAAGCAGACGGCATAAAAAAAAAGTAATATTGTAGAATGCATATTGTCGACAATTGTTAGTGATGCAGGATTGGGTAAAGAGAACCGATTATTTCTATTCACTAGATGGCCTCTTTAAATGGACCCAGCTTTGGTTTCTGGTTTAATGAGCCACTATCACTGGTACCTCAAGTGAAAAAATTCAGTCTACTTACTATGTTCTGCTTAAACACTGTAAATATAACTCATCCGAATCAGAGCAGGAAAACCGTTTAGCTCATTACTGGACTGCAGATTTTTCTTTTTTTTTTTTTTATTCGGCAAGCCAAAATGCTTGATCACTACACCCCAAACTCTGCAGAATGTATCTGCTACTGATGTGCTTCCGGGCCTCAATCAGGGCTCTACCCTTTTCACGAAACTGGTCAAAATTCATACACTTCCCAAAATTTAGAGTGTAGCCTTTAACGTATCTTACTTTTGTCATTGCTTAATCTATGTAAAGAGTTATCCTTTTCCGCAGCGGTCTCCATCCTTACACGCTCCAGCGTGGAGGTCTTCAGCTAGTTCTTTCTTACAGGTTTCTAAATTTTGCAGGGCTTTTAAAGGTAGTTGCTCCTTCACTTATCTGGTGTCTACGCTCTACAACGATCATCCCTCTATCAATTTTCGGCAACATAGCAATTTATTGGTCTTTAGAAAAAAACACTTTAAACTTTGCTTTCAGAGAATGACTCATTTCTTGTGAAGGTGGGGGGAGGGCTTTGTAGAGACCAGAAGGACAATTATGAGTGTAACGATTCAGGCAGGTATATCATTTATTCTTTTCTTCCAAAACATCCTTTCCATGGTTTTATACTAAAATACGAAAATACAGTATCTCATGGACCATATCACAGTCATACTACACTATGTATAATAAAGCATTGATGATCTTGTTATCTAAATTAGGCCCATTGTTGGAAGGGAAACAAATAACTTTTACAAAACGGATATTAAATGCCAAATGACATGTCATCGGTGTTCTAGAGCAGACTACTTTAGTCTGACATACAACACAAAGTGATGTACGTGTAGGAACATTTTAGAATTAAAAGTTTGAGGAAAATTGTTTTGAGACCAGGTCTCATGTGGCTGCGGAGTTCCAGCAATTCTTTTATGTGTATTAGTTATAGTGCCCTGCTTGGGGGAGGGACATCAATGCCTCTATAAGAAACAGACAAGCGCTCACAGTTTAACATGTGATGAGCTTGAGTGCACGATGGTGCATTTGGTTGATTGACTGGCGAGTGATTCACTGAATGCCTGTTGGGGCGTGGCCAACGTTTGCTTGAAGAAAAAAGGTTCAAGAAGATTTAGTTTAAACGCAGGACAGAAGGTGTCATTCATCAAAGAGGGCCTCATACTGGAACGGCTCTATGTCGGTGTAATAGGGTCCTTGGGAACCAAAGGTTTGAGAGTTACAGCGCAAGGCTACAACAAGGAACATGTAGGCCAGTTCCTCATGGCTCTTTTGGTCCTAAACCATCTCTGTAGCTAATGGCATGGCTGCAGATGGAAAAAAGATAAGAACACGTATTCCCAAAACTCTGAACAAGAAAGGGGAGGACACATAGCAGCTTGCCACCAAATAGCTATAAATCTGCATATGCAAGAACGAAGATGGGTAGGACACACCCTATTACGCAGGTGAATGCATCAGACCTTGCTTACAGCGAAAAACAGGCTAGAGATGTTACACAGGACATTTTGTCATGCCAAAATCTCACTGAACCACAGAAAAGCCATAACCCTTAACACAAGTTCACAAAAGTGTGTGTGTGTGTGTGTGTGTGTAAGTGGTGTGTGTGTAAGTGGTATGTGTGTAAGTGTGTGTGTGTGTAAGTGGTATGTGTGTAAGTGTGTGTGTGTGTAAGTGTGTGTGTGTGTGTAAGTGTGTGTAAGTGTGTGTAAATGTGTAAATGTGTGTGTGTGTGTGTCTGTGTGTGTGTCTGTGTGTGTGTCTGTGTGTGTGTCTGTGTGTGTGTCTGTGTGTGTGTCTGTGTCTGTGTGTGTGTCTGTGTCTGTGTGTGTCTGTGTGTGTGTGTGTGTCTGTCTGTGTGTGTCTGTCTGTGTGTGTGTGTCTGTGTGTGTGTGTAAATGTGTGTGTGTAAATGTGTGTGTGTGTGTAAATGTGTGTGTGTGTGCGTAAATGTGTGTGTGTGTAAATGTGTGTGTGTGTGCAAGTGTGTGTGTAAGTGTGTGTGTAAGTGTGTGTGTAAGTGTGTGTGTAAGTGTGTGTGTAAGTGTGTGTGTAAGTGTGTGTGTAAGTGTGTGTGTAAGTGTGTGTGTAAGTGTGTGCGTAAGTGTGTGCGTAAGTGTGTGCGTAAGTGTGTGCGTAAGTGTGTGCGTAAGTGTGTGCGTAAGTGTGTGCGTAAGTGTG
The DNA here is from genome assembly GCF_964204655.1 of Triturus cristatus. Lineage (NCBI taxonomy): Eukaryota > Metazoa > Chordata > Amphibia > Caudata > Salamandridae > Triturus > Triturus cristatus. The sequence goes on from NC_140585.1 coordinate 876,521,773, forward strand.
TGCGTAAGTGTGTGCGTAAGTGTGTGCGTAAGTGTGTGCGCAAGTGTGTGCGCAAGTGTGTGTGCAAGTGTGTGTGCAAGTGTGTGTGCAAGTGTGTGTGCAAGTGTGTGTGCAAGTGTGTGTGCAAGTGTGTGTGTGCGCAAGTGTGTGCGCAAGTGTGTGCGCAAGTGTGTGTGTGTGCAAGTGTGTGTGTGCAAGTGTGTGTGCAAGTGTGTGTGCAAGTGTGTGCGCAAGTGTGTGCGCAAGTGTGTGCGCAAGTGCGTGTGCAAGTGCAAGTGCGTGTGCAAGTGCGTGTGCAAGTGCGTGTGCAAGTGCGTGTGCAAGTGTGTGTGTGTGTAAGTGTGTGTGTGTGTAAGTGTGTGTGTGTGTGTGTGTAAGTGTGTGTGTGTAAGTGGTATGTGTGTAAGTGTGTGTGTGTAAGTGTGTGTAAGTGTGTGTAAGTGTGTGTAAGTGTGTGTAAGTGTGTGTAAGTGTGTGCGTGTGCAAGTGTGTGCGTGTGCAAGTGTGTGCGTGTGTAAGTGTGCGTGTGTGTAAGTGTGTGTGTGTAAGTGGTATGTGTGTAAGTGTGTGTGTGTAAGTGTGTGTAAGTGTGTGTAAGTGTGTGTAAGTGTGTGTAAGTGTGTGTAAGTGTGTGCGTGTGCAAGTGTGTGCGTGTGCAAGTGTGTGCGTGTGTAAGTGTGCGTGTGTGTAAGTGTGTGTGTGTGCGTGTGCAAGTGCGTGTGCAAGTGCGTGTGCAAGTGCGTGTGCAAGTGCGTGTGCAAGTGCGTGTGCAAGTGCGTGTGTGCATCTGTGCGTGTGCATCTGTGCGTGTGCATCTGTGCGTGTGCATCTGTGCGTGTCTCTGTGTGCGTGTGTCTCCGTGCGTGTGCGCGTGTGCGTGTGTCTGTGCGTGTGCGTGTGCGTGTGTCTGTGCGTGTGCGTGTGTCTGTGCGTGTGCGTGTGTCTGTGCGTGTGCGTGTGTGTGCGTGTGTCTGTGCGTGTGTGTGTGTGTCTCTGCGTGTGTGTGTCTCCGTGTGTGTGTCTCCGTGTGTGTCGTCGTGTGTGTGTGTGTCGTGTGTGTGTGTGTCGTGTGTGTGTGTGTCGTGTGTGTGTGTGTCTTGTGTGTGTGTGTCTTGTGTGTGTGTCTTGTGTGTGTGTCTTGTGTGTGTGTCTTGTGTGTGTGTCTTGTGTGTGTGTCTTGTGTGTGTGTCTTGTGTGTGTGTCTTGTGTGTGTGTCTTGTGTGTGTGTCTTGTGTGTGTGTCTTGTGTGTGTGTGTCTTGTGTGTGTGTCTGTTTTTTCACTGTGGAAAATATCAGAAGCACCTAGGTAAAGCTTGTATGTAAAGGAACTTCAGATTCCAACAGATTGTAAGCATGCAGAACCGCCTGGCACCAGGAGTCAGGAACACCGGGAACCTTGATATGGTAGTGATGTGTGTCACCATACTATGAATGATTATGTCCCCAAAACCACCAGCTATTCATTTGGCTATGTCTAAGTGCCACTTCTAGAAGGTTGCACTGTATGAATAGAAAGACAGTACAGGAATGGTCTTAACTTCTAAATATTGTTGGCAAGCAATACACTTTACTTTGGTATCGTGCTAAGCACCACAATAAATTAACTGGTGAGTGCATTTTACACTGTAAACCAATGGGGGGAATAAAGGGTCTTCTTAACCGTGCCTTTATAACAAGCTTTCTAACACGGGTTTTAAGGTATTTAAGAAATAAAATATGCAATTATCTATTGGTCAAATGGTAATCGGGTAACTGGAGTGTGTTCAGAAGCCCAACCTCATGAAGTGAAAACTAGTGCAAGGCTTTTCAAGACAACCCATCAGCAAAGGCCAAGAGCCGAACTGTACAGATTGTAAAACAAATCCTGTTCCTTGGGTTCACCAGCGCAATGACGTTTGTAGTGCACAAAGACAAAACTCACTTCAAGTATCAGCAGCAGGCATCTCATCATCTGAAGAGGTGTCTCACGTTTAAACCAGTGGCGTATTTCTGCAAGGGTATTCGGTTACAAGCATTTTTATACCGCTCACCTTTGATTACTATGGCATCATAGTTCTTGTGGGACCTCCAAGGTGTTTTTCAATATGGTAGAGGAAATTCCTTGCAGACCCGAGTCAGAGCCGTCACAGGATGGCTCGAGTGCTTCGGTTATTATGTTCTAGTTAGTTAAAACTATGTGCTCAATGTGCGATGTGAAAGCTGAACATTGGGTTCAACTGTAGGAGAACCATATGTAATCGCATCAGATGGCTGGATGGCAGTTTCTCAAGTCATGGATGTTGGAAATGTTGGAAAGGCGTTCGCCGGAGGGGGGGTTCGATACACGTCCTGCCCACCCCTTTGACCCACCTCTCCCAAGTAGGCCGAACCAGGCGCGCACACCCTGAGATACACTACGAACAGAGTGACACCACACGTATTCTTTGTAAGACGATAGGTTCTTTTATCGATGATTTCAAGGGATCTTTATGATCCAAGATGCAAGCAGTACAGCAGTGGCACAACGTACCACCAATCGGTCGGGGGGAATGGGGGTAGCGGGACAGTCTTTCAAGATAGTGTCTCTGCGAAATACCCCGCGGAAAGCTCACAATCCTCGAGCTGGAGGGTGTCGTGTCTCTGGGCGATCTCTCACTGAGTCATCCTCAAGGGGGAGCGCCGCGAGTCTCTCAGCAGGCACAGGTGGTCGGAGTTCGGGCGCCGCGATTCCGTCAGCAGGCTCAGATGGTTCAATAGCTGGGGGCCGCGAGTCACTCAGCAGGCCTAGGTGGTTCAAGGTTCGGGAGCCGCGACCTCGTCCGCTGGGCTCAGATGGTTCAATAGCAAGAGGCCGCGAGTCTCTCAGCAGGCCCAGGTAACTTCAGCATTCAGGAGCCGCGACAGCGTCTGCAGGCTCGGATGGTTCCAGGTCTTCTCTGCCCTTACTTCTCCGGCACCCCTTGTTATACTCCGTTGGTTCTTTGAAGTCCGGCGTGCTCGCAGAGGGGGGACTGGGGTGACGGAGGGGGTTCGGCGGGATTTCCTGCCGCTCACTTCTTTGGTCTTTTCAGGTGGGTCTGGGAGGGACCCCAGACGCTCGGCAGGGGAGGCGCCTGCTCCCCAGGGGCCTGGTGGCCGATCAAGTCCCCCCGGGGAAGGCGACCCGAGGTGTGAGTGGGCTGGCGCCTCGGGGTCTGGCTCGAGGGTTCCCGCTCCCTCCGTTGGACATGCGTGGTAGGGTGTTGAGTCTGTCAGGCCTCTGGCCGGCCCGCGGATCGGGGGTGGCTGGGGCGGCCGGAGTCGGAGGTGTCGTGTCTTGAGGGTGGTTGCAGGTTGGCTGGGTGATGGAGAGGGCAACGCCGTGAGGCCGGTCTCACAGGAAATGACAGTATCTTTTGGTTCGTTTTCCACCAGACTTTCTTGCTTTTACTATCCTCTTTTTGCTGAACCTGTTTTTGTTGGCAACAGTACTCTGTGCATTTTACTCCTGCTAATCAATGATAAAGTCCCTGTGCTCTCTTTTAAACAAGGTAAATTGGCATACACCCACATTTAAATTACCTATAATCCCTCAGATTATGGTACTATATGTACCTAGAACCTATGAATTAAATGTTATAAGTGGGCAGCAGCACTCGGTGCATCATCCACTAAAGCAGCACTGAAAAGCAAGTCTCAGGCCTGCCATTGCAGGCCTGTAGTGCGGCTTTAAACTCTATTCCAATAAGGCAAAATAAACACTTTTCCATATCAAAACCTTCCTTTTTAATACATATGAGTCACTCCTACTTCTGCCCTAATTCCACACAAGGCAGGGTGCTTGGTAGAACATGTATATTTAAAGTTTCACATGTCTTGGCAGTGAAAAACTTCCAACGTTACTTTTTCACTGTGGCAAGGCTGGCTCTACAATAGAAAAGCACTAGGTTACATTATACCACCTTATAATGCATAATTACAGTTTGTGCATAGCTAGAAAAATGACACGTTGTAATGAGAATATAAAATCCGTTCTAATGATCAAGTCACATTTTAAATTATGTTTCTAAAAAGTACACGTTTATAAAGTTGGCATTGTTCTGCCTAAGCCATGTGTGCCTTTTGGTCAGTGTCTAGGGTAACCTGACTGTTAATGGCTCTCTAAAACTTGTAGGTTTACGAGTGTTGCTTAACGCGTTTTCATTATTGCCCACACTATTCCCATTTGACCTCGTAAGCTGTAAATTTAAATTAGAACATTTCATGCGCTCCCTACTTTCGGGGACGTGGAAGCCGAGTAGGCACAAAAGCATGGACTCTCCTTCTGGGAAGTGAGTACTCAGCTGCCAGTAAAGCTGCTCATTAATAAGGTAGGACGAGGTTCCCTAATAATGTTTTCATCCACTCCTCTGATAATAGATGACCTGGGAACACTCCATTCTCCACGCACCCAAAGGGGCCCTGCTTTAAAGAAATTAGGGTAAGAATCTAGGATTCAGAACTGGGGTTACCAGCACTAATGTGTCACTTTACACCCAAGTGGAGGCACCCAAGTGGCATATTTGCAACCCAGTTCGAAGGTAAATTTTCCACCAGAACAAACCCGATTTTGTATCCAACCTGTGCTCAATTGCTGTCCGCCTTAACTTTTGACTTTGACCTACACAAGGGCAACTCGATAAACACGGTTGGCGCTTGATGCTTGGTGCTTCTTCGTACATTTTTTTCTTTTTTTAATTTAAACTTCAAAATTCAATTTCCCAGGTTCTACTTATTGAATTTATGTTGTTTTACTGTCATTTTATTTATTAAAATTTGGTAAATATTTCTACATAGGTTTGGGATTTTACATGTGTTGTGTTCACTTTACTACTGTTTGAGTGTTTCATAAATCCTTTACATATTGCCTGTAGATTAAGCCGGACAACTTTTGTGCCAGACTATCAAAGGGTCGAGCACAGGATTATTTAGTGACGTTTGTTATTTACCCTGACAAGGACTGTGAATATTATTTATGGTGGGTTCCCAGCCCTGTCCCCTCAACTAACACTTAATTTTCATACAATAGAGCTGTCAGTATATGATTTTAATGTGCGGTGGGGCAAGGGTTTCACCAGTCCCAAGGTCTTCCAAAGCTCTCAGGTCGCTGTAATGTCCAATGTGTGTTGGTTTGAGTTAGTTCCATCCATGATGTTGCTAGTCTAAGTTGTGCTCAACAGGTCTAGTGGTTTGGTGGTTTGTTTAATATGTTCTTTTGTGTGCTGTAGCATATCTGTATATTATCAGTCAGTGCTGCTGGAAGCAACATAATAACCTACAATATAACGTATCTATGCAGTGTTGGATGTATGTGAAATGCTCTGCTTGATGTTTTCTGTTGTGTATTTGAACTCTTAGTTGCCAGTGATGTTGGGAGCATAACAGCAGTTGTATATGTGACACCTCTATGTTCTACTGGAGAGATGGAAGATGTACTGCCTAATTTATACTTCTGGAATTTAATGTGTACTGCTCATAGAGAAATGCAGGTAGTGCTTGGAACCAGACACAGCTACGGCCCTTGTGCTCTGTGTATTGTAAATTTGCATTTAACTTGACCCTTAACCGGGCATTTTAGATTGTGTTGCTCAACCTTTTAATTGTGTTTTAACTGTTTGGGGGCACTACGGGTCGAACCTGCTTTACCTGCTGTATGCCGATCTCCTCTTCCCGGTCCACCGCAGCTGCAGAGTGCTGTTTGAGTGGAGGGAGTTCTTGGTAGACAGCTACGGCTTCCCCGGAAAACTTATTCCGCCATTTTTGGAGGAACGCTCTAGTTGTTTGCTGGCTCGACGACCGCAGCTTGAAAACCAGCTGATGGCGCCGACGCGCAGCAGACGCACACAGCCGGAACCTTACTTACTCTTGGTAGTTTATCGGCCCCCGCGAACCACCCCCAGCTTTAATGACCTCTTCCTGGAGCTCATTACTGATCTATGCTCTGGATATAAACGTCTCCTAGTAGTCGGCGATTTAAACTATCACTGGGATAAAGCGCAGAGAGAGCCATCGGCTGGCCAATTTGGGACCGCTATGCTCTCAATGGACCTTCACCAACTGGTCAATAGCCCCACCCATGAAAAGGGCCATACCATTGACCTCATTTGGACATCACAGCCTTGGGCAGACATAACAGATATTAGCCCCTGTGCCTTGTACGATCATTCGCTACTTAGAGTTGGGTTCCGAGTGACAGTCAGCTGCTGCAATCTCCACCCGTGTGGAGAAAGGTGAGAAACTGGAAAAATATCGAGGCAGATCATCTAATAGCTACCCTGCACTCACTCCCGCCCCCAAGGACTAAGACAGTGAATATTGACCAGGAGAGTGAAGCCTTGATGGCTAATTTACGCAAAGCCATAGCTGTAGTAGCGCCAGAACGGAAGGAGAAAGTCAGAGAAAGGAAAGGGGGCCCCATGGTTTAATGAACCATTGAGGGGAAAGAAAAAAGAAAACATCCGCCAAGCTGAGAGACGGTGGCGCAAAAGCTATGACCCAGCGGAATTGAATGCCTAAAAAGCACTTCTCACCACCTATAAATCAGCCGTTATAACTAGGAAAGCGTAGTATTATGAGGGAAGGATTGCTGAGGCTGCTAACAAACAAAGAGATTTCGTAATTCTGAAAGAACTAAGCCAAAAGGCTGAGAAGAAATCCACAGTCGTATTCCTCGACTGTTAGGTCTTCCAGGCACTCTTTCTTCAGAAAGTCAAAGATATCATTTCAGAAATTGCGAATACCCCAACTAACCTCGGTTCCTCCCTCCAGACCCAGACCCCGCCCTCCTCTGGTAGCCAACTCACAAATTTTCCTACAATTGATTCAGCCACCTTATCTCTACTAATGAATCGCACCAAATTAGGCTCTCGGGCAGAGCCCTGCCCTCCAAGGATTTTTCAAATGGCCCTTCCAGGGCTGGAAAAACAGATCCTTGCGTTACTAAACAACTCCCTGGAAGCTGGCTACTTACTGACCAACTTAAAAGAAGCCAGGGTCACTCCCCTGCTGAAGAAACAGGGTGCAGATGCCTCCGCTCTAAAGAATTATAGACCCATTTCACAGCTCCCCTTTCTGGCCACAGTGTTAGAACAACATGTACTAAAGACACTCTCTAACTACTTGGAGGACCACCAGCCACTCCAAGCTAGACAGGCGGGCTTTAGAGCCCACCATAGTACAGAGCTAGTGATGCTGTCCGTTCTTGACAAGCTCAGAGTTATGGCTGACAACAAATAGCTGAGTGCCGTGATTTTATCAGATCTATCAGCGGCATTCGATAGCCATAAAAAGCTGCTGACTCGTCTCTCCGACCTGGGCATCAGCGGGCTAGCACATCAATGGCTAAAATCATTGGGTACTCTTGCCTGCGGTGTACCCCAGGGTTCCGCACTATCCCCACTCCTTTTTAATATTTACTTGCAACCCCTAGTGGAGACCCTGGCTCACATGGATTGCCGTGTCTTCAATTACGCTGGTGATACCAAACTCCTCATCCGGATTAGCAACTCCTGTCAGGCCCAGGAGTCGGCCAAAAAGTTGCTTAGATTTACAGTAAACTGGATGACGGTCAGTTCACCGAAAATAAATCCTGATAAGACCGAAGTGCTCGTAATTCTAACAAATAGTAGCCCTTGGTGTGACCTTTTTTGGCCACCGGAACTGGGCGCTGCCCCGGTACCAGTCCCGGCTGTAAAAAGCCTGGGTTTGAAAATTGACTCCGAGCTGTCCATGTCCAGCCAGGTCACCGCGGTGGTAGGAACCTGTATAGGACTGCTGAGGCAGCTACAGAAACTCGCTCCTCTTCTATCAATGTCCTCATTACAGACAATTGTCTCCGCCACTGTCATCTCTAGGTTAGACTATGTGAATGCCCTTTACATCAGCCTCCCCCAGAAACTTATCAAGACACTGCACGTGGTGCAGAATGATGTGGCCAGGAACATTCTCAGACTTCCCAGAAAAACCTGCGCTACCCCCCTGCTACACAAATTGCACTGGCTCCCCGTCAAACAGAGACCTCAATTCAAAGGCTTATACATTGCCCACAAGGCAATCTATGGCCAAGCACCAGTGTATATAAAGGAATGCCTAGAGAAATATGTTCCCAGCCGGACACTGCGATCATCTGAGGCCTGCTGTTTAGCTCTCCCCCGATATATTACTAAATCCAAAGGGGGTAGAGCATTCTCTGTCCTGCTTCCACAAATTTGGAATAACCTACCCGAGTACCTCCGCAGGGAACCGGTTCTCCTCACTTTTAGGAAACAACTAAAAACGCTCCTATTTAGAGAGGCGCTAGCCACAGTGTAATTTCTGGTTCGCTGCTTATGTTTCCATCTGCCGTTAGTGACTTGGTCACTTTTCTCTACAAGCGCTTAGAGACCTGAAGGTGATTTTGCGCCATAAAAAATGCATATAACATAACATACATTACATAACTTGGCTATCGCTCATTTACACATTACAAACAGTAAAGAAAATCAGTGAATACTTTACCAATAATTTCACAGTAGGATAGGCTAGACTGGTGATCCCAGTTATTGCTCTGGCACTATAGCTTTGACCAAACATCATGCTACTACATGTTGGTCAGGTACCCCTGGAGGAGGGATGAAAGCACATTCAATGCAGAGGCAACCTCTGAGAACTGTAGCTCATGCTACAAAAGACTTATAAAGCTGCATTATTGTGCAGTGTACTATATATCGACTCAAAACTTGCTTCAATCTTATTCAGAATAGGATGTCCAAAGCACAGAACACCTTAATCCAGCCAAGACAGAATTCCTCCTGTAAGCCAATAATCCTAAAGTCCAGCCTGGTCTCAATAATGTACTTCCACAGGTTCATCCTCCAGCTGACAACGAATGCAAAATCACTTGGCTTCAACCCTTGACACTGACCTTGCCTTCAAACAATACAACGGCAAGAAAACCAGGATAGCATCTTTAAGAAAGTGAAACCATACTTACTGAAAACTAACTTCAGATCAATAGTCAAGCTTTTGTTCTCTCATACAGTCTCTTTGACACCACACTGGCTTCCCTGAAAAGCATCCTAAATATGGCCTAAACACGTCTAAAGAAGTTTGAGCATATCACCTCAAACTTGATGAAACAATACAGGTTCCTCCTCCAAGTCCAAATCTTCAAGATAAGCTAGAACAAGGCCACCTGAATCAAATGAACACCCCTCCAAACCTGGCAGACAACTTAATGCCCTCAGGTGGACAGCATCACACCAGAAGCCAAGACATTGACACACTGGAAACACAAAACAACAAAAAGAGAAAACTAGAAGATAAGCCTTCTCTATCTACTCCCCCTGTAAGATTAGCTCCATCACCATCACACCAGCTCAAACGTACTGAACTTATCAAAATAGCTAAAGACTCGCCCTCTTCATAGAATACCAAATCTCCACACTAAATGATTCAACACCCTCAAATATTCTTCTTGGCCATCAAGGATCCTGAATTGGACCTTAGGGCTGCTGCACTTGTTGAGCGTTTCACTGATGCTAGGTTGGTGTTCTTCAAATACATGGATGGCATTCGATGTTGGACAAGTGCAGGGAAGAAGTAATATATCCCAGTCAGGTCTGTCCAAATGAGAGATGCAGTGGTAATGCCTATGCCTAAATTATTCCATTATGTCCACACAGATGACAGATAAGTGGAAACAGAGAGAGGACCACCCTACCTCTTATATGCTCAAACAGTAGAAAATCATACTAAACTTATTTTTGAAAAGTAACGTTCAGAGCATTGGTGACAGAGATAGAACATGACCGCACAAGAAGCATAAGTAAACAGGGATAAGGGGAGAAGTTTATAAGGGAATTAAATGACACAAAATGCTCTAGGTGTGCTGCACTGATAAAACATACGTTTTTAAAGCAGCTAATTTAGTTCAAATACCTGCAATGAACGCTTCACTTACACATAGCACTGGATTGTCCCCAATAAATCCAACAATTGCTTGACATGCCCAAATTGCTAGTCACATATCAATATTTGCTGTATGATGCCCTGAAGCAGCCAGGTTGTGAAATATAGTAATAAACATATTGATGGGTTCACATAGCGAGCGGCGCCATAAGCAAATGGGTTGTGTATATTGGGGCTGGTCCCAGAGGGGGAAAACAGCAAAGCATATTTGGCAGATTACAAAGCACACCTATTGGCAAACTGGCAGTTTGGGACTGCGTGGAGGAAAAAGTGAAGCTCCATATTTGTACCGTAAATATAAGATTCAAGCGCTCGCATACTGAATGCCCTAAGATTGAAGGAACTCGATGATGGATTTTATTTTCACCGTTAATATCTGGCAAACATACCCAGCACTGGAAATAAATAATCTAACGGAAGGATCAGGAACCAAGAACTGGACTACTAAGAACAGGCAATGTGGGTTCTAAAATAGCAAAGTAGTTCGATTGGTGATCACCAGTTGTCTGTGAGGGGCTGAGAGGGGAAGATGCTATGCTTGCATTCAAATTATGTCTACATTTTGTAATGTGCTGGAAGTCATTGAAATTTGCTTTTAACGTGTTACTGAACAAGGATATCCATCCCCGTGGGGAAAAAAAGAAAATCATAAAGTGTTAAAAACATTTCTTTGGTCCTTAATTTTGTCTCTTTTGGGTTGCTGTTCTAGAAATCACAGTTTGCAGTCGGCTACAATAGGTCACATTTATGTATAGCTGTGGAAACCTCAGCTTGAGCCAGGACGCTCACCTCTTACTGGGGACCCATTATCTTCCACCTTTTCACATGAACAATTCAAGTTTTTCCAAAAAGCTTGTATTGATTTTCTAGAAGTTTTCCGAAATTACTCTTTACAGTCAAAGAAAAAAATAATCTCTTCTCAAAGTGAAGTTCAAAACAACTTTAATGCGGGTTTGTTTGTGTGCCGTTTGTATAGTAATTCATACCAAGCATAGCACACAGCAAGTCATTCTATACTTTCCTCTATATGAAGATTCAACCTCCGAAATAAACAGATTACAGTAGTATATCCTGTATCTCTCAAGGCCATGGTCATCCTAAGGACACACTTCGAGTACATGCTCTTCATTAGGATGTGCTACACTGAGATACTGAACCTGGAATAAAATTAAACAAATCTTAATTACAAATAATGTTTCCATTATCAGTCTTTTTAGCTACAGAAATGAAGTTGCTTCACCACATTTCAAAGTCAGTACTAGTGCAGTAGGTATGAGACCAAAAAAAGGGTACCCACCTCAAAGGCCGGATTTAGACCACGATTACCCCTGCATCATCTATTTAGATAGCTTGGATTAAATAGTACACGAGACGGACTTTCTGCCTTTTTTCTAACGCCAGGGCTACCCAGCGTCTACAATAAAAGGTATACAATGCAGCGCGATTTGATGAAAAGACAATGCAGCACGGGAATTTCTAAAAAGTCCCCTCTACATAAACATTCATTATGGGGGTGACAAATCCAATTAGGAAAAGAAACAAACAAGCGAGGAAAAAGCTCTGCTACATGCAGTTCATGCTTGGAACTGTGACTAGCGGTTCCTGGGCTGTCCTCAAATCCATGAAGCCGTAACCTCCAGTCAATTACACTTTGGCACCTGTTGACTTGTTAACCCAGGCACATGTATCAACTTTATGCCACACAAGGCTGAACAGAATTCACCCTTGTGACAAGTCAGTCAATAAATTAAACTTATGAGCCAATTTTGTAGGTTCCGTAGTCTGTTTTGCTCTTTAAGTTGCTGTTCTGATTCTTCATAAATCTGTCCCACTAGATAACGGAAACCAGATCGCCCTCCCTGTGTCTCCAATATATCACAGATACTCTTAGGATACCACCCACTCATTGTGTTGCTTACAGACCTTCAGAGGCGGGGTCAAGGAGAAGGAGTCCCGTCAAACAGGAATATGGCGGCTCATCAGCTGTTAGTTTCCGGATCGAGGAAAGCTTGGGCTTCTGCCGTCAGTGTCTCTCCGTGCAAGCAGATCGTGTGGCCAAGTTCACAATTGTGCATCTAAGTAACCTATCTATAGTTCATGGAGATCAGAGATGCTTTATCCCAGGCAGGCAGCTAAATGAATTAACTTTCCAGGCTATTGCCGCCATAGATGTTGCCACCGACAAAAAACTTCCTTTGACTATTGTAGCCATCGATGCAGCCAAGGCCTTTGACCAGGTCAACTGGGCATACCTATGGTTGGCTCTGGCCAGGTTTGGATTTCCAGAAAAATTCATAACAGCAGTCAGATCACTTTATTTATCTCCTAAGGCAAAAATCCTGATAAACGGTTTACTTACTGACTGGGTCTATATATCGCGTGGAACAAGACAGGGGTGTCCTCTCTCTCCCCTGTTGTTTAACCTATATATTGAGCCCTTTGTCTGTCAGCTGAGAGCTGACTTGGTAATTAAACCCTTCAATATAGCAGCTCTCACTTTAAAACTCGCCTTATATGCCGACGACCTATTATTGTTCACCTCCAACCCGGTAGAAGCCATCCCCAGGTTATTTAATCAGGCAGAGACCTTTGGGATGATCTCTGGATATAAGATCAATAAGGAAAAGACAGAGATTATGCAATGGAATCAGGTGGTGGTTGCCCCAGAAGTAAAACTACGCATGAGATACCTTGGAATCCACCTAGTCCAGAATATAGCAGACATATCAAAAGTCAATTTAGATAGAATACACAAGGACGTATGTAGCCTACTACAACGGTGGTCAGGTCTTCCGCTAAATATCTTTGGGAGAGTGAACTTAATCAAAATGATTATATTACCCAAAATTACTTTTTTGTTTAACTCCATTCCGTTAATGTTTAGCCCTTTAGACATAGCTAAACTCCAGGGGAAAATAGGCTCCTTTATTTGGAATACAAGGACATCGAGAATCTCCTGGAAGAAAATGAGGAGAACCTTGAAAACGGGAGGGTTAGCTCTACCTGACCTATTGACGTACTGCCACTCCTTTCATTTTAAAAACTTCAGACTTCTGGCAGATAAGACAGACACCTCCTCTCTGGGTTTATTGTTCCAGGCGCTCCTCCATGGTATCCCACAAGGGCAGGAATACTTTCTGTTCAAATTTGGAGACTCTAAATATTACAAAAAGGTTAGATTAAAAATCTTAGGCACAGCATTGAAAAATTGGATATATATCAGGAAAAGATTCAACATCCCCTATTATGCCCCTATATGGGATTCACCGGGGACCCCAGATTGCCTCAAGGATAGGCTTTCATCTCCCCTCATAACTGCAGGGTTAATACACTGGAGTGACTTACAGAAAGATTCAGAGCTTTTAGATTGGGAATCCCTCTCGAATATGACCAGGGGAACACTTACTAGATTTAAATATTACCAGCTATCGGGTTGGTGGGCTACTATCCCATGGAATAACAACATCTCAAACCCAAAGTTTGATCTAGTAAATAAGAAGGGTAGATGGGAAAAAGAGTTATCTTATTGGTATTGGGCTTTGATTGAGGTGGAGGGGGTGACGGAGTCCGAACTTCAAAGACTCTGGGGGAATGTTGTAGATTTAGATGCTAACACCTTAGGGGATGTGTGGGCGGATTCCTTTTCACTGCTTCATGCGGCGGTTAAGCCTGCCCCCCTAAAAAGAAATCATCTTTTTACAATGTATAGAGTGTATATTTCTCCAAAAAAGTTAGTTAAAATTACAAGGTTGGACCACTACTGCCCGAGATGTAAATTGCTAGCTGCAGATGATTTGCATATGTTTGTAGAATGTCCAATGTTAAAGAGCTATTGGTCCAAAATACAAGGATTCCTGTCTGAGGTACTAGACAGACAATTAGTAGTCACTACTGGGATGATTATGTTCGGATTAACACCGTATCTTGAACTATATGAATTGGCTTCTAAATTTATTTTCTATGTTATCATCCTGGCACGACAGGAAATATGCAAGGCATGGAAAAGTGAAAATGCCCCCAATTTCGCAGAATGTCTGAAGTACCTCATATATATAAGCGAATCAGATATGGCTTGCGATATCACAAGCCATGAAAAGATCTGGGCGGCCCTTGTGGCATGGCGGAATAGATGAGAGTATTCCAATGATTTTTACCTGGACACTGCTGGTTCTTTGTCTCCAAACCATAAATGGCTGGACGGATCGAATGGAATGGAGTTGAATAAGAAAACAGTTGCCACTTGAGGGGTGTCCCCTCCCCACCTCTCCTCGGACCTTAAACACTGGGATCGGAATCATTAGGCCTGAGGAGAAGGGTTGGGTTTCCCCATCTAGAATGTCCCTTTTTGAATATCAGGAATAAAAAAAAACAAAAGATAAAAAGGAAGACTGTTTTATTGTGCGTGCATTAATGCATACGGTGATAGGCACACCTCTTTCGTGATAACATTTCTTCCATGAACAAAGTCATTTTAATTTTTTTTTTTTTTTTTAAGGGCATAGCACATTTACTGAGATCTTCTTCGGGTGCCCACACTTCTACTGTGATGTGTACACCATCGTGTTTTTACTTATAATTTTGGCATCTGTTCCACGTTCATAACTTTGTTCAAGTCTTACAGCTTTGTTTTAGGAAGAGTGAAGCCTTATTCTAGTTTAACCTAGAAGCTTCAGGGGATAGTATTCAACCTGTTGCTTCACTTATATGGTGTTCAAAGAGGTAGAGGTCTACCACCGTCTGCTTCAAATAGATCTTGTAATCGGTGTGGCAGCCTTAGTCATGGCTCTCATTCCTAGTTTTGCTTTACTGAAAACAAAGTGTTGTAGGTGTGGACGATATGGTAATTTTGCTAAAATGTGCAGATTACCTAGGAGAGGGAAAGTTGCTTGTGTTGCAGAGATTACTCAACATATTGAAATCCCCGACAGAAGTTTGTGTGTTGGAGATTCATCACCTACAACCATAACCTGTGTGGGAGCTCTAGGATCAATTTTGATGTGAGGATCGAACTGATGTATCCAACCTAAGATAGCAGGTCCATTGTCGGATACATAAACCTTGCCGTAAACAGATCTTCCCTCAAACTCAATTAAAGATTCCATAAACCTAAGAATATTGATAGTTTCACCTTGGTAACTTGAGGGTGTGATGTCCTTGGGTTCCAGAACAGTACCCTTCCACAAGCGTGTGAATATGGTTTTGGGTAGCACACTCGAACATACTCTATGCTCCCTCCATGCCGTTATTAAATAACCCACTGCTACCCCCACTAATGGATGCCAAGGCACAGGAACGTGCGCACATACACAATATCTAGATAGGCCAGGATCTATACCCAGGAGATAATTTCCTAACGCTACAACAAATGTGTGGCCCTACACCGCACTAAGCTCTTGACATGCTGCTATACTACCAGATACGTGGCTCCTGTAAGAGTAAATTTAAAACATTTCCCAACCCACCCCCGAAACTACCGGCACTTGAAAACATACTAACTGTGGAATCGGGCCGGAAACTCATCTCTCAAATTTACACCAAAACACAAAGGAACTTTCCTGTAATTGTACCAACATCACGCAGGGCTTGGGAAGAAGACCTTGGGGAGAGTATCACAGATGAGCAGGGGGAATTTGGATGTAGACAGCTCGAGCGACTGTCACCCAACTATCGCCTCAGGCTCATCCACTTCAAATATCTCCACCACCTCTACCACACTCCCATACAACTACATAGGATGGGGCTACGAGCAGACGCCAATTGCTGGTGGTGTGGGGCCCCTCAAGCCACCTTTATGCATTTGGCCTGGCAAGGTCGACCCATAGCACATTTCTGGCTAAAAATACTACATCACATCAAAAACGTAACCGGGCAAGAGCTGCCCTGCACCCCATTGGTAACACAGTTGGGGGTTATTTCAGGCGTGCCATCGAAGTCTAGGAAGCTTCCGGCAATGCTATTGCTCTTAGCCAAGAGAAAGGTGGCCCTGCATTGGGGTGCTGCTTCCCTCCCACCGACAACAAAAGAGTGGGTCAGGAATGTGGCATACTGTAGGGTACAATTGGCGTGCAATTGGGAACTTTGGCCGACAACGTCTTACCGGCGAGACATTTGGGATCCATTTGTCAGTTGGCTGAGTTCTGCTACTGCAGATGACCCTTGATACAATAGTTTTGAGATGGGACCCCTCCTTCTTGGTACTGGGGCAATGATTGGGAGTGTGGTGTTGTAATGACAGAAGTGTCTGTGTCGTCCTACAAGTCAAGTGTTCACGGAACAATTCTTTACCAGATTTCTACCTCAGGAGCTGTAGATGCAATTTTATGTCAAATTACTGTATCTCTGTATCCAGAACGAGCCGGCTGGCCCGCAAGTTAGTAATGTACTGCACTGTTTGTGCTAATGTGTTTTTTTTGCATGCGAAATGCCAATAAAAATAATTTTAAAAAAAATGGTTTTGGGTACAATGGTGTATTTAGAGCCAGTGTCCACCATTGAGTAATACTTCTTTGCCATCAACGGTAAACAAAGCTTTAGGTCCATTTAATCTGTGTAAATCATTCAGGCTATCCTCAGACTCCACTCCATTAACACACAAAATTCTGTCAGGGATTTTGATATGTGGAGTAATCTCCTCTGCAACACAAGCAACTTTTCCCCCTCCTAGGCAATCTGCACATTTTAGCAAAATGACCATATCGTCCACACCTAAGACAATCTGTTTTGAGCACAGCAAAACTTGGAATCAGAGCCATGACTAAGGCTGCCACACCGATTACAGGATCTACTTGAAGCAGAAGGTGGTTGACTCCTACCTCTTTGAACACCATATCTTGCACAAGAGAAACTAGGTTGGGTAACTTTGTTAACAGCGCTCACCTCAGTAACTTCACCTTGATGTTCAGATTTTTCTAACTCTTTCATGCACAAATTAGATTGTTCTAGGACTTTGGTTATACCTATAGCTTCAGTCTAACTGGAATTTTTGGCAGCCCACAATCTTTCTTGGATCTTTTTATTAGCACACTGAACAATTAGCTGATCTCTTATAAGTTCAACTGTCATTGCCCCACAGTTGCACTTCATGGATAATTTGCTAAGTCTGGCAACAATTAGTCAATGCTTTCTTCTACTTTTTGGTGTGGAGTATAAAACTTGTATCTAGACATAGCTACATTTTCTTCCTTAGCATAACATATCTCTAACATACGCCTAGCCTCCATACACACATCTTGGATAACTTCACCATTAACTCCAACGGCTTGCGGTAGATACCCAAACACCCTCTGACCTTCCTTACAAACAGCATTTTACAAGAAGGTTTTCTTCCAAGAAGGATTAAACTACCCACCATCTAGTGCCTCTAGATAATTATCAAACATTAATACCCAATCATCACAGGGCATGGATGGTACACCAGGTTGCATCAGGAAGAAAGGGGGTGGGATCACTAAAACATGTGGAGAAAGCGAAGCAACATGTTGAATACTATCCCCTGAAGCTTCCATGTTAAACTGGAATAAGGCTTCACTCTTCCTAAAACAAAGCTGTAAGACTTGAACAAAGTTATGAACGTGGAACAGATGAAGGTGTGCACATCACCGCAGTAGAAGTGTGGGCACACAAAGAAGATCTTAGTAAATGTGCTATGCCCTTAAAAAAAGCATCTGATTTTGTTTTTGGAAGAAATTTTATCACGAAAGAGGTGTGCATATCATTGTAGGCCTCAATGCACGCACAATAAAACTGTCTTACCAAGTGTGCGCATCACCATAGAGTACTTAGATGCACAATCGTGAACTTGGTCACACGATCTGCTTGCACGGAGAGACACTGACAGCAGAAGCCCAAGCTTTCCCCGATCCGGAGACTAACAGCTGATGAGCCGGCATAATTCCCTTGATGGGACTCTTACTTGACCCTGCCTCTAAAGGTCTGTAAGCAACGCGATGAGTGGGTGGAGACTCGTGAGAACTTTCCAGGAGCCACTGTGACAACCAATAAAATTGCCGTGAAAGACAGGCAAGAGCTCCACCCTTGGCCGGAAACAACCAGCACCAAGATCCAGACGAAGCGGAGCACAGCAGTGTGCTCTCACTACTCAGCTGCCCCCGCAAGTCCAGGAACAACTTTCGTGTCTTCAACTGACCTCTGGATTGATCCCCAAGAGGCAGGACACCGACAAACAGGGTTCATTAGTCCGCTCAGTACACGGTTATGAAAGACCTTCAACAGAGCTGCAACCGAAGTCCAGACACCGACCAAGATCGTTGCCAAAATTGTAGTGAAACAAACAAGGAAGCTGGACCACGGTTTATTCAAGTAAGTACAGGTAGAGCGGACCCCAGCACTTGGCCGGCACAACCGCCCGCAGTAACAATCCCCTTTTCAACCCAAAACTGTCCCACCACCCGCATTCAAACCTTCTGCATTCCATCCCATTGTTATGAACGAGATCGCGAGGCGTCCTCAAACTCTTGCGAAACAAGGCACGAGCCCTACATAACATTAACCCAGGCACATGTATCAACTTTATGCCACACAAGGCTGAACAGAAACCACCCTTGTGACATGTCGGTTAATAAAATAAACTTATGAGCCGATTTTGTGGGTTCCGTAGTCGGTTTTGCCCATTAAGTTGCTGGTCTGTTTCTTTATAAATCTGTTCCGCTGGATAAACGTAACCAGATCGCCCTCCTTTTGTCTCTCATATATCACAGATACTCTCAGGCCTTGGGCTGACTGGGTGTCTCTTTCATCCCTAGGGCTGCAGGGCTTGCTTTACACTCTAAGGTGAACTACTACAAATGGTAGGGATTCGATGGGTTTTTCTATAGATTTGTCTGTCCTCAATTTCCCAGCAAGGTGGATCGGCAAAGCTAATGCTTGCTACTATCATCTGAGCGCTTCAAATGTCAATCCCAGCAAGGTTCACTCATCCTTCCATCCACTGAAACACCAAAAGGTGCGAAGAGATGTATACAATTATTATTCGATGTTATTAACAAGGCTTTTGATACGGTGCCCATTCAGGCAGGGTAGCCACTAACGTGTGAGCCAAATAACAGGCATGACATTGAGTATATTAAGTGGGAATAGCACCTCTTCCATTAAAAATAGAGCCAAAGCACATCCTTCCAAACATTACATTCAAGCTATAACCCCATGTTTCTAGGCATTTTCTGCTGATGTTGTGGAGGTCTCCGTAAGTGAGAGAGACTGATGAGAAGTCTATGAATCAAAGTGTTGGTGCTTGGGGAGTTTATTAAAACTTGTTCCAAGTTGAGGAGCCAAAACAGAAGATGCATTCACAAACTATGATCTATATACTTTCAGAAGGCCAGCTGAGGACAAACATTCAGGCAGTGAGGCATATGTTTGGAACTCAGTCTTTCTAATCTAACTTACTTCAAACATTTATAAGAAAAGAGTTGGACCTCAAAATTTACTGTCCCCGGCATGACTGCTGGAACCAAGACGGGTTCCAAATTCCACATTTTAACTATCAAATTGCTGACCATTTTTAAAAACCGTATAGTGAGATTATCTCGAAATCAACTAAAGACACCATGTCCTAATCCAATAATTTAAACGGAACCGACCTTCATCATGCATGTCCAAAATACACAGAAAAAATATCACAGTTTGGTAGTTTTTGTTGCGACAGGTAGAGCCAAGAAGTGCATGTCAAACATCTTCCCACACTAGTACAGTGAGACGTAACAAATCAGAGATTCACTGGTTCAGCCAACATTTTGTCAAGTCACATGCCCCTGTCTCAAATGGTAAAGGTTAAAACAGGATCACACGGATAAATACTGTTGAAGATATTGCAATTTATATACTCTGGTATTTGTCCAAGTAATTGATGTCAGAACAGGCATGACTTCACTGGCAATGATATCTCAGTAATGGCATTAGCGCAGTATTAATGCTGCAAAACAGCAAGGAAATAATAATCAAAATCCCTTTCCCTCAGTACAATTCGGTTCAATATATGGATTGTAATGGATTTTGTCATTGAATTATATTTTGTGATAAAAAGATAATGAACTATTTTTATTTATTTGATGAGTTTTATATAGCGCTGGCTAGACCCGGAGGTATCAGCGCTCTTTACATGAGGTTCCACATTGTTACAAAGTTACATCAGTTACAAGTTACATTTGTTGCAAGAAAACATTTAAAGATCATAGAAGACGAGATAAATGGAGCCTAGAAGGGTAGGGGAGTAAGGTAAAAGGGTAGGAGGGAGATAAGGCGGAGAAACGAAGGAAAGTCTGCCCAAAGTCTGGCTGGGTAGGTGACGGCCGAGGGGGGAAGTCCACAGCCCATCTCCTCTATAGCTATCAAGGTAGCTCCACCAGGCATCAAATATGAGAAGGTATACTCACGTTCTAGTTATAAAAATATAAGGTGAAATAATAGTTAAAAAAAATTATAATTAACTGAGCAAGTTTAAAACCTATCTGTGCCCTCTCAGTACAACTCCTTTCATGCAATCTTTGGTCCGATTGTCTCAGAACAGGAAGGATATGGCTCACTTTCTGGCGGATATATGATCTCCTGTAAGTGGTTATCTCCCTTATTCAAGCAAAGACTTTCCTCCACATACAAGTGTCCATTAGCTCACCAATGTGCTTGTCTAGTGGCTTAGAAGATACATAGGCAACCTTCTTCCACGGATCTGAAAACTTACTCAACAATTCATGCAGCCGGGGAGGAGCCTAGCGCGCAACCAAGATGGCCGCGTAGGTGCGAGGCTCCCGAGGACCTCCGCGACCTCCTGAATTAATCCTGGCGATATCCTGTCCTTGTTGAGGGGACTGTGTCGGGGAACCCGAGCTGAGGCGCCACCCGTTTTTCGGGCTCGAATTGGACCCCGGACACCGGTGGGAGCACCGATCGAAGGTTGCGGCCTTCTCCTCGCCGGCCCCCCGGATTGGAGTAGTGGGGCGATCCGGGGACAAAGTGAACAACAGCGGCGGGCAAGGCTGGGCGACTCGCGTACCCCGCACTTTCACTTTCGCTTTTGCGCCCTCCTTGCCCTCAAGCGAGGTAGGGTTGCGGAGCGGGGTGCGGTGGTGTGGTCTTGTCTAAGTGCCCGGCTGACCCGCCGGCTGTGGGTTGACCTGCGGTTCGGTGGTCGCCCCCGCCTCCCCCCGGCGCCCGTGAATTGGTATAGCGGCCCGTTCGAGGAGATTGGCACGACGGTGGGAGAGCAAGCATGTCCACCAAACAAGATGGCGACCGGGCGAAGGTGAAGACGACCCGCCGTGGCACGGCGCACCAAGCTAACAGTATGGACCGCTACACTCTCCAGAAGGGTTCTCCGGAGACATCGCGCACATCCCCGGCGGGCCCGACGGAGGCATCTGCTCAGCCTGTGGATCTGACCCTCCGGGACGTCATGGGCGCCATCGCAGAGATGAAGGCCTCGGTGGACCAGCGTTTCGACACCCTAGCGCAAAAAATAGACTCGGTCCTGGTGGATGTGAGCCTTGTGAGGGCAGACTTGTCCAAAACGAACGACCGGGTTGATTCCCTGGCCCACACCGCAACGAGCCTCACGACGGATGTGGTGGCCCTCCAAAAGGAGGTGCGCCGGCTTGGCCAGGCGAGCGCCCTGATGGACCGGCGACTGGAGGATTCCGAGGGTCGGGCCCGGAGGAATAATGTCCGTATTGTGGGGGTGCCGGAGGGACGAGAGGCGGAGGCGGCGGATCTTTTTGTGGAAGAATTGATCCTTACCCATCTCCAGCCCCGGGGGCTGAGTGAGCTTTTTGCGGTGGAGCGTGCTCACCGGGTCCCTGGGGGCAGACCTAAGACCGGTGCCCCGCCGCGGCCTCTCATTGCCCGGATTTTTAACTTTCGGGACAGAGATGCTATTCTCCAGACCTCCAGGCAACAGGGACCGGTCAAGCTTGACAACATGGATGTGCATTTCTACCCAGACTTTACTCCGGCGGTTCAGAAGCAGAGACAGAGCTTTCTTGGTGTTAAACGTCGCCTACGGGACCTGAACCTTAAGTACTCAATGCTTTTTCCAGCTAAGCTGAGGGTGGAGGTGGATGGTCGCACGCACTTCTTTGACCGGCCCGAGGCGGCTGGGGACTGGTTGGACACTCTGCCTGGAGATCGGGGCCGGGGGGGCGGGGGGGGGCGCGGCTGGCGAGGAGGGCCCGCCGGATCAGAA
Organism: Triturus cristatus; assembly: GCF_964204655.1. Classification (NCBI taxonomy): domain Eukaryota; kingdom Metazoa; phylum Chordata; class Amphibia; order Caudata; family Salamandridae; genus Triturus; species Triturus cristatus. Next base: position 876,543,911 of record NC_140585.1, read on the forward strand.
TTGAGGGGTGACTGAATAGGCCTTGCTCTGGACGATGTTCCTTCCCCATTTATTGATTGCATATGTTCCCCTCCTATGGAGGTCGTGCGGGGTCTGTTGGGGGCTTCCCTCCTCCTCTGGGGGACTAGTTAGTTTTTAGCTATGGGGCGACAGGCACACTGCACTTTGGGGGGGCTGTCTGGGCTCATGCAGGGGTGCAGGGAGGGGGGAGTTCTGTTGGGATGGGGGGGTGGGGGGGGTGTGTTGTTTGTTTGCATCGCAAGGCAAACCCGCTACTATATTGTTGTTTTTAAGATGCTCTGTGGGGGACGACCGATTGTTTCGACGTATGATGGGGGGTAGGGATTTGACTGTGTTGTCATGGAATGTTAACGGCCTGGGGGATAGGATTAAGCGTGGTGTGGTCCTGCAGTACTTGAAACGTATTTCACCAGATGTTGTCTTCCTGCAGGAGACACACCTTATAGGTAACTCCTTTCAGGCAATGAATCGGCGGGGCTATCGTTTGGCGGCCCATTCTGGCTTCACTTCGGGCTCGCGGGGGGTGGGTATTATGATCAAGAACTCGCTCCCGTTGGAGATCGATGAGGTGCGCCATGATGAGAGGGGACGCTACACTGTCCTGGTGGGAAGAATGGAGGGTAGAGTGTTTATTTTGATATCAGTGTACGTCCCGCCTGGGTTACAAGCCACCACATTTGCGGACCTGGGGCACCTCCTCCTGGACCTTCCGAGTGGCCTGCTGGTGGTTGGAGGGGACTTTAATGCGGTAGCTTCTGGGTCTATGGATCGCCATCCCCCCAGGGACCTCCCCCGGGCACAGGCGTGGCTGCCCGGCCTTTTAGACACGTTGGGCCTGGTGGATTGCTGGCGACTAAAGCATCCCGCACAGCGGCAATACACCTTCCACTCGGGTGCCCATGGTAGCCTCTCGCGGCTTGATTACATCCTTGTCCCGGCGGCCCATGCAGGGAGGGTGGGGGAGGTGCGCCATCTGGCGCGGGGTATCTCAGACCACTCCCCATTGCTGTTACATTTCGATGTCTTCCCGAGGGGGGATGGCAGGGTGGCTCCAATCAATGCATGGTATTTGCGCGACCCCACCATTCGTGCCGATTTGATCAAATCCTTACAGCGTTATTTCGACGAGAATGTGGGGTCGGTCCCTTCGGCCATCTCCCTGTGGGAGGCTTTTAAGGTAGTTCTTAGAGGGGAGGCCCTCTCCTTTATCTCCCATGCCCGGCGGCGCGAGCGGGAGGAGGTGACCCGGGTAGAGGCCGAGATTGCAGAACTGGAGGGTGACCTGGGGAGCGGGGTTACAGATGCCAAGCTGCATGTTCTACACCTAAAGCAGGCGGCCTATCGGGCCCTCGTCACGGAGGCGGCCAGGGGCCTCAGTCGAGAGCAGCAGGGGCGATTGTATGATGTGGGTGATAAGGCTGGCAAATTGATTGCGTGGTTGGACAAGAGGGAGAGAGCGAGTCGCGTGGTTCCTTTGATTGAGAGTGCGGATGGTGCGTGTGTCACCGAGCCGGAAGCCATTGTCTCCTGCTTTGCGGATTATTTCCGCGAAGTCTACTCCCCGGTTTCCCCCTGCTCGGAGGAAGATTCCCATGCCCTGCTTCGGGACATCGCACTGCCCTCCCTTACGGTGGAGGACAGGGATTCGCTGGACGCTCCTCCCACCTCGGACGAAATTGCCTTGGCTATTCGCTCGGTTGCATCCGGCAAGGCCATGGGCCCCAATGGTATCCCCATCGAACTATACAAGCTACGCCCGGATGTGTTGGCGCCCCACCTGCGTGCGATGTTCCTGGCGGCACACTCGCAGGGTTCCCTCCCGCCGGACCAGCGTCTGGCTACAATCGTGGTGATCCACAAGGAGGGGAAGCCCCGTGAACGGGTCGCATCCTATAGGCCGATCTCGCTCTTGAACGCGGAGCCCAAAATCCTCGCCAAGGTGTTGGCCAACCGGTTGGTTGGCGTGGTGGGCGACTTGGTCCACCAAGACCAATCTGGCTTTATACCACACCGCAACACGGCGCTCAATCTACGGCGCTTGCACGGTGTGCTCGCGCGTGTCCCATTTGTGCGGGAGCCGGCCATCTTGGCGTCCTTGGACGCCACCATGGCGTTTGACACGCTTGAGTGGCCATACATCTGGGCGATGCTGGCGAAATTTGGATTTGGACCGGGCTTTATTAGCTGGGTCAAACTGTTGTACTCGGGCCCCTTGGCGCAGGTGGTGGTGAATGGGCGAGTCTCGGCCCCGTTCGCGCTGGGGCGGGGCACGCGACAGGGTTGCCCCTTGTCACCTCTCCTGTTTGCACTGGCCCTGGAGCCCCTGGCGGAGTGGCTGCGGTGGCACCCTTCCATCCGTGGTCTCCGCTGGACCCCCGAGCATGAGGACCGTGTGTCCCTCTATGCTGATGATATCCTCCTCTATCTCGCCTCCCCGCGTAAATCACTGATCGTCCTGGTTGATGTTTTGCGCTCATTCGGTCGCAACTCAGGCCTTGTCATCAACTGGGCGAAATCCTGTGTATATGTGCTTTCCGGGGAGGCTCCGGTCCTACCACGGGACTGTCCGATCCAGATTGCCTCCCAGGGGTTTCGGTACCTGGGGATATATATCACTCTTGACCCGGAGGCCCGTTACGAGCGGAATTTGCTGCCCCCCCTCCAGCGCTTGAGGGAGGACGTGGTGCGCTGGCGGCGTCTGCCGCTTTCGCCGCTCGGCCGAGCGGCCTTGTTTAAAATGATGTCCTTGCCGCGCTTCCTCTACGCCCTCCAGAATACTATGGACTTGGTTCCGGCACGCTACTTCCGTGAGGTGGAGGGCCTCCAGCGGCGCCTGTTCTGGGACGGGAGGCCGCGCATTGCTCTGGCTAAATTGACGCTCCCGTGGTACGATGGGGGGGTCGCCCTCCCGGACATTAAACGGTATTACTGGGCCACCCAACTGGCTGCAATTAATCATGGCCTTTACGGGCCCGCCTTGAACCCGGCGTTTGAGATGGACAAGATGCTCCTGCCCGGTGGCGACTACAATCGAGCGCTTTACTCTGCCGCGCCCAGCCCCCGTCTGACGGGACCGACGCGTGTCATGGTGCGTGTCTGGCACGCGGCTAATGCAGCTATGGGGTGGAAGGACCGTTTGACCCGGGCGTCACCGCTATATGCGTCAGAGAGGTTGGGCTCCCTGTGGACATCGAAGGGCTTTGAGAAGTGGGACACGATCGGAATCAGCACTGTGGGAGATCTCTGGACGAGGGGGGGATTCAAGACTTTTGCGACGCTGCAGACGGAGTTTCAGCTGCAGGGCAGTGAGTACTTTCGGTACCTACAAGTCCGCCATGCGCTGGGCTCCGTCTTCCCGGATGTCGCGTCCATTCCGGAGTCTTCCCCCCTGGAGGACAGAGTGCTGGATGGCCATGTCCCAGACAGCACGATCTCCCTCATATATAAAAAACTGATCAACGACAGATCGTGCCTGCTGACTAGTCTCCGCGAGGCCTGGGTTGCCGACGGGCTAGAGCTGGACGACGAGGATTGGATTTCCGCGGTGGCCTCTCCAAAAGAAGTGGCCATCCCGGCTCGCCTTCGTTTCGTCCAGCTTAAGATCCTTCACCGGGTTTACGTGACGGGGCCAAGGCTTCTACGTATGGGCTTTGCTGGTGACGGAATGTGTAAGCGTGGCTGTGGCGCGTTGGCAACTTTCATGCATATACTGTGGGAGTGCCCAAAGGTGGAGCGATTCTGGCGTGGTGTGCATGAGGTCCTGCGTGTGGTTACGCGTGTCGCGCTGTTGCCTGAAGCGAGGAGATGCTTGCTGAATGTGTGGGAACCAAATGACTATTCGGTCCCGCAGACGCGGTGGGTGACTCTGGGATACATGATAGCTAAGCGTGACATTGCTCAATTGTGGGGATCCCAGAGGCCCCCTGCGGTGTTGGCCTGGAAAGAACATATGGATTGGTGTATGTTTCGTGAAAAGGTGGTGTATGTGGCGAGGGGTAAGCCTGGGGCGTGGGTGAAAATCTGGGGCCCCTGGAACGCCTACCGCGGGGGTATTTGTGAGCCGCCACAGCTACCGGCTGCCTCGCCTGCTCCGTCTCCCTAGATGGCCCCCCTCCCTCGGCCTTGGGCACGCGGTCCCCCAGTCCCTGATCTATTCCCATTCCCCTCTCCAGAGTTCTGCTGCTGGTTGGGATCCCCCACTTATGGAGCACGTGCTGTCACTTTGGATCGCGGGTTGCCTTGCGGGTGTGGTTTTTTGTGTTGTTTTGTTTTGATAAAAGGGAACCGTACGGTGGGCATGGAGCTATGCGGCCTGCAACATTGATTTCTCCTGTTTTGCTAATCTGCACTGCCAAGAGACTCTTACTGTATGTATGCAATATGCTTTTGTCACTCTAGCGGCCGGCCGAGTGGTTGTAGGCCCATACCTGTAACTTTTTTCAAATTGCAATAAACGGTTTCAAAAAAAAAAAAAAAAAAAAAAAAAAAACAATTCATGCAGCCACAGTTCTATGAAAAGGATGTAACAACAATCCCTGTAACACATCAAGCATTAAATCAGATTCCAGTATGCAATGGTAACCTCAGAAACCGGTAGAAAGCCACCAGAATACCAATAACACACTACAAAGCCATACCTGTGGAAGAATGTGAACTAAACAAATACCAATAACATTAGATACTCTGTGCACCTGCTCAATCAGTGGATTGGATGGAAATACCCAATAGCAGTAATGCAGATTTCAGTCTAAAGTGACAACTGGCAGATTATAATGTAATTATTAGGGTTGGTGTCGCTGTCCTACACAAAACATCAGAGACTATTAATATGGTATAAACACAGATAACACTCCACCCATTATCATGCCATTGAATATAGTCAAGCATATTTCTATTAATAATGTATAATGGGAAATATCTACAACAGTGCACAGACTGATTGCGATAAATAAAATAAAAAATGCACTTTTCTTCTACCTGAAGGTACACATACAATTGTGGCCACAATCAGATAATATATTTCAATTGAAGCCAATGGGGATACCAGGAAGATTAAAGGAGTTTTTATTTGTAGCTACACTGACTGTTCAGAACTTGATAACCAAAGATTAGAAAACACATTTTATGCCGCCAGTTCAAGAGTTTAGTGAGGTTGATACTAAATATGTTCTTTGACAAAATATTGGTTTATAAAAATTAGGACAATTCTCTTCTTATAAAATAAAACTGAACATGGAAATAGTTATAGGACTTCTTTATTCCTATGAGCAAAATGTTAATCAACAATACAGAATATTTATACACCCAATAAAGAATATTTTAGATCTCTGCTGCCAACAGCAACTGTCAGCTGTTGAAGACCTACTGTGGACAATACAATACATACAGTGAGCTTTGGGTCAGCTCACCGCTTACCACTAGTCGGCTTCTTGTCAATCTCATTTGCTTACGTCTTGTTTGATTTCTTTGCTTGCTATTCTTGCGGTTTTCTTTTCCCTAGATAGGAGCTTTCTTACGAGTCATTTAATTGGATTAGACTGCTTACATTCAGAGATCACTTTTTTTTTGTCTTTTGCACTCCACCAGGGTGCATTGTTTTCTTGCTCTCCCCAGTGTGCTGCTTTGCATTGCCCCACATTCTCCGTATTTTTGTCCCTGCTCCAAAGGTCCTCTGTTGCTTCCCTTTCTGCCTTGATTTTTATTGTCTTTTCTTACTTTAGGCCCTTCCCACAGTGCTCCTTATTAGTCTCACCGCTTGGTGATGGTTACTTTTACACCCGCTTCACAATTGCTCCTTTTAGCTTTTTTTAATTCCTTTTTGAAAATGTGCACATTTAACTTATTTTAGTATTTTTTTTTTATTTCTTTGCTGCTCCAAATGTCTTAAAATTGGGCTCCCATACAGTCATGACATATACACATTAACACGTGATAATGCATGTGCACAATTTATTTTAACCTTTTTTTGCCGATTAGCATAGGTTACCAACCATTTTTTCCCCTTTTTGTCGATGCTGAAGAATATCAGCAAAAAGCATTGGGAAAGCCAAATGGCGAAACGTATTTGCTGTATCATTGCTTGCTATTAAGATGTACACATTCCCAGCTTCTAACTACAAACCCAATTCATTTAGTTTTTTTATTAAATTCAAGCGAATACATGAGTTTGTCAAAGGAAGGTGGGTAGTGGTATCTTGTATAAAAGCGGGAGTGTGATTCTGGTCCCTGTGAAATCCAGTCTGCTACTATTTCAGAAATAATAATATACACACCAATGCATTCTTTTGCTCAAGTTTTATTCATGAAACCAAACACAGTGTCAGTACTTAAATTATGACACATCTCAAATACGACATGTGCATCTCCCCTTAACTGCTACATCCTCAGAGTTACCACAATGCTTGCCTTGCTGTCCTGCACTGCACTGAATAATCAAACGGGACATATGATCTTATCTATCGGTTTGCGTAACCACGTGCAGAGTCTTCAAATCATGGTGACTCATCTATGCTCAGTCACTCTTTGCAGAGAAAACTTTAGACCATTTCTTAGATCATTGCTCTGGTCCTAAGTGGAATGACATAATTACTTAAGGACCACTGAACGACATTAAATGTTAGACAACCAAAACATACACTTCCTTCAGAATAAAGTGCTGCGCAATGAACCTTCCCAAAATCTGCTTTCAGACTGCATATCTTTACGGTTTTCTTCAAAGTGCATGTGGTTGGCTGCTACTGTAGTCCCCTGCTGTCCAAGATGTGGAATGCTTTTCCATTTGTTCTCAGGAAAACATGAACAAACTGGGATTCAAACTAAGTTAAAAGCAAATCTTCTGAGCTAAAATGATATCTCCGTAGCTCACGCCACTCTTTAATCGACCCGGTTGCCTATACCCTAGCATCAAGAGGCTTATAAACAATCAAGTTTTTAATAAACTCAATTGCCAAATCCCTGAATATCACCACGATGATGGTTGACATAGAAAACAGGGCAGAGAGGCGAGAAGTTCTGTGAAGCAATGCATATTTCCGGTTGTAAACCTGCACCACTAACTCAAAATTCTTGGGGGCGAAGGGTGCCGAAGTTGAAAAAGCAAACAGCCTCCTTAGGTGGGAAGCTGTGTCGTACATGGGGCAGGCGAACTAGTAAGGGAGGATGTAAAGTGCTATATATAAATTGTAACACAAACACTCAGAGGGTGAGAAAACAAATAAATCGGCATCGTCCATTCAAGCTTCAGATCGAAGTTTTGTAAGCAAAACTACACAAAGCTGCTGTTGTAACCATACATACCCAACAGTACTTCCTCATCTGAGTAACCATGGCAGAAGAGGAGGGAGGAGCGAGTTGTGTCCAGAAAAGTAAGCAGACTTGGCTGGGCTTACTATGCTGTATTAATTCCTTGGTGGCTTATTTGGAAATATAATAGAGTGGAGTGGAAAGGGTCTCTCAAAGTTGATTGGAAAGGATTTGAAACTAGAGGGATTGACATCCAGAGTTGCTAACATGAAGTGAAAATGTGCAAGTTGGAGGACCCTACCTGTAATTCTCTCTATGCGAGGTGAAAGGAAAGTATACCAGTGTGTGGAAATATGGATTTTTATGGTCGGTTATGTCCCCTATCTTGGACCCCAACGGTTTCATGTATAAGTCACAAGTACATGTATGTTCCCTCCAGTTCCAGTTATGAAGACGCAAATACATGTGCGTCCACTGTCAACATGTCCTCTTTCAGATCCGCCATGAATGGGCCGGATATTCTATTCCTAAGTATGAAAGGCCACCGGCTTTATATGGTTCATTTATCCCATTTTACAGTCCAGGCGAGTAGGCCCTGATTCTGCCACCAAGCCTTTTCTGCCTTCTGCCTCTGAAAGCTCCAGTCTGAGCCTGCATCTGTATCCATGAACTTTGTCCTACTCCCTGCGCGGCTAACGATGACTGACTCGGCCTGTCTGCCTGCCAAAAACTGTATTTCACCTTCAAGATTATCTGCTCTGCTCCGCTCCTCATCCAATGCATTCCTGTCTAGTAGTTTAGGTAAACATTCCTCCAGCTACCGTGCAAAGGACCAGGCCTCGCTGTCCTCATGCAAGTACTTCATAGCCCTGTTACCATGGAATATTCCTACCCCCTCGCATCTAGTGTAGACACTTAGACGCTTGTACACGCACTAACAGTCAGTATAGTCAGTATAGAATAAGATTCTATCCTAAGAGACCTCTCTTTTTGGATAACACAGTTCTTTAACCATAGGATATTAGATATGATTTGGAATTAGGTTGACATAACCCCAGACTTTTGTCTCCACATGTAGAGCTAAATGTCAAGCCCCTTTCTCCTTCTAGTTGCACGTCAAATCACACGTCATGCTGCTGCGCGCGCATCTCTGCCACATATTTCTGCTGACATTGCGAAATTCTTTCATGGAACCACCCATTTGTGACATCATACCTAATGACGTTCTTTAGTTACGCCCAGTTACACCCATTTTAGTTACGCATGTATGTCTTTATCTCTGTTATCAACTGTTACGCCTCCTGCATCTGTTTTACTGTAATGTATTTTCTATAAAACTGCCTATCTGTCAATAATATATGTTCCTTCCTTCCTGAACTTTCGTGGTGATGGAATAGAAGGCCCATAATTCGAATTATGTTCCTTTGTATAGGAATAAAGCCCGTTCCGAATCTCTAATACCACGGATTCTGCCTCTTATTTTACTAAGCTATCCTTATTAATTTTCCGCATCAAATTAAGTACCGGTAATTAAATTATTTACCACATATATGGCGCCCGAACAGGGACACTTTCTCATCTCACGCGCCGGAGGTGCGTTGCAGGCCCGGTCTCCTGCCACAGCTGGACGGACAACAACGCGTACCCACAGGATTTCCTGTATCTCCCTCCTGCCGAGCGGGGGTAACTGAGGCTGCGATCAACACCCAGACGAGGCGGTGAGAAGTGCGAAGTATCCCGACCAGAGCCTAGCTGAGAGAGCAAGATCCGAGGTATACAGAGGCCCACCAGGTTCCGAAGTTCCGAAGTTTCGAGTCGAGTCCAGTCCGGTCCGGTCCAAGTCCAGTTCAGTTCAGTTCCGAGGCCTTCCGTTCCGAGCTACGCGGTGAGTACCATTGCCGGGGAGGCGTTCTGACGTGCACATAGGTTGTGCCGGTCAAGACGGGTTTGGGTACACAAATCCGGTCTGCACTGTTTCAGCAGTGTATCTGTACTGTTTAGCAGTATATCTAGTATGTCTAGTATATAATTCAGAATTACCTAGTTAGTGCCGAGTATTATGCTTAGTGACTAGTTCCCTAAATGGCCATCATTGTTGTTCATTATTATGTTAAATGTTAGATGTTTTAAATACGTTCTGCATATTGTGGTGTGAATGACTGTTCATTATTGTGTTTTGTTGTATTAAACGTGTTCAAAATTAGGTATCAGATCAGTTCTCAATATGCCGCTCTTTTCAAAATTAAGACAGATCAAAACTAGAAAAGGGGTACTCGAAGAAGCTGTTCCCATTCCTCCTAGGGACACTCCAGGGTACTTCATGTATCATAAACATGGCCTAGACGCCATATTATTTCTTGATTTATGGGTAGACTACACCAATGAATTACCAGAAAGTCAGAGGTGGCCCGCAGCTGGGACCTGGGATGCAGATTGCATCATGAAAGTAGAGGAAGAATTATGGAAAAAGAAAGTTAGACAATCACAGAAAGATGCCATTGAATTATGGCGTAAGGAATCATATAGACGTACAGAAAAAGCACTCAGACAGGAAGAGAAAAGTAAGGAGAATTCAAATAAAGTCCGAGAAAATCTATTAATTGAAGAAGGTACCCGAGCAAAATCAGAACAAGTAGACAGACAAAGAAATGCCCTTATGAATGGTATGTATCCTCTTCTGGCCGAAGGGTTACCTAAGGCTACTCTGGAGATACCCAAAGACTTGCCACCTCCATTGTTTCCGATAAAAGCACATCCCAAAGGGCATCCCAGAACCGCAGAAGATGTTTTCCTTTCCTCTTATTTAGACGACGCAGCTCCCGAGTATGCTAATACTGCCCCACATAGACCGCCTGCCGAGGGGGTTCAACGCCAAGACCCTCCGTCTGTACCTCCGCAACAACAAACTCCGACACAAGTTCCGGCAAGCACATCTGTTTCTACAGCTGTACCCACACCTATGGTCGCTATATCACGTTCAACGAATCCTTTCCCATCCAGCACCCCAGGCGGTGCTACAGGAGGTACAACAAACATTTTTTCCACGCCACCCAGAGTAAATAAACTTTCCTTTCAAGAATTAGCCCACCAACGTACGCCCAAACTAGTAACTCCCGACATGCTTAAGGAACTTCTAGTAGATTGTAGATATGACCCCGTGCCCGGCAAAGAGGACGAAATGCTGCTGGCATCATTACGTATCCGACGAGCTGCAATATATTTAGGGAGGCTACCAGGAATGACTACACATTTAGAAAATATATATCACTTTGTCCAGTCAGGGCGAGATTCTGAAAGTATTAATAGAGCCATGGAGTACCAGAAAGTGGAGATACAGGGGGAACTGTTACGTTTCCTCATAAATTGTGTGATCAGAAATCAAGACAGACCAGGGGTAAATCCGGAAGAAATGCGAATTCTTACCACATGGAGTCGGAATATATCGGAGGGGAGACATGATAAACTATTAAGTATAGTAGCTATGTGCCGAAAGATCCGCAAAGAAGTAGAACGAATACAGGAAGAGAGATTAGCGGTAGACCAGCCTGAACAAAACGAGGAGGAGGAAGAATTGGAACTGCCCACAGGACAGTTAGAAACCATGGCCTATGTAGGTAGAGAAAGATCTTGTAATAATACTAGATGCTTTACTGATCCGATACGTCCGATACGTCCAGTTAATAACAGAGATTTCCAAACCCCTATAATAAATATAAGGTCCCCCGAACATTCATTCCAAGCCGCTGACAAATTACTTCGAGAACGAAGGGGTTATCATATACTAGATTCTATGGATGAACAAGAATTAGCCAGGTCAGCCGTTCACTGGGTTGACAGTCCCGGAAAATATAGTGATGATACACTAGCGCACACGTTTTTGAACCTCACCCCAGATGAACAGCGTTTAGCTGGTATCTACATGATTCAACAACTCCTGATATTATATAAAAGCCAACACTCCGATCCTGGTCCCTTACCTGATATATTGACTGAATTACTCACGAATAAATGGAGAGGTTCAGGTACTGAGTTAATTAGAGAAATACTAGAATCCAGAAAGCAGTACATTCTTTTTGTATGCCCGGAACATGTCTCACTGCCCATCAAGGAAAGAACGACGTATTATATGGATAGACAGAATCCCTTACGCGAAGTCCACCCGATAAAAGGTGATGACAATCAGTTTAAACGTGTGTTTGTATACACACCCATATCTAAAATGGAACTATTAGAAATGAAGAAAGTGGTACCCAGTCATGACAAAGACCCAGCGGGTTTCCACCGTGAAATTAAAGATATGTTGCTCATGGGAGAGTATACCTATCCCGACATTATGAAAATATTAAAGGTATTAATGCCTGCGGGCATTTACGAAAAACTCAAAGAAAAGGATTGGGAGGTGGGAGACCAAAAGATAGATTGGACAGCATTAGAAAACGAAGAAACAGCTCGAGGTCCAGGTTTAGGGCTTGGGGAAAAGACCAAAATACTACCAGGTTTATTAGTACAGGTACTGCCACGTTTATTAACTACGAAAAAGGAAGACTGGGGTGCAATCTCAGCCTGTAAACAAAAGCAAGATGAAGACACTAGTGATTTCTATGCCCGATTCGAAAAATGTTTTGGTATAAATAGTGGAATAAAAGCAAGTAGCGAATCGTATCCACATCTGTTTGTGACAAAATTAGTTGAAAATTCCTTGCCCCAAGTTAAGAATAGAGTATTGAAATTCGAGAGTACCTGGCAAGGTAACACCCCGTCACAAATGTTACAAATGCTACAGTACCATCACAATAGAATTAGAGAGGAACAAGAACATGAACAAAGACGCATGAAAGACACGAAAATGAAAATGCTAGTTTCCCAGACAGTTCCAGCTGACGGTCATAAAAAGGGTATGACACAGTCCAGTGATTCAGCAGGGTCTGTAAAAGGGACATGCAACTATTGTAAACAGTCAGGTCATTATATACACGATTGTCCAGTCTTAAAACATAATATCGCCATAGGTATTACAAAAGAAAGACCACGGCCACTTAGACAGGATCAGAACCAACAAGGAGCCCCGCAGCATGCACAGTCCATGCCAGCTCCACAACAGTCTATGCCAGCTCCACCACCGCAGCCTATTGCTGCCACACCAACAACGACACGACAGATGTACCAGACCGCACAGTATGACTACCCTGATTATCAACGATACTCATGAAACAGCCTAGAGAGGGAAGTTGGCTTACCCCTTATCGAGGTCCCTGTAGATCAAGAAGGACCTTATGTACACAGTGAACTATTAGGCCAAGATAGAAAATTTTTACTTGATACAGGGGCAAGCCGAACAACCATAAAACGTAGTGAAGTACCAGGGGCACCCCTCTCAGGCTCACAGAATATTTCCCTTGGTTTTTCAGGAAAACCCATCATTAACGAAGTATCACAGCCTCTTCCACTTACGATTGGTCCCTTGACACGAACTACAGATTTATTGCTTACTAAATCATGTCCAGAAAACCTGTTAGGTATAAAAACACTGAAAGCTCTAGGAGCTATAATATGTTGTTCTCCGGAAGGAGTAAGATTGTTTTTACGTGATTTCAAAGGGCACTATGTGTCCCGAGACATGGATCACCGACTGCAGACTTTACCCACACATTTATGGGCACAAGGCCCTACAGATGTTGGTTGCATGAACATTACACCATATCGAGTCACACTAAAGACAGGAGTGGTACTACCACGAATGCGACAATACAAGTTACCCCCAGATGCTGTAGTGGCTTTACTGCAAATCATTGACGAGCTCATTGCACAAGGAGTGGTTGTCGAAACCGACTCCAATGTATGTAATTCTCCGATAATTCCGATTCTTAAACGAACTGATCCAAAAGCCCCGCCAGTATATCGATTGGTTATTGATCTGCGCGAATTAAATAAATGTATTGTACCACAATACCCCGTAGTCCCAGACATTTCTTCATTACTGACAGCCATTGATTCCGAAGCAACATTCTTTACTGTAATTGATCTCAAGAATGCCTTTTTCAGCGTCCCAATAGATCCGGAAAGCCAATACTTGTTCGGATTTAGTTTAAATGGACGAAGCTTTAAATTCACACGCGCACCTCAAGGATTCACAGAAAGCCCCAGCATCTATAGCCAAGCACTGAAACGAGAACTTGACAGTATCCACATGCCAGTCAACACTGCCTTGCTTCAATATGTCGATGATCTGCTGATCACCGCCCGAAGCGAACTTGAATGTGAAAAAGCGTCACTGACGGTTTTAAAATTTCTGGCCGACAAGGGGCACAAGGTGTCCCCTTCTAAGCTGCAATTCTGTGTCCAGCGAGTTGTTTACCTTGGGCACTCGCTGTCCAAGGAGGGAAGGCAGCTTACATCCGACCGCATCCAGTTAATCGCTAACATGCCAATACCCAAGACACAAAAGGAGGTACGGGCTTTTATAGGCCTCACTTCATATTGTAGGCAGTGGATTCCCCAGTATGCATTTCTAGCAAAACCACTCATCCAGTTGACAACACAGGAGGCAGCCACATCGACTGTCCTCCCTTGGACTCAAGAACATACACACGCCTTTGAAAGCCTAAAGACAGCTTTATGTCAAGCACCTGTTTTAGCAACACCATGTTACAATAAACATTTCACGCTCTTTGTTACAGAACGCGAAGGTACTGTTTTATCAGTACTCACACAGGAACAAGCAGGATCACACAAACCATGTGCTTATTTTTCTAGTACATTAGATCCCGTAGCTCAGGCTCTTCCTGCGTGCCTGAAATCAGTGGCAGCAACAGCTTTAGCAATCAGACAAAGCGATGCCATAGTGTTAGGACACCAACTGACAGTACAAGTACCACACGCAGTAGAAGTTCTCTTGAACCGCACGCAAACACAACACTTGACTATAGCAAGACTTACCGGTTACGAATTGACATTGTTTCAGCCACACATAGAAATCAGACGTTGTAGTACATTGAATCCTGCCACACTTTTGCCAGTAAACGGAACAGACCCACTAGCACATGATTGTATTGAAGTTATTACTATCACGACGAAACCCAGACAAGACTTAACAGACGTCCCATTGTCAGATCCAGACCTGACGTTGTATGTAGATGGTTCATGTATGAGAACAAGTACAGGAGAGCTAGTGGCCGCGTATGCAGTTACAACAGACACTGAAGTCATTGAAACATATTGCATAAATACCTTGTCAGCTCAAGCAGCAGAGCTCATCGCTCTGACACAAGCCTGTATTCAAGCCACAAATAAGAAAGTCAACATATACACTGATTCACGTTATGCATTCGGAGTTGTACATGACTTCGGCGTGCTGTGGCGAGAGAGAGGTTATTTAACTTCTCACGGTGCCCACATTCAGCACGGACCCCTCATTCATGCCTTATTAGATGCAATACATCTACCTACTGCAATATCAATTATGAAATGTAAAGCTCATACGAAAGTTACTGATATCATTTCTCAGGGTAATGACCTAGCTGACAGAACAGCTAAACAGACTGCTCAGAATCAGACTCACGCAACTGACATGACAAAGACAATAGTTCCGACACCAACACATTGCATGACAGTTAAGGATCCCGCTCTTGACGTAATTGACATACAGACATACGCTACACCAGAAGAAATAAAGAAATGGACTGAATTAGGAGGGATCCAAACAGATCAGGGATGGATGACGAAGGAAAAATCTATATGGTTTCTTCCCGACTCTATGGTTCAAGTTATCATTAATACAATACATAGTCCAGCGCACCTAGGAGAAAAAGCTATGCTAGACAGCATTCAACACATTTGGTTTAACAAACACTTGCGAGCCGCAGCTAAACAAAAAGTTCGTACCTGTATGATATGTTGTCAGTTTAATCCAGGTAAAAGCATCCCCGTAGAACAGGGTGGATTTCAACCTCCTAATCATGCTTTTGAAGTCCTCCAGATGGATTATATCCAGATGGAACGATGTCGAGGATTCAAATATGTTCTCGTAGTTGTCTGTGCTCTTTCCCGTTGGACAGAAGCATACCCGGTTTCAGATTACACTGCCCCGACTACTGCCAAACAGTTAGTCCGAGAATTCTTCCCACGGTACGGTTTACCACGTGTTGTCTATTCAGATAACGGCCAGCCGTTCTCATCCGAACTAATGAAACACGTTTCCCTTCTATTAGGATATCAATGGAAATTTCACTGTGTCCGACATCCCGAGGCAGCAGGTCTCGTAGAACGCCATAATCAAACTTTGAAAATTAGATTGTCCAAAATATGTAGAGAAAAAGGAGTCGATTGGATAGTAGCCTTACCAGTTGCGCTCTTTTACATGAGAATGGTAGCACATTCTCGAACAGGGCTATCCCCGTATGAGGTGATCTTCGGTAGACCACCAAATATGTGGGGGACGCCTATACCTCGTAAAATAACTGACGTTGACTGTAATATGCTGACAGATTACCTGGCTTCCTTGATGTCTGCACTACAATCTTGTCGTTCACAGGTAGCTGCAGCCTTTCCCGACAACACCGAGGTGAAACCCCATGACGTAGTTCCCGGGGACCTGGTGTTAGTGCGGAATTTTGACCGGAAGACTCAGCTGGATCCTAGGTGGAAATCGCCTCAACTTGTACTACTCACCACGAGGACAGCCGTGAAGATCGAAGGTCGCAAAGGTTGGATACATTCAAGTCATATCAAGAAATTTCATGGACTACCGTCTGATGTAAATGATACACCTTGCGTGTCTTCACCGATTGACTCAAAGCTTCCTTTGGTTGAACTAAGCGATAAGGAACTATACAAACTAAAACTACGGTCTAAAAAGTCAGACAATTTGATTGTTTAAGTCCTCTCCAAGGTGAATCGGTCGAATTTGTCTCTGACATGTATCCCCTAGACCTGACTAGAGAAAGAAACCGAAAGATACAGTTGAAAAGACATACGTACTGTAAATCACTGCGTAGTCATTGCACAGTGACGTTATTAATTTTGTTTTTCTTAAGTCTTTTAATAATCACTGCAAGTATATTGTTGCACATATATTATCCTATTTCTAAACAGGTTTACAATGTTACTGCTGAACATTCTTTTAGTGAATTTCCTCCGCATGAGTTGTCATATAGATTTGCGCTGCGCAATAACACTTTTATTAGTATGTTACATCATTCCCATCAGACTAGCAATGCTACAAATTGTTGGATATGTGGCCGACTCCCTCCCTATCAGAACTATAAAGGAGTTTTGCCCCTCTTTCCCTATCCGTTCACACACAATGGCTCCTGTGGAGCATGGTTTAGTTTGATAAATTCCCTAGATTCGAATTCCACAGTTTATCAAGACAACTGGGTATGGGGAAACCTGAACTTAGTTTTGCTTAAAGTCTGCTACCCTAACAAGGAGGGACTTCCCAAAAGAACAGGAACTGATCTAGAAAATGAAGTATACGGATTAGGTAATTTTACACTTAACCTCATGATCCTGAACGTTGAATCTGAAGCTACACCAATCTTGTCCGCCATGTCCGTATTCCCAGTAAAAGGGGAACTATGTATAAGAAAGAATGGCTCCATACACATGGGCCATAGTAAATGCACCACTGTGATAAAATTCAGTGATCAAGGCAAGTCTACATTTAGAGCTTCTCGTCATTCCTACTTTATATGTGGCCAGACCGCATATATACGCCTACCTCTAGATTGGGATGGTACCTGTTATATAGCATTCCTCCTACCACCTGTTTTCCTAGCTCCTCCTGATTATCATAGAAATACTCATTTAGTACACAATAGACAGAAGAGAGATCTCCCAATCGTCGATTACACTGAAACAGCATGGGAAAAATACACAGATTTCAATAAAGGTTTCTTCCCCTATATAGGTACAGTCACTAATAGTAAGCTGATACGTAGATTAACCAGAACCCTTGAAGCAGTAGTGAACGAAACTATTTCCGCCTTAGGCAATTTAACAGAAGAACAGTCTGCTATGCGGATTGTTGTGCTTCAAAATCGTCTTGTCCTTGACGTCATCCTGGCCGATAGGGGCGGAGCTTGTAGGGTCATCGGATCAAGTTGTTGCATTTTCATACCAGAAAATTCGCCGTCAGTATATAAAGCCATAACCCGCCTTCATAAGATTGTAAGCCAGATACACCAGAGTCCAGGCACCTGGACTTGGTCCGGTTGGTTCTGGGGCGTGTTGTCAGCCTGGGGATGGAGAATTCTCTCCTTCCTAGGTATTGGCTTTCTCATCCTATTCAGTTGCTGCTTATGTCTACAATGTGGGCCAGCGATTTGTGGTCTGTGTGCCACCTCGTGTATCCCACATCCAAGTCTTCGTTCGAGATCCCGGAAGAAGAAAGAAGAACAAATGATGTTATATGAACAGATCGATGGATTGATGAAGATTGATATCTCCTAAGGGCCAGTAGGGGACAAGGAGGGAATGTGGAAATATGGATTTTTATGGTCGGTTATGTCCCCTATCTTGGACCCCAACGGTTTCATGTATAAGTCACAAGTACATGTATGTTCCCTCCAGTTCCAGTTATGAAGACGCAAATACATGTGCGTCCACCGTCAACATGTCCTCTTTCAGATCCGCCATGAATGGGCCGGATATTCTATTCCTAAGTATGAAAGGCCACCGGCTTTATATGGTTCATTTATCCCATTTTACAGTCCAGGCGAGTAGGCCCTGATTCTGCCACCAAGCCTTTTCTGCCTTCTGCCTCTGAAAGCTCCAGTCTGAGCCTGCATCTGTATCCATGAACTTTGTCCTACTCCCTGCGCGGCTAACGATGACTGACTCGGCCTGTCTGCCTGCCAAAAACTGTATTTCACCTTCAAGATTATCTGCTCTGCTCCGCTCCTCATCCAATGCATTCCTGTCTAGTAGTTTAGGTAAACATTCCTCCAGCTACCGTGCAAAGGACCAGGCCTCGCTGTCCTCATGCAAGTAATTCATAGCCCTGTTACCATGGAATATTCCTACCCCCTCGCATCTAGTGTAGACACTTAGACGCTTGTACACGCACTAACAGTCAGTATAGTCAGTATAGAATAAGATTCTATCCTAAGAGACCTCTCTTTTTGGATAACACAGTTCTTTAACCATAGGATATTAGATATGATTTGGAATTAGGTTGACATAACCCCAGACTTTTGTCTCCACATGTAGAGCTAAATGTCAAGCCCCTTTCTCCTTCTAGTTGCACGTCAAATCACACGTCATGCTGCTGCGCGCGCATCTCTGCCACATATTTCTGCTGACATTGCGAAATTCTTTCATGGAACCACCCATTTGTGACATCATACCTAATGACGTTCTTTAGTTACGCCCAGTTACACCCATTTTAGTTACGCATGTATGTCTTTATCTCTGTTATCAACTGTTACGCCTCCTGCATCTGTTTTACTGTAATGTATTTTCTATAAAACTGCCTATCTGTCAATAATATATGTTCCTTCCTTCCTGAACTTTCGTGGTGATGGAATAGAAGGCCCATAATTCGAATTATGTTCCTTTGTATAGGAATAAAGCCCGTTCCGAATCTCTAATACCACGGATTCTGCCTCTTATTTTACTAAGCTATCCTTATTAATTTTCCGCATCAAATTAAGTACCGGTAATTAAATTATTTACCACAAGTGTCTCGGACTTGCAAAGGGGGTTTACTGACTCATCATTATATTGTTGCTTTAATGTAGAATTACTGAAAACAAGTTGGGAATCCAGAAAACATTTTTAACAATGTATCTCCGGATTATAGGTCTCCAGGAGATGTAACCAGGTAAAGTCTTGCAGGACACTTTAGAACCTCACTGCAAAACTGTGTAACCATTTGTATGTACGGAGCGAACACAAGTGAGGAGTCTTCTGACTCCTAGGTACAGGTAAGGAATCGAAGGACAGTAGATTTGAAACTGTGGTAGCAATTGTCTATGAATAAGTAGAGAGAGGCCATACTTCAAGCACAGTTGTAAAAAAGAGTAAAGCTTTAGAGCTCTCATGAGCCTGCTCTTTGATTCTCTTGAGTCAGGACAGATAAACAAGTAATGTGAGTTCCAGCATATCTGGAAATCCTTATTTGACACATTTCAATTACAATAACAAGAAGGGACTCCACGGACGGATCGTTAAGGTTAATACAATTCTGTATGCTTGATTTTGATATTTGAGGACACACTTCTAAGCAGTATTTTTATGAACAAGAGAATTACAGTTAAGGGCCCTGGGCCTGCAGTTCGAGACACTCATTGGTCATACCCATTTTTTTTTTTTGTAGCAAAAAGGACTACAGTTTGTATTAGACACCGAATGCAGTGCAAGACTTTATAAATGTAAAAGTAGCACTCCCATGTAAGGAAATGTTGATGTCAGGCAAAGTCTTTGATGGTAATATTTATCTGTGCAGTCACTCGCACATAAGGAGGCACCCGTTCTGAAAAGTGTTCAGCAGTATAGAGTGGCTATTGTTGAATCTATCTATATAGATATATTTTGCAAATAGGATGCCTTTAGGTGGAGCGCACTCGCAACAGGTTCTCATTTATTAAAGCCAAAGGACAACTTCGGTAGGTAACAGTTAAAAACACAGCCATGCGCTTTGCCCGACACGTTTCAAACATTTCGTCCTTCCTCATAGGCAGCATGCACAGCCAGGCAACAGGTCTTTCCAAATCATTCCCATTCTATATATAGACCTCATGTGTGCCTCGCAGTGATTGTCCCAGTGGATTGCATTTCGGGATTGGAAGTCCTAATTATTTCCCTTGTGGGTTTGCCTGAAAAATAAACATGCTCGATGTTTCTTTTTTCTCAAAGTTACTGTTCCGAAGGTTGCCCAAAATATATATATAGGATCGTGAGGAGGGTCATTACATTATTCAGGGAGTCATGGTTCCCACTGAAATGCATTTTCGTGAATGGCAGATTTTGAGGGTTACAAAAAGGAGCGCATATAAAAAAAAAGTATGATAACAAATTTTAGCCACAATATAATTTATTTCTTGCTGGTACCATACTAATTTTGGTAATCATTGTGTGCTCTATGGTGATCTTCCCCGTAAAAAATGCTTACCCTCGGCTGGGATTTCATGAAATCATGAGGATTTATTTTCCCCTTCAAACATGGTTCCTCATAGGGGTTATGGATGGTGCTTCAGGAGCTAAAATGAGAGCTCAGTTCCTTTTATAAGTACACACTATCTCCCTGAACCATTTAAGAAGTTCTGATATTTGGAATAAAACATGTACTTCCGACAACAGCAGCAGCCTGTCAGTTGATTCACCAATGTTCTACAACAGCTTCCCAGTGTTGTAATTAACTAGACAGCTAATACTATTTCTGACCAACGCCATCTTTATGGAATGAAAGCTGGAAAAACCTAAAGCATTTTCTTTCATAAATGAACAAAGTGAGGGATTTCTTTTGTCATAGAAATTCTGGCTCGCACTCTAGAAAGCTAAAATGAGGACACATTTCCTATTAGTGCTCAGAAAGCTTCTTCATCCATTTCAGTAAAATCATTCCGGTACACAGACAGACAGACAGACAGACAGAAGCAGCAACGCTAGCAGCAGCCGGTCTGATAACTCCCAAGTAACCAATTGCAGTTTCCCACAGTGGTCTAATGAACAACTTAATGTCAGCAGTGATGTCATTAATTAGGTCATTTAATATGTAATGAATACTGTAATACGAGATGTCATAAACAGTGTATGGAAGTGCGCACATTATAGCTTGTTCAGTAGACTATAAAAGGAGAACTTTGCAGGTTTTTTTAAACATGAATTTTTACGTTATTTCAACACCTAATTATAATGACACTTCAGAACAGGAAGATCAAGTGACTTGCACAGAAGAACATGATTTTCAGCCAAAGGTCAGAGCCCGGAACAAGAATTCAGACCCAAAGTTGGACTGATAAGGAAACCGACTACATTTCCCACCAAACTTTCATCTCCTTAATGTCTTCAAATTGAAAATTGGACTTCTACATTTATGTCTTGACCGTTGACCTATTTTTATATGTGGACTCTATCAGATTCTTACTGTATCTCTGAGAACTGAATTACCAGTGGAAGGTTACAATCTTCCTTGCAGCAAAAGGAGAGAACCACTCTTAAGTGTAACTATTTCTCACAGACGACACAGCTAATAGAGAATATTTTTTTTTACCTACACCTCTCTCAAATCCAAATACTATGCTTATTTCAATAGTCTGTTACTATATCCAGGCATACAATTAACATGTTAACCTTCACCTACTTTTCTGTTGTGGTGTATTATAAAGAGGGGAACACAAAAAATATATTTCACGTTACAAAGAATGTATTGTTTTTAAGGAACAATTTCCTACAGTTAACTGGTATCCTACCCCTTTCCTTTAATGTCATTGTTTATGTAGAATAGAGAATCTGTCCTCAGTGTTGAACCATTCCCTGCCTTCAAACTACCAGGTAGAGCAATTTACAGCAGATTAACTTTCATGCACAGACTTTCTTAGTAGAATTAAAGTACATGGAACTCGAGATGAGTCAGTGTGAGAAAGATAATGAGGCTGAGTAAAATTTTAAAACTTTAAGTTCTAGTGGAACAGTATTTTTTAGACTATTTCTTGCCCAAGAAAAAGTTTTATTTAAATGCATCTCGTCTTCATGTTTAGACTCCACAAGCCTCCACACGTAAAGAGTACAATACACTCATTTACAGAATACACACCATCATGTTCATAACTCATAAGGAAAGCAGTGGACAAAGCTGCACAGGTAGTGCTGTAATTCGACTAGTTTGCGGACACCGCTATGGAACAAGACACTAAGGGACTCGTTCTTACTCAGAGTAATCTGGGGTGGAAATACTGTTACAACATAGTGTGGCATTCAGCCTCTTTCTGAGTTTTGCACTACCACCTCACATTAATTCCACCAGGTTTTACCTGCCGAAAATCGTGGGTGGGAACCCCTGCAGGAGCTGTAATTCCTGCACATAAAGGAATCCCAGTTTAGGCACAAACTGTATTGATATGGACTCAGAATGCAGAGCTAACACATTAAACCATAACCTGAAATCATGAACCCAAACTCCATATCTTCTGCTTCAGGAATAAAAAAAAGTTTAATATGAATAATTTCTTTCTAAGTGTTTTAGAGAGTAAAATACAAACTTGCAGTTACGATGATAAGAAGTGCAATGTGATAACAGCCTGGACTCTGGTTAAACATAGTAGTCCGGTTTTGTAAAAAAAGACATTCCTTTGATTTAGTGTTCACCCGCTGTTATTGTCTCCAGAAGCATCCATCATGCATGTACAGCAGCCAACACATTTCACTTTTGGCAAGTACCAAGGGGGGCTCTCTCAAGCCTTTTGCCCGCTTATATTTGGTCACATTTCGCTGCTGGGCACGGACAGAGAAACCACAGCCAATAAAACAGGATAACAAGAAGTCCTGCCTTCATTATAGGTCAGTATTAATAGAAACCCTTCCTTGCTGGCTTTTCAATACATTATGTAGTCACTTAAGCAAATTTAAGAGCAGTACAAAAGCAAATCTCTCAAATATTCAGAAGTTCAAACTCCTGCTATATATCAAGGTCATAGCGTATTCTTTTTGGGAAGGAGGGATTTTATTTCTCACCAGGTGCCAAAGATGCTTCTGCACCGCCTACTAGCGGTGCAAGTGGCAACGTTTTCACCCTTTTATGCATGATCTTATTTCACTGTTTTCTAATGATATATTAACGCATTTTTTAGACTGCCATATAGAATAACCCGCAGTCATTTTGTATGCCTATATTATACTAATGTGTTTGAGTTATCTAGCCTTGGGCGTACTCAGCCTGGTTTGAATCCATGGTACTAACAAAGTGAGAATTCTCAATTATGCTAGCTCAGCATCTGAGATGTTCCTTGTTGTATCTATTACACAATGTCTGTTTTGGTTCTTCTGGCAAGAAACCGAGGTGTCTTATAGCACTGTTATCTAAAGTTTTCATTAGTCTTATGCATGCTACCTCAACCACCTAAATGAAGAAAATGTACTAAAGCTGTGGAAACCTGGGAGAGGAAAGCATTAGATACTCAATTGTTTGTGGAGCGAAGTTTTTCTCCTGCAGTAGCGATATCATTTTACTTTTGGCTAAATAAACAGGTTTTAGAGTTTAAGTGGGCTTGAAGTGACATTTTTCTTTCACAATCTCTTTTATTACTTAATCAGATTTCTCCGCTGGACAAGTCAGGATACTTTCTGCATGAAGTTTCGAATTAATTTAGCATTATAAAGAAAAAAGCACAAATCTAAAAAAAAAATAAAAAAAAAATAAAAAAAAAAAAAAAAAAAAATCACAAACGATTTATAGAATATAGTACAAGAGAATCCCGAATACAGTGAAAAGAGCTTTCAACACAAAGACCTTCACTGAATTATGTAGTTATACTAATTAGGTATTTTTTCGTTTGGGTGAAACTAGCCAAACTAAATATCTTCTTTCATGTAATTAAATTGCAGATACAACAAACCAAGTAATTATAATAAGTCAAGAGACTACATAAAAAGTTTATTATAGACAGCACGGAACAGTGGATATTCAGATTGCAAAAATAGGGAAGATTATTTAGATACCATAAATCTAAATAAATAGAAAACAACTGTTAGTTTATGCAAAATAAATTATTACACAATGAGCAAATTCGCTAAAGACTGTTATCCATTAACCAAGACTTTACAAAACTACTAAGGAAAATAATTGGTTTCTATCTGAAGATAAACTACCTTCCGCGGCAAACAAATCTTGTACACTTTAGCAAAACACCCAATAGCACTGCTAGCCACAATGAAGGCAAAACTGGCTGCCTTTTAAAACTAAGTTATAGTCTTGTAAAGAAGAAATGCTAAATAACTTCCTGTGGTAACGACTTTACTGCAATACTGATAAAACATTACACACTATGCATTTGAGAAAGCAATAGTCATAACTCCAGTACATATTTTGCACAACGCATTTGTTTGTGCTGTCATTTACAGCATATTTCTACAACAGCTTCCATAAACAAGCATTTGCAGCACCAATCTTTTAGGCTATTATGTAGTGAAAATATTTTCTCAAGCGTCAGTAAAATACAGGGAATAGATAGCACTTGCCCATCTACAGAATAGTCATCCCTCACCCAGACATAAGTGTAATAGCATGGGCACAGATATTTGACGCCCACATATCACGAAGAGGGCAGGAAGACAATTCAGCTGGATGACCAGCACGGAGCACATTCACGGACTACCAGAATAGCTTCTCTACATTTTGAGAATCCTAATTTTACCCCATTCCCCACTGCTTTCAAGCAACCAACCAGATGGTCAGGCAAAGCTGGACCCCATCAGAGGAATGGGACTGGGCAGCAACAGCCTTTCATGGCCCCACTCCCCCATGGCCAGCCTCCCAGTAAGAGATTACCAACCTGGCCACTTTGCCGCACCAGTACCCAAGATGATCCTCCTATCAGCCACAGAATGCCTGGTACTTAACAACCAGGAGAGCAACCGGCAATGCAATTGCTGGATACAGTAGAACACAAACAAGGGGTATATGGTCCAATTGGAACAATAGCAAAATTTGGGCAGAGGCAGTCACAATGAGAGCAGAAAAAGAAAATCAAACATGGCTAATTCCCAAAATCAAAGACGCTTTTTTAGTAGCACATACTATGATTTAAAGTTCTTTACTGCTAACAAAAAGCTTCAATAGCGGAATAAGACGTACCTTCTTTTGTAATGCTAAGAGTCAGATTCTGAAGGTAAACTCCAAATCTAACCTCCTTGACAGACCTTCTTGTGTAGTACGTGGATGGTCTGACACTGAAGGGGAACACAAAGCTGATCTGAGACCCCACATGGACGTAGTGCGGGTTTGTATGCAGCGAGTTGGGTGGCCAATAATGGATGAAGGATTGAAGGGGAGACGCTGCCTAGATAGTGGCAGTTGGGCTAAGGTCCCTGATTGAATTTAGAATTTTTTTAATAGATACCACTTTTCATGGTATTCTAGTAGAGTGGACAAGCTGGATGATCATGGCACGGCTTGAGTGCGGTTTTAATTGTGGTGAGTTGAAGCAGCTTCTTACAAGAGGACTTCTGGATGGGGGAAGAGTTTCCTGAGGCATTGACAGCTGGGAGATAGTTTTAAGAAGTTCTTTTGCTTATAGATATATTTCTATCTTCGTAACAAACAGTTTGTACACTGTACTGTATTCATGTCAGTTTACCGGTGATGAGTGAGGAAACTCATTTATTTGGGGCGATATGTAGGAGTGGCAGTAACATTCTGGATTCTAATGTGTATTTCATTTTACCTACAGAGACACGAGACATAAGAAAGGTATATGCCTCATTATAGATGTGCTCTGGCAATTAGGGGAGTAATGAGGGATTTGTCATTTTGGGGACGAGCACTAATGTGTGCCATTTTTTCAGATATGTGCCTGAAATATGAGGTATTGGTATCTATTTTGATACTTTTTTAGGGTTTCAGTAATGAGTAAAACAAAGCTTTTTTTAGAAGATGGAAGGGCAATTGGCATGTGACACAAGGGGCTATAAGTGTTATCTATGTTAGTATTGTCCGTTTACTCTTGTGTTGTGTGATTATTTTCACTGTTGATGGTTGTCAAGACACACTAAGACCGATATGGTATATGAAAAATATTATATGTTTAGGTTTTGTTCTTCCATGTGACTCATGAGCGAGTGTTTATCAATGTAAGGTCCTTCTCCTCTGCACTATTTTTGTGCACTATCTTTGTGCCTGTGATTCACTGGTGTATGGTTTTACAGGATACGATGACTATGATATGAGGTTAATGTATACTATGTAACAGGGCGACTTCTTCCCGCAGAGGACACAAGTCTGGCCTATGTAAAATAGAGGCTTTTGTTTCTTTTTAGCCCTAATGAAGTCTTTAGGCGAGATGCTCATCAACAAAACACGTGTTGGAAGTGGGCAAAAGACCAATAAATACTGAACATTTATTACTACAGACTTTGTAATTTGGAATGTATTTTTCACAATTGTGTATATAATTTGTGTGTGCTTAAGGCTGGTATTGTTCACGACACCCAAGGGTTTACCTGAATAGATATTGTGTGCACAGTAAGTGAGCAGCAGAACTCCTATATCACCCTTTTGTTTGTGATCTAAGACCCATTCCGGACTTACAAATGAAGAACCTAATTTTCCCCATTATACTACCAGTAAAGGTGCACTCCATCAGTTGGAGGTCAGCCCCTCAAGTTGATAGTATTGGTCGCTGCCTTACAAGGCTGTACATTAAATCCTTCTTAGGCCCTGGTGACAAGATGGGTGGTTAATTACGTCCCATGCATAAACCTCTGTTTATGTACAGGCCAGAACTCTAAGTTTGGTTTTATTTACTGTATCCAATTATAATCAGATGCGTTCTCTTTGAAATCTTTCATGATTACTATTTTTCAATAATCGAATAATGTGCAACATAGCAAAGATACATATATACATAAAGGTAGAATTCAGATTCATAAATAACATATCTGCTACAGGAATGAATACGGGTAAAATGCAGTTTATATATAAAAGAAAAAACATTAGTTTAAACATTACAATCAATCAGTTTAAAACACAGACTGTTTAAAAAAGATATACTAAAAGTTCATTGTGTTGCGCCAATTGCAGATGCTTTTTAAAAAAACGCCCGACTGCATAACAGAGAGCAGGTTCTGACAGCATTCGAAGGAAATAAAGAGCAGGTCTGCATTGGCAGAAACATCGATTGTTAAGAATAGGCAGCAGGTGCCTACATCAAAAGGGTTCATAGCATCTGCAGAAAAAATGGTATAATGGTCAAGTGTCTGTATCACAAGGACAAATCAGTATAGAGCTCAGGTTAAACCGTCCTGCCGGGAAGCAAAGATGGGCTTTGATCTAACCTATTCGAAATCTGGTTAAAAAAAAAAAAGAGACCTTTCCCACGGGTGTCTCAGGATTGAAAGATAAAGCTTGGGCCCATAATTTGCTTTTATAATTGGGTAATCTATAAAGGTCAGTTTGCAAAAAGCCACTCTCTTCCTTACCTCTGAGGCACATTCAAATTAAATCGATCCTGTACCTTCACACGCTCACTCTTACCCAACATATGTGTGGAGCTATACAGATAAGGCCTGCCCAGCAGTCTGCGGTTCCACTTACATAATCTAACCATGTTATTTTATGGCCATGATCACAGTCTAGGAAGTCTGAGACCAAGTCACGATTAACACCTTTGCTGCCAGGCCTTCCCCCTCCTGTGCTAAGCCTTTGTTTGGCTATTGGGGTAGGTCACGCTCCGGCCTCTATAACGTTTTGTCCATATAAGGTACCCAAGCCACATTTGCGTCCTTTTTTCCCCCAACATTCTGGGGATTCTAAAAGGTACCCATGGTATGTGGTTTTCCCTGGGGGGGGGGGGGACCATGGAATTAGCCAAAATAAACAACTTTATGGGGCTTTCGGAATAAAAAGGCTGCAGAAGAAAGCATTTTTTTCCTGAAAATGGCATCAACAAAGGGTTTGCGGTACTAAAATCACAATCTTCCCAGCTTTCAGAAACAGGCAGACTTGAATCAGAAAAACAAAATTTTCAACACTCAGTCAAAAAATTAGCTTTATTCGGTTAAAAATTTTAAAACCATCAAAGCACAGGACAATAATTTCATAGTGCATTTAGTTACAGTTACACAAATCAAAAGGACCACTAAAAGATGAAGATTAAAACACAAATAACAATTCATGAAATATAAATAGTACAACGATTGGTACGTATACACAGTAAAAAGTATGTCATCCAAGTGGTTCAGCAATTTTACGAATCCATAAAACCATCATTCCACATTTTCCCGCTAATAAACAATACTAATAAAATATGGGGAGGATTACTAAGAAGACTGCGCCCTATTTCTACACCTAATGGCCCCAGTAGTATAACTGGCAACCCCAAAACATACCAAAGGAGACCCAAGCATTTGCAGATAAACCAGTGCGGGCCTCACTTGCTCGAAGTTACAGTTCTTAAGAATAGGCAAAATAAACTTCTTACGCTGCAAGGAGTAAAATTTGCAAAAAAATACCAAATGCAACGAATTTTGTTCTGAGGTATTATCACAAGGACAGGGCCCCAGGGTACCCTCTTTGAAAAAACCCTTAGGGTAAGCCAGCAGCCAGGGAAGCATGCCATGCTTGAACCTGATTAACAAAAACAGATGGAATGGTTTGTTTATATAGGTCAGGTATGGCTGAATCTCTATGCCAATACTTAGCATGACAAACCTCCTGACTGCCGGCTTCCCCAGTTCCCCACCTTCCCTCAGTAACATCGCTCTACTCAAGAACTGAGACTTAAGGCTTTTATTTTCACTTTACTCAGCGCACATGGTCTATCGAACAATTCGGGGCAACCCAGTGATTCCAGATTAGTTTTAATATATTGAAACCATGGAGTAGACATAGCTTTATCGAGGGACAAACAGTCTTGAATAATAAGTTGATTTAGATTCGGAGGTTGCTGTGCCCAAACTCTCAACCAACCTAATAATGGAGCCACATTGATTTGATCGATAAGATAGCCCGCCCACAGGTCTTCATGAATATTAAGAATAGGTGCAATTGGGGGGGGACAACATTTTCCGGAAAAATGCATTTTCTACTGTTTGGATTTCGGTCGAGGCCTTATAACCCCATACCTCACTACCATATAGGGCCATAGGAATACACTTAGCTCTATAAATCTTCATAAGAGCGGGTATGGGTTTACACCCCAAACGTTTTGCGAAGCCCAACAGCGCTCCAGTTGCCCTAGCAAGAATGTTCTTTTTCTGAGCGCGTTGCATGACCCAAGATCTCCTGTCATCAAAGACAATCCCCAAATATGGGAAGGTCTGCACTTTTGTGAGCTCCTGCCCCTTACAGTAGAATTTAGCCTTTTTTGCCCGCCCACAACCAATTGACATGGAATGTGATTTAAAAAAATTTATTAATAGGTCTAGAGAGACCATAAAATCATTAAATCCATTTAAAAGGGCTTGAAGGCCTCTCGCGGTTCTTGCCAACAGAACCGTGTCGTCGGCATATAGTAGTGCGGGAATCAATTTTGAGCCGGCTCTGGGAATATCCTTACTGGACGAAATTAGAGCCATACCCAAATTATTAATGTAAAGCGAGAAGAGCAGGGGGGCAAGAATACATCCCTGTCTAACCCCTCGCTTTACCTGCCATGCTTCTGACAGGCTCCCGTCTTCACTGTAGCGGACGACTGCGGAGGAGTCCTCATGGATAACAGCCAGAAAGGATGTCAACACGGGGTCAAGCCCCAGGGCAACTAAGGAGGCCCATAATTTTTGACGGTTTACAAGATCGAAAGCAGTGGACAAATCCATAAATGCTAGATGTAAGTCCCCCTGCTTAGCGACCGTGTATTTCCCAATAATAAGGTGTAAATTAAGGCATTGACCCACTGTGCCCTTTCCTTTTCTAAACCCATACTGAAGGTCGGAAATAATAGATTTATCTTCCAACCAATTTGTTAAACGGGCGAGAACTACTTTGCCCAATATTTTCATGGCAGAATCCAAGAGAGAAATAGGCCGGTAACATGCCGGATCTTCTCTTGATCCTTTTTTAAATAATGGGACTATGACTGCTTTGCCCCACGACTTAGGAGCACCGACCTTGGATGCTGCATTAAAAACCGAGGTTAAAATCTTTGCCCAGAACCTTGGATCTGCCCTATAGAGGTCCACGGGGACTCCATCCGGACGTGGTGCTTTACCTTTAGCCATTGACACAATGGCCACAATGACTTCATCATCTTTAAAATGAATTTTTGAAGCCTGTTTAATATCCCCATAGTTCACTGGGTTAGGTTCATGAATCTCAGAGTAAAGACCACCAAAGTGGTTCACCCATTTGTCTGGCGGGATATGACATTCATTATTTATGTTCTCCAACTCATCAAAGAGTGGACTATTAATCACCTTCCAGAACTGAGTGCTATCTTTCAACACACTAGCCTCTGACAATTCATCCCAAGCCATATTTCTTAACTGGGTTTTCCTATCCTTTATTGCTTTTGTATAGGACCTTCTTGCCTCTACAATCTTACTTAAGTCTTTCCCACTTTCTTTCAGAGCCGACAAGAGTGCGGAATGAGCACTAGAACAAGCGTGATCAAACCAATTTTTTTATTTCTTAGGCCTTGGTCTACCGTGGCCGGTTAAATTACCCACTACCTGTTTTGTTATCCTCTCGAAGGCACCAAGGATTTCCACTGGCTGCGACTCTGTCGACAAACATAGACTTCAATCCTCATTGTTGCTGTTATACAAATTCGAGGAAATCAGCCGGGGTGATAACGTCCCATCTCAAACGTCTTCCCTGGTTTTTAGAAACTAAATTTAAATTAGAAATCATAGGCAATGAGTTATCCCACCTCAAAGCCTTAACTTTAATTTCCAAAATGAGCGGATTGTGATCACTTAATGCATTTTGCGAAACACAAAAGGCACCTATTAACTCCTTAAAAAGACAAGATACGAAAATATAATCAATCGTGCTACAATGACCTTGGCCAGTGAACGTAGGGACAGGAAACAAAGAATCTTGTACAGGGGTAAATAAGTGGAGGGCAGAAACGATACTCTCTAAAAACATCCCAACCTTAGTGTGTTCAAAATGGGTATTCAAAATGGGTAACCTCTTGAGGGCAAAGATCATAATTAACATTTCCAAAACAATTAAGATGACATACATGGATGTTAAAATCGCCAAAAAGTAAAAGAGAATAAGGTGTAACGTTATTTGTATCATACTCGTCCAAAAATGTAAATAGTGCTTTTAGGTGCTCCAGTTCGTCAGACCTAGTAAATGAGTTGTAAACATTCACCACTAATAATGACGGCAAGTTAACACCTTCCAGTTTAACCGCCAAAATATATGGAGAATTAGTCACTAACAGTTCTGTACTATATAGTAACTTAAGACTAAATAATAGCAAAAGCCCCCCCCGTGATCTCCCCATGTTGGAAGGCACCGCATTTTTATTAAAAGACTGGAACCCATCCAAATGAAAGAAGTCTTTGGCCTCCCACGTTTCTTGAAGGGCAATTATATGGTGGGTGGAGAGAAAAGCCTTCCAGTTAAGATCGCCTCTTTTAGATCGCAAACCAGCAATATTCCATGATAAAGTCGAAATATTGTTTGTTAAAGGGGTTCCCCCCCAACCCCATCTCATGTATTACGGTATTCTCCAGATTAAGTGAAGGGAGTTGACAATCAACCTCCACTCCATCTGCAGGTGCCGCAACAAACAAATTATCAGTACCAATAGAAGAAACTATTTCTCTGCCAGCCATTTGAACCTCCTCAGTGGTTATCTGGGTCGTTCCTTTACCATAAGGTAACTTTAGGGATAAAGGTTTATCTCCAAAGCCATTGAGGTCGATACTGTCATTCACAGCCAACACCGTGGAAAGTACAAACCCAGAATCATCTGAAGAAACTGCTCTACAATCATTATTATGGGTATGGACGCTGTCGATACGGAGTCAATCATTGACATCTAAAGTGCTAAGGGCCTCATATCTATTACTTAGCACCAAAGTACTACTTGCAGGGACAAACTGAGAAATGTGCCCTCTATTACCAGTAGGCCCTGAATTATGAGGTGGATAAAAAAAAAACAGCGGTAGAACATTTACATAG
Source organism: Triturus cristatus (assembly GCF_964204655.1). Lineage (NCBI taxonomy): Eukaryota > Metazoa > Chordata > Amphibia > Caudata > Salamandridae > Triturus > Triturus cristatus. Next base: position 876,575,967 of record NC_140585.1, read on the forward strand.
TCCTGATGTATTCTAATCGACCCTGCCTGCCTTAAGATATGATCTACTATCTCGGGAGAGCTAAAGTTCACTACAACGCAATCGCCGTTCAGTGATTTATTAGTCTTCCCCACCCATGGGACCCTTCTTACCATTTTAAAATTTTCGAAAAGGTGGCTCCCTAATACTGTCTTACCAGCCAAATAATGGAGGGCTTTATTTTTTAACGAAGACCAGTGCTCTTCCCTCCCATCACCAATTTTCGGGACATTCGCCAAAATTACAGTATAAGGACAGGCCTCCGGCGGCAGGTGCAGAGGACGTTCCCTTAGTGGGTGCTCAACAAGAGGACTTTGATTCCCTATCGTGCCCCTGGGCCCCGATCTGACGCCGCCATTAGGTCCTAAAGCAGATGGCAAAGCATTTATAGGACCTACAGCAGGGGTCGTTATAGACTCAACCAGCTCAGAAACTCTAGATGCTACTACGCTTAAAGGATGTATATCAGGTGGGTTTTGCCTCGATGTCGATGCATTCTGGCCCACTAGCTGACGTTCGATGAGGACAAGTCTGTCATCAATCTTATAAAGTCTGTCCATGACTGGCAATATAATCGCTCTCAAACGCTCATCCATAAGCTTTAACAATTCTGCCGTCTTAACCCCCGTGATAACACAATTTTGGCCTTTTACTGGGAGATAGAACATTTTTCCTATTTTTTTATGCTTTCAACCTCCTTCCAGTTACTGTTGGAAATGGGTATGAAACTCATGGTAGATCCTGGAAAGCTGTACATTTTCTAAAAAGTAGACAAACTTCTGAATTAAACGAGCAGTCATTTGTGAAGATCCTTCAAGGTTTTCCCATAAACACGAACAGTTGAAAAATTTAAATATTGAAATTAAGTTGGAAAAAAATCTAGCCGTTTTTGTCACCTGTAACTTCTAACTATGGCAGATTTTCAAGAGCAATATACCGTTATGCCAGCTGGATCCTTCTGGTTGGGGGGGGGGGGGGGGGGGGGGGGGGGAGATATACAGGACTTGTAGGTCCACCAAGAACCTGATGTACCCAAGGCTGAGCAGCATCTTGCAATGGTTCTTCATTGTGTACCGGGTATACAGCAATTCATTTGGTAAAACAGAGTAAAAAGAAACGGAAATCAAGGAAACCTATGTATTTCCAAAATGGGCACAAGATATGGAGTTTAGAAGAAGTGGTTATTTGCACTCTCTGAATTTGTGGGTACGAATACTAGCAATGAATTAGAGGGCATTTCTCAAAATGTCTTCTTTCTTGCAAACTGTCTTACATTTGGAAGGTGCAAATGCAAAGAAAGACAATTGTATTAACATTTGTTCTAATATTCTGTGTTCCCCTAAGTCTGCCAATACAAGTGGTATCTCACTTGCCTGGGTAGACCTAGTGCTCACGACAGGGAACAGCCTAAAACGCAACACGGATATCACATTTTTCCACTGAAAACTGACCCCTTTTCTTTGCAATGTACCTAGCTGTGGATTTTTGGCCATAGCACAGTCGGCACCTCGGAAAACCTAACAAACCTATACATTTTTGGAAACTAGACATCTAGGGGAATCCAGGGAGGGGTGACTAGTGTGGCTCTAACCAGGTTCTATTACCCAAAATCCCTTGCAAACCTCAAACTCAGACAGAAAAAACTAATTTTCCTCACATTTCTGTGATGAAAAGTTCTTGAATCATAGGAAAACCACACACTTCATTCTACCCAGCATTTCCCAAAGTCTCCTGATAAAAATAGTACCTCACTTGTGTGGGTAGGCCTAATGCCTGCAACAAGAAACAGGCCATCAAGTATTGTGGAGACATCAAGATTATCTATCACAAAACCAAGGGGGGCACCTGCATTTTTGGTCCAGGACTCGGTGGCCATCTAGGGAAACCTACCAAACCCAGATATTTCTGAACACTCGACACCTGGGGAGTTCAGGGAGGTGTGTCTTGTGTCTTACCAGAATCCACTGCAAACCTTAAATTAAGCTACAAAATAACATTTTCCTCACATGTCTGTGCAGGAAAGCTATGGGATCACTGGGTCGGCACAAATTTCCCCCCACCCAGCGCTCCCAATAAAAATACTACCTCACTTGTGTGGGTGGGCCAAGTGCCAACAACAGGGAAGGGCCCAAAATGTATTGTGGTGACATCAAAATTATTTATCACAAAACTACCTGGTTTTGCAAGGGGTGCACCCGAGTTTTTGGTCCAGGGCTCGACTGCCATCTAGGGACACCTACCAAACCTAGACTTTTCTGAAAACTAGACACCCGGGGAGTCCAGGGAGGTGTGACTTGCGTGGAACCCCTAATGTTTTGTTACCCAGAATCCGCGGCAAAACCACAAATTAAGCTAAAACAAAAAAAACAAAAAAATCACATTTGCCTCACATTTATATTTGAGATTTATATAGCGCTAGCTATACCCGAAAGTATCTGGGCGCTTTACATGTTATTTTATTACGTTTACACGAGGTACATGAGTTGATTCGCAAGAGTAATCAATTAACAATACAGCATTAAGTGGTTATGAAGTCACACACAATATAACACAAGGACCCATTGAGGAATGGCATTGGGGGCAGAATAGGAGACTAAAAGTGTCATGTGTGCGTCTTGAAGGAACTAGTCAAAGTTCCCAGAGTTTCACCATGAGAAGGAGATTTGGTATTTATACTGTTCTAACCGGAGTGGCTTATTCATCCACCTCACGTTTGGAGTTTGTGTTCTGTGTGGGGACACCGCGCTGGCACAAATTTCCTACCACCCAGCGTTCCCCTTCAGTATCCCGATAAAAATGATACCTCACTTGCGTGGGTGGGCCAAGTGCCTGCAACAGACAAGGGTCAAAAACTTGTAGAGCTTGAGAGGGAACCAAAGTGAGTCCAAAAGGGTAGGGTTTTTTTTATACGTTTTTAGAACGACTGATTTGGACACGCACATAAGTGATAGATCACTGTGTCGTCCTCAGCAGTAAGGAGTTAAAGGCGGTATGCCAAACCTTCATCCACTAGAGAAGTAGGGCAAGTTTTATTTGATCTTCTACACAGTCTACATTCAATTCCTCACGGGCAAAAAAGTGAGAAATACACAGGCCTATGCCTAGCAGCCTCCTACAGAAGCAACTCTCCTCCTGTTGCAGTTTCGATTAGTTGTGCTACCCCCAAATAGCAGCCCAGTCTGCCAAAACAGGGAGACACTTAAATGTATATACTTTCAGAAGGGGCAAAATAGGTTTACTACCAAGACGTACAGCAAGCCTGAACAATACCCCACATGATTGGTTAAAGCACAGGCAATGGTTTCAAAAACAAGTCGATAAAAATTTCAGTGAATCAAAAGTAATGTCCAAATAGGGAAACTCACTAACCCGTGCAACGTTTTTGCCCTTGATAGGAATTTTGCAGGCCTGTCTCCCACAAACCATATGGTGCATCTTAGCAATGTTAGTATCTAGATCAAAATCGTCCATAATTTGGACAAAGTCATCGATAAGGCCCCTAAGACCATTCAGTGTGTAGGAGAGCAGCCATGCATCGTCAGCATAAAGGAGGGGTGGAATAAATGCACATTTCGCTTGGGAATATCCAGGCCATTGGAGAACAAAAAGGAATTCAAACCATTGATATTTTAAAGAAATAAGGTAGGGGCCAGGTCACAGTCTTGTTGAACTCCCCTAGACAAACCAATGGGTTTTGTGCATTCTCCTCCAGTGCCATATCCAACAGAGGCACGGTGTAAAGCCTGGGGAAAAAACCACCAAGGCAGAAAGCATACCAACACTAGATAACATGCTCAATAACTTGGACCGATTAACATGGCTAAATGCACTACTTAGATCCATCAATGCTAAATAAAGTGAACCTTTCTTCACAGTTACAAATTTCCCTATGATAAGACTTTGGTTTAAACCCTGCTCCAAGGTCACCAAACCTTCCCTGAAGAAATATTGTACTCGGCAGAGGATATCATTATGCTGGGCCCAATCCCCAATTCGATGCAGGACAACCCAACCCATGATCTTAACCACAGAATCCAGCAACAATATTGGGCTGTAGCAACAGGAGTCCTGCTTGTTTCCCTTCTTAACCCCTTCAGTGCCCGCCCCTTTCCCCGCCCTGTGCCGGCCGTTGTATTAGCGGGCGGGGTTTATGACGAGCTGGTCTCGTCATGGGCACAGCGCAACCGCGGCCCATGACGAGACCAGCTCGTCACGGGCATTGAAGAGGTTAAACACAGGCACGAAATCTGCGGTCTTTCACAAGGTGGGAATTTGAACAGATGCTGCAGCATTTAAAACGTTTATAATTGCGGGGGCCCAAAGCTGGGTGTTGGCCTTGTAAAGGTCCATGGGCACCCTGTCTGGCCCTGGAGCCTTGTTTGACATGCTTGTCAATATGGCAGCAGTAACCTTTTCGAGCTTAAGTTGGGTCTCTTCTGCAGTATCTGACATGGTACTATGTCCAAATAAGTAAACCTGTTTGAAATAGACCACCCATTTATACAGGCTAATATTGGAGACTAACCCATCAGACGGAGTTAAGGGAGCATGCTTACCATTTACACTCTCCCAAAAAACCCTGGTGTCCCCAGCTTTACACGTAGAAACTAAAGGTTCCCATGTTTCCTCCTTGACTACTCTTTTCATATTCTTGATAGCCTCTTTGCATGCTAGCTTAGATGCTGCAATACTTTGCTGATTTCTAGGTCGAACACTAAGGACTGCATAAAGTCTACGATTTGCATTCCTGCACCCTTTATCGAACCATCGAGATTTATGGAAAATCCCCTACAGCCCCCCCATCCCCACCCCCTTGGGCGCTCTGAGGTCTAACAATGTTTCTAGTGGGTTGATTTTGGATCTGAAAGGGATCTAAAAGATCAATAGGCAAAGGGTCTGTGATTAAGAGCCTATCAACTAGCAGGTTCAAATTCGACCCAATTAATAAATGCATCAAATGAGGAACATTAATAGCTCTCCATTTTAGCCTAATGCCATTATCCATTGGGGGCAAACCGGTTATACCAGGGGGAGCAGGAACAGTCAGACAAATTAAGTGCAAGCTCTATGGGGTTATGGTCACTATAACAATTTTCAGTCACCAACCGAGTAAACAAGCTGTTCGATATTCTTAGAGATAAAAACAATCTATGGTTGAACCGAAGCCTCAGCCAACAAAAGTGGGAGGCTGGTTACGAGACTCCCACAATATTCACCACAGTGGAGAGGGCCGATTTACATAGGGCCTTGTACAGTCTTAAACCCTTTACTAAAAGTTTAGTGCATATTGACATATGACTCGGCTAAAAGAATTGGAGCCCAATTTAGCATTAAAGGCTCCACCTAATAGCACATAGACATTTTTTTAAAGACTAAAGGACCTAGGTTTCAAGATTGACAGTTCTTGGAAGAGTGTCCATCTGACAGCCGAAATCATAAACAGAACTGTTAAAAGTAATAAGAAGAAAATGAAACATTGGGTAAAACAATCCACAAAATCTGGATCCCATTATGATTAAGCCCAATCAGAACAATCTGGAAGAACTTGGAGATACAGATCATAACAGCGAGACCACCCTGTGCTCTCTACCCAAATGAGGGGATGACTGGTATAATAAAGCCACGCTGGGAGCTGCACCGACACCCACCAACCACGCATGCAACCTGGGGTTCCTCCTGGACTCCACGCTCTCCATGACCCAGCAAGCCAACGCTGTCTCCTCCTCCTGCTTCAACACCCTCTGCATGCTCCGCAAGATATACAGATGGATCCCCACCGAAACCAGAAGAACGGTCACCCAAGCCCTCATCAGCAGCAGGCTGGACTACGGCAACGCCCTCTATGTTGGAACCACAGCCAAACTCCAAAAATGACTCCAGCGCATACAAAATGCCTCTGCACAACTCATCCTCAGAATTCCTCGCAACAGCCACATCACAGCCCACCTGAGAGACCTGCACTGGCTCCCATTAAACAAGAGGATCACCTTTAAGCTCCTCACCCACGCTCACAAAGCGCTACACAACGACAGACCAGCATACCTCAACGAACGGCTCACCTTCTACACCCCGAACCGCCAGCTCTATTCCGCTGACCGCGCCCTCGCTACCGTCCCACGCATCCGCTGAACGACCACCGGCAGCAGATCATTCTCCCACCTCACCGCCAAGACATGGAACACCCTTCCCATCCACCTGCGTCAGACCCAGGACCTCCTGACCTTCAGGAGACTTCTCAAGACCTGGCTTTTCGATCAATAGCTGCCTCACCCCTCCCACTAGCGCCTTGAGACCCTCACGGGTGAGTAGCGCTCTCTACAAATGTAGTGATTGATTGATTGCCATCCCACGTGATGTCCCTAAGGGCCCAGGTTTCTCGCAGGATAACTATAACAAATTGGGTAATAAAATCAAACCGAATTGGGTCTTGCTGTTTGGTCCTGTTATCAGCAATGTTCCAGCAAACAAGCCTTAAGACAGAGCCTTGTTCAAACATCAAATCTCTTGCCGAGGGGCTACCTGTCGGTATCTTATCCATATCTTTAGGCACTGTAAGATCCTCTAAATGTCAAACTATACACTCTAGGTCTGACGGGGGAGGAATCTGTTTGAAGTAGGAACAGATCAATTTAAAGACACAAACCGTTGACGGAATTCTCTTGTGCTCTATCTGCAACCTAGTTTGCAAGTGTTTGTAGAAAAATCCTTAAGGGAGGATATTAATACCAAGATTCAAGAAATGCTTCCTAGCATCACCGGCCAAGCTCAGGTGCCTACAATTGGTCACTATACGATGCCTCTCAGGTGCTTGGAGGTGTTGTGTAGTTCCTAATACTACATACGATCTGCACGTTTAGACAACATAATAGGGATTGGTGTCCAGACTGATTCTAGACACCCCCAAAGGATACGTTAGCCTTTAGACCAGCTTTCTCACTGTGCCACCATGAACCCCCTAATTTCACCTAGGACCAAATAGTTTGACAACTATCGAACATGACAATCCTTGATCCTTCAGGGATCGTGAAAACAGTGCAGTACCTTTCGCTCAGTAAATCGTGCTCACTTAGGCTCAAAGGGATATACAGAATAAACTATGGGGATGTTTTCAGTAAGCATTTATTGAACCAGTGTAATTCTAGTACAAAACATGTTTAATGCAACAATCATTAGACGGAAACAGATATATAAGATTACAAGCATTGACAGAGTACATAAAAGGTAGAATTCTACCATGGTGCTAAAACAATGAATATATGCAGGCATATCGAAACATGGCAATAATCGAGCCTACTGCTACGATGCAAACCCTATCTAAGTGTGCCTAGGTGTACCTAGCATGTATGTGGATGTAAAGCCAAGAATCCCCTAGGAAAGACCCAACCCCATTACCTGATGGAAGAGAACGAAGGACCCAGTCTTGGTCTCGAGTTAGACACCCCGCAAGGGATGTCAGACCACAGCGTTCTGGAACTTCTGTAGGCCGGGACCTCAGCGTCTAGTGTCAGCATGGAAGCTTCTCCTTGGGTTACCAAGTGAAGATGTGGTTCTTTTATACCCACAAAATACCCTCAGGGGTTCTAGATAGATATGAAATGGCTTGCCATTATGTATAGTGGACCGTCCAAGGATGACGTTAGCGGTGACTTTTGTACAGAGTTAATATACAGAAAATGGTAATCCTGCTCTGTATGTCCTGGGCAAGAGATTAAGATATGATACTAGGAATCCTCATGCATAATAAATGAGCATAGCTTTGGAGAAAACTGGTCGAAATTTATTCAGCATATAACTAGGTAAAAGGTCAGCGCCAGAACTGTTATGTAGAGCAAGGTAGGACGAATGTAGGTAAAAGGTTGTGTAGCTACCTAGACCTATATTGGGGTACATTGGGGCTCATAACAGTGGTAGGGCCAATCCACCCAACACTCCTCACAAATATGATACAATTGTATTCCCTGATGTCAAAATTTGAATTATGGGTCAGCCAATGGCACACATTGATCTTGAGATGGAGGGTAGATTAGACAGTGGACGGTACACCTGTCATGATGGCAACATACGGGAAGCATTCTAGAGGGAGATTTAGACATGACTGGTTAAAACTGTCAGGCTGAGCATGAGCACCAATATCCTGATCAGGGCAGCCATTCAGCCTCTTAGGCCCCCCCATGTATGACACTCCCTCCTCTCGGGGGAGGGGGGGGGGGGGTTGAGGTGCCACCAACTAATGAATCAGGATTCTGAATTAAATAACCCAACATTTGTTACATTTGAGCTAGTCATACCTGCTGGGGGGGAAACCATACACTACTTACTGTATCATGCAAATCTTTGTGTGTTAAACACCAAAATCAGCATGTTATTCTCCCTAAACTCATAATAGGTGTTATTTAATGGCACACAATAAAAAACGCACCCTATGATATCGTTATTTATCAGGGGAGATAAATAACGCCTCAACCTGTAATGAGGCTCTAAGTCTGCTTTTCCTATTTCAGATTATTCGTTCAGTGCTCACAGTAGTAGACACAGATGGTGATTGCTTTAGTCACAATGGAGAAAGTTTTATATTTTCCGGACATCTGGGCTCAACCAGCCTACAGAACTCTGGTGCGGTTTTGTGGTTTGTGAGTCCCCCGATTCAATGGTGTCCTGTGATGAAATGCTGCTGGTTGACTGTTTCATGATGCTCATTGCAAATGAGACAGACTGCTTTCAGTCAGTGGCTAGGTACCCAGAGGGTCCCCGGATTTAATCCGGAGCTCTCAGACCGGAGTACAGTGCTGAGGGGGCCGCCTGCAGCTTAGGCCGACCCCTGCACCATGGGGGCTGCAGTAGCCTGTGTTACACCCCTGCTTTCAGTCTAAAACGTGTTTATGACTAGTACAGGTGACAAAAATAACAAAATGAATTCCTGAGAAGGTTAACTCACAATTCATAGGATTGTGAACTGCATGGATTGGTCATCTCTCTTCTGCTCAGGGACTGTGGATACCTTTACGTCCGGGAACAGCTGCATTTTTGCTCTCTTCGCTTAATGGATGGGCAGAGATCCCCTTGAGCTACTCATTCACTAGTTACTGCTTTCTGTCTTTCTTTCCTTCTCCTAGTCCCACAATCAAGCTGACAATTAGCATGTTGATTCACACTCCTCTGCTGCCCACACCAGCTGTGATACTCATATTTGGTCAATATGATAGGTAGGTAGATCACTGGTAATCTGCTGGACAGCATAGATTTCCTTTCTGAGCAGGGATGATCATTGCTCCATCGCTGCCCTCCAATGTTAACTTTGTAACTGAGCACACCTGGGAGCCTGATCTAAAGCTTACTGGAGCTGTTGAAAGAATCTTTCACGAATACAAACCATCAGAATGAACTAGAGTTGTACTATTGGGCATCAATGCTGCAGCAGATGGCAGGGCTGTTAAAAAGGGATAGGGTTGGCTTAGAGGGGGAGGCCTCAACTTCTATTTATGAATTAGTACTGGGTACAGAAGCTAGAGGATGTCTTCTGAGCCAGATTGAATTTGGCTATTTTAAAAAGGGCTGATTCAAAATCTTGATGGGTGCATTTAAGGTTTGGACAGCTATCCGGAAAAAACGTGGATCAGGTCGGGTGAATAGTTACACCCCTGTGTATGATAATGATTTACTTCCAGACATTTTTAAAGATGGATATATATTAAACATTGGGACCAGATGGGGTTGAGGAAGACTGGGGACCTGATAGACTAAGGAGGAATTTTATCCTTTGATACAATTAAGGATAAGTCTGGGATTGGGAATACCCAATTCTTTAAGTATCTACAAGTAAGATTTTCAGGTCAAAAAGGTGGGGGGGAAGGTCTGTTTTTTCTCAGGTGGCACTTGTTGACTTACTGCAAAATCTCCACCTTCACTATCTACTCTATATGAAGTACTAAACAAAGAATGGTGGATGATCTCACGAAGCATACAACTCGCTGGTCAGAGCTTTTGCAAGTTGGCACTGGAGAATGCGAAAACTCTCTATATTTAGATCAGACATTTATCGCTGCAAATTTACAGATAGTGTTTTCAAAACCTGGTTTAATCTCTATATCACCCCAGCTAAAATCGTAAAGTGGGGCGGATCTGCAGGTACACATTGTTCCTGATGCGGTTGCTTTGCGGAATATCTCACCCACATGTTCGCAAATTGCCCTAAGCTCGATATTCTGAAAGGAGATGTTGGTAAACTGCTTGAAGCACAGTTGGGATTTCGGGTAGTTCTATCTCCCCGGCTGATGGTCTTAGGGGTGAGTGATCTAGAAGGCTCATGGAGGATCCAGACATTTTTGTTTATTACCATGACTGTCCTAAGACTATGCTTGGCCACATAATGGCTGGATCCCGAACCTCTATCTGGGCAACAATGGCTGGGTAGACTTCTAGTGATATACTGTTCTGAAATGGCAGTATATAAACGCAGGGGACGCAACGCTCAGAAAAGGGGCGCGGAAATATGAGAACCAATCAGCCGGTGGATCAAAAGGATCGAAGAGTAGGAATTTACTGAAATCGGGCAGGGTGTTCTCTTCGGGAGAGTGGTGGGGGACTAGAGAACATGCTTGGGTATTAACAAGGGATCGAAATTGTAAAGCTGTGAACTGGATATTGCATTCATAGGTATAATTCATGCACCTATGTTTTTTTGATCTCTCTTTTCTTTTTTCTCTTTCTTGGCAGTACCTATTTCTCCTTTTCGTTTATTTTTTTTTCTCTCTTCACCTTTTAAAAAATGTTAATAAATCTTGTAAATGGATCCAATCCAGGGGTGGGGGAGCTAATCTTTATGTACCGTGAAATGTATTGGAAAAGAAAAATGCTCCTTGTGAAATAAAGAATAATAATAAGATTTTTTTTAAAAGAATGAACTAGAGTTCAATACAACAGCAAATGGCTTGGCTTTGCCACTGGTTCTAGACAAATACCATCAATGTGAGTTGGAGGATATGGTTTTGGTCCTCCCACCTAATCGGATCCGGGATTCAAATGCATTTATGCATGTCATTCCTTGACAGCTCCTGAGCGTGGTTGGAACTCTGTTTAACAATGTTTTTCTTTGCAAACATTATAGTTAAGCATCACTCCAAGGGCCTCAGGTTGTCTTGGACTTTAATGCCAATCAAGGGATTGTGCTCTTTCTTACCTCGTCCACCCTCCAACATCAAGGACTCATCACATTTTGGTTGATGGGGATTGCTTTATAATTTTCCTGGCAAGGACCAAAACAGTTATGTCTTTCGACATGTAGTTCATTAACTATGGCAGTACCTTTGGTGGTCTCCTGCACTTCCAAGTGCAGCAAGGTTGCTAGTCTCTCTCCTGGTTAGTCCAAGCCCATGCATCAAGGATAGTAGATTATGTCCCTTTTAAGCACTATGTTGCTTTGGGTGCCATATACAAACTTGCCCCAGGTGTTCAGTAAGCTTTACACCATGGATCTCAGCTTGCAAGGTGAGTCTCAGTTTGGCCAAGCTCTGTTGTACATAGTTGGCCAGATGATAACAGCTAATAAGACTGCCTTCCTCCCTTTTGGAAATCATGATTTGTAATGTTCCCAGGAGTATTGATTTTGTTTTTGGGGTGGGTGTAAACAAACGTTACTCACCATAGCGGCTTTTACTGGTAGTCTATAGTTCTCCTTTCTCCAAACAACAAGTCTACCAATACATTTTCTTTCTGTTATTTTGGTGTAGATTCAAAGGCAGGCTTATGGAATCCAACCATTGGTAAAATAGTTTTACCTCCAAGAGCAAACTCTTGCTGTGAACACTATGCTGTGGTGTCGTGCCTTCTGCCCTTCATTTCCCATGACTCTAGAGGCATGTATAACTGCAGACTACAATGTCGAAGTCACTTAAGGCTTCTAAATAAGACCACTAAAATGCCCTCTGAAAGCCTTTGCTAATATGTTCCTTTCTCTCAGCAGGTGCTCTGGAATCAACTAGTGAGAGACCAATAAACAGAAGCTACCTGATGTTCCTTGTTCTATAACTTTGCTATGATGAGGTCAGTTTCAATCCAAAGCATTCTGAAGATTATTAGGAGAATAGGGAGTTCAGAGTCAGCAATACGTCCTACCTTTTCAAATTTCTTCAACGTTTGCAGCTTGCTAGATCACTATAAATGGATTTAGAAATATATTATCTAGACTTCCAATACTATGGACAATATGCCTCAAAGGTCGTAAAAAAAATCTTTTTAGAAGAGATCACAATCAGATGTGTGCTGCGATTATTGGTTGTATCTCTGGGTTCTTCCAATGCCCTTTGCCCTGATGATCTGGGTCACTAAGATACTCCTGAAGAAAAATCCTCCAAACTCTCAAAATGGGAAGAAGGAAAATGTAAAAAGACTTGACTAGGAGTTCAACTTCATTCGCAGCCACAATGCCTGTTCGACGATAAAGTGAGTCCTCTGCCAGTACAGGATACCGTATGAGAATACCAAGGTATCCATTTTTATGATGGCTTACAAGCGGAACCTGTCCCAGGGTAGGAGAAGTTCATGAAGAATCGCACTCTATAAAGAAATAGCATCATGTCTGTCCTGGGTGCCATTTGCACCCCAATAATCCTTCTAATGTCAAACATGAGTTTTGCACAGTAGATTACTACTGCAAGGTATTGTGCTATGTAGTCGCCACTGGCAGACGCTGGTAGTGCTGCGTTTCCACTATAAATATAAGAAATGTTACGATTGTTGCTCCTTGACATAGCACCTAGTATATTTTTCACTTGCACAAAAAGAAAACCTTGCTCTGGGTCTACAACCTCTAGTGACGTCATATTAATGAACTCTTTGGGGTTATTTTGCCTCGGAGAAGCAGAAAAACCACTGATGTTCATCCTGGGGGCTTTTGGGGGGAGGAGGTTGCAATGAGAGATGGATTAAACCACTTATTACAGTACTCAAATTTCTTTTTTCAACGTAGATGTAGCTTTGTATATTCAAAGTCAGCGGCCAAACATGACAGTTTATTTACCAACTTGTCATTAACACTTTTCTCAGTCCTGTCATAAGACGTGGCACAGTAAAAAAGGTAATTTCTGGTGAGTTGATGTTATGAGAGGCCTCATCCATGATATTTAACATTGCCTACAGAGGTTGCAATGCACCTCTCAGTGCCGATAGTAAATTACTGTCCAGGCTTTAATGATCCCGTTGGCTTTGGAAAATATTTGCTGGAACTCTGACATAGAAGGGTCTGATATGATGGTTCATTCTAAATCCGACACTCTGGACAGACATCCATGAAGTCTACAGTGCACATACAGAGTTTTGCACTTTTCCATCGATCCAGTGCAGTGCAATATCTGTGCCCAACATAGATAATTGACATCAAATAACAGGAAAGTCAAGCAAGGCCGGTTGAAAACATCTGTGTATTAAATTAAAAATCCACATTCTTTACAAAAGATTTAAACCCATCAATGGTCAAAAGTATCAGATTTTTGTTAGGAGTCAAAGCTTTACATTTACCTGTACGGCTAGTAAACGTCCCAAGGTCACTAGAGGAAAGCTTCTGTGGAGGCGGCTGGGGCTTTGCAGCAGGTGTCGAAGGCTCCCTCATGCGGCCAATCACATTATCAGACAGCTACAAAATTACAAAACAAACCCAATTTATAACTAAGAAAATTCAAGCAGCAATGTAGATGATACTTTGTATTCGAATAAGTACTAAAGAAGAGAAGAACGCCACAGGCATTAAAAGCACAAGTTCACCCTAAGCGAGGAAGACCTTGGAAAACAGACAAGTGCTCAATTTACAGGAGGTTGGTCCACGAGGATACCTAGACTGAAGACCACCGGCAAAGGGGCTGGCTTTCACACTGTTCAGAATCAGAGTAATAAACCTGCATAAAAATATATTTGAGGACTCACCATTACCAGCCAATTAAAAAAAAAGTTTATTTTATACAAATTACTTAAGATTACCCGACGCAGGAGACCCAGGAAAGTGTTCACGGTAATTTCAGCAATAAGAATTCCCTACCCATAACGTGCAATTCCCTAACATAGCTGCCTGCTGTGCATGCATGCACACTTGAGATTAAGTCTCTGACAAACTTAAAGATCATATTGCTGAAAACAATGCACAATTGACTGATGTGTGAAATTTCAAGTCCAATTGTATAAATGTAGCCACGGCATCGCAAGAGAAAGTAACTCCAGCCTCAAACTTAACCAGAATAAATCTTCGAATTGAATACAGAATGACCCCAGTGCACCTCAACCCATATATAATTAATTACATTCTAATAAGATAATACATAAATGGCCGAATGTCTCTTGGTACATCTAAGGTTACATAGTCTGAACTTTTGAGCCATGCTAGCTAATTGTTAAAAAAGTAGTCTTTTTGCTGCTTCTTTATGAAACGACATTTATTTCTCATTTCTAGACCAGCAGTTCTTAACTTGTGGTACAGGGACCCCTGGGAGTCTGCAACACCTACTCAGGGGGTCTGCAACTCGGTTAGGTTAGACCTGGCATATTTTAGCCTGTTTTACCCAGTCTTTTAGCCTCTAACCTCCTGTTCTTGACTGTGTGCTGGGTTTCGTTTTGCTGGCTCTAGGACTCTAGCACTGGTCAGCAGTGGTAAAGTGCCCAGAGTACAAGTGCTCTATATCTAAAATGTAATGGATTTTTTTTCTCCATGATTGGCCTATTTGATTTACTAGTAGGTCTGTAGTATAGTGGACTAGGTGTGCCCCGAACCTGTAAATTAAATGCTACTAGTGGGTCTGCAGCACTGATTATGCCACCCACATAAGTAGCTCAACATATGTGCCACTGCAGAGCCTGTGCGCAGTTTTTAACTGCCATGGCAACCTAGCAAGTACACCTACTTGCCAGGCCCCAAACTTCCCTTTTATTACACGTAAGGCACCCCTAAGGTAGGCCCTAGGTACCCCCATGAGCGGGGTGAAGTGTATTAAAAAAAAAGGTAGGACATGTGGTTTTAGGTTTTACATGTCGTGGTAGTGAAAAACTGCTAAATTCGTTTTTCACTACAGTAAGGCCTATAGATCCCAAAGGTTAGCATTGGAGCGGCCCTGTAAATTTTACAAGCATATCTTCTAATTGGAGTTTAGTGTCGCTGGGTTCACAATTTAAAAACACACCTTTTAGTGAAGTTGATTTTAAATTGCAGGTCTGAAAATGCCACTTTTAGAAAGGTGGCATTTTCTCATTTAACCTTTCTGTGCCTCTCCCTAGAATACATGTCTGGGTTGCACCTGAATAGGGCTGTGCCTGTCCCCTCACAAAGCAGTCTCTACACCCCCGTAGTGTTTGGAGCCAGGAAGGGCAGGGTCTTGTGCACTACAAACACCTTTCTTTGAGGTTTGCGCACTTCAAAGGCTGAAATGGGTATAAATACTGGGCCTCGGACCCCATATACTCCGAACACTTCTGGATTGAGGAAATTCTGCCAGGAAGGACAGCTGTGTTGCTGTCAGGTGGGACTGCCACTTTGCTGCTTGCTTTGCTGTGCTGTGCTGGCCTGCTGCTTCTGTCCTATGAGTGAAAGGACTGAACTTTGCTTTCTACATCCTGCTATCAAAGTTTCTCCAAGGGCTTGAGTTGAGCTTACCTTTTGTTGGAAGTCTCAGGGCCATCAAATCATTAACCTGCAGCATCTGGGCTTTCGTGCTGAGAGCCCTACTCTGCCAAGTGGTGCCGAATCCAATCCCTGGGACCTAGGAAGTGAATTTGCTGTGTTCAACGAGAAGAAACCAACATATCGACTTTGAGTGAGACTTCCAAACTGGCGCCACTCTTTGACACAGTGCCACTGCCTGCACGAGAGCCGTGGTCCCCACTCAAAGCAATGACAGGGACTTGCAATGCAGGCCCAAACGGCGTTGCAGCGCCTCTGAAGAACCTCCACAGAAGGAGTTCCAAGTACAGAATCACCGAAGTCAGTGACGTCTGACTATGACCTTGCCGCCGCATCGGTGGCCCCGAGGTGTGACACTAACACGGACACTGCGAAATCGATGCAGCGTGGCTTGACTATTGACACTTCATCAACCCATGCTGCTAGAGTAACAGATGCCTCACCGGCAAGCAAATTCACCTCCACTGTGCCTTGCAATGTCCCGAGCACCGACATGCCAACGACATGCACTGACAGTAACGAACCAACGCTGCAACGACAACCGTGATGCCTCACCTCCTTGGGGCCTTGCAACATCTTTGTTTTGTCATCGCCTCCAAGGTACTGTAACTGGGGTCTGTACAACTCCATAGCCGGCCCGGGTTTCATCCAGGTCGGCCCGGAACTTTGAGATTTGACTCAGTCAAGCGTAGTTATAGCCATTGTGTTTCTAAGCACTATAACTGCTGCATTTAATCTCTGAGAATTCAACATTTGATTTGTGTATGCTGGATTTTTTATTGTTTTGGTCTTGTTTTACACAGATAAATATGGAAAGTGTGAGTGTTTACTTTACACATTTACTCTGAGGATAAGTCTGACTGCTCTTGTCAAGCTACCTAGAGGGTGAGCACAGTTTATTCTGAGGGTGTTAAGTTACTTACCATGACTAGAGTGAGGGTCCCTGCTTGAACAGTGTGCAAACCACTGAAAACCAGAGACCTAACAAACTGCAAAGAAAATTAAATAATATTAACAGGTTCATAAAGTGTATATAAATAAAGGAGCGAAATGTACAATTTGAGTTGGTTACTCAGAGTCAAAGAACTCTGGGGAACAAACCCCTACCAGCCAGTGCTAAAGGTTGCCATCAAGAAGAGCGTCAGATTGTGGTCCTTTCATTCAGACAGGGCAACACTGTCAACAAGCATTGGCATAGCCAATAGGTCTCGCTTTTGGGACCTTCTAAGTATTTAGTTATGCAGCACAATATCCTTACTACAACAACATCAACTGTTGCATTGCTAAACACTTATAAGGTCCCAAAGGCAAGACCTATAGGCTATTTATTTAGGCTATCTGATAGATCTGCATGTATATAGGATAGATAGAGATTGTGACTGCCGCAGGGCTTGTAATTACATAAACAATTTGATTATCCGTTTACTGATCTCATTTTTGCAAGGGCCTGCTTCAATAGCTCGGAAAAGGTAAACTGCCAACTTTTAAGAACGCCGCATAGAGCCCTTGTAGCAGAAAAAAAGATATATAAAAAGCGCGCACCCCACATGTACTGTCTACAGTTATTACAGCAGAAAAAAACACATTGCTGAGATGAACAACAAAATCAGCCACACATTACAAGAGCACTAAGTAAGAAGGTGTAACCGAACCAATCCATGTTTACGTTTTATGTTCTCTCAGCTCAACACAAAAACCTAAAGGGTTTTGGAGTATTAACAACAAATGTTTTCCTCACACGCAGGTCTGACCTCGCACGCCAGGCTTTTATTGCATTTGCTGTGACTCGTTGCTTTCCTATTTTTTCGTCATAAAATGGTAAATCCACAAACCCAGAAATATAAATAGCCGCTGCCTTGGAGACAAGAGGGTATTCTCGTTTTTCGCGGTACTGAACCCAGCGTGGTATTTTGGTTAGTGCGACGTGAAGTCGTTGCATGGGAATGCTGTTCGACTACTCGGAAATATATCTGCGGTTTGTTTTGGTTCTGGCTGGTGGCGCCTCAGCCATAAATGAAAGATAAAAGGGAGAGACTGCGGCATGGAGCGCGAGGCAGAGGCGGGCTTGTAGAGGGGAGAGAGCGCAGAGGAGGGGTAGAGGAGTGAGAGACAGTCAAAGAGAGAGAGAGGCAAGCCAGGCAGTGGTTAGTGAGACAGGCAGTCAAAGAGAGGGAAAGAGGCAGTCAGAGAGAGGCAAGCCAGGCAGTGGTTAGTGAGAGAGGCAGTGAGAGAGGCAGAGACAGGCAGTGGAGTGAGATATAAGCATAAAGAGAGAGAGGCAGAGAGAGAGAGGCAGTGAGAGAGAGAGAGAGAGAGAGAGAGGCAGTGAGAGAGAGAGGCAGAGAGAGAGAGAGAGAGGCAGAGAGAGAGAGAGAGAGGCAGAGAGAGAGAGAGAGAGGCAGAGAGAGAGAGAGAGGCAGAGAGAGAGAGAGAGGCAGTGAGAGAGAGAGAGAGAGAGAGGCAGTGAGAGAGAGAGAGAGAGAGAGAGGCAGTGAGAGAGAGAGAGAGAGAGGCGGTGAGAGAGAGAGAGAGAGAGGCAGAGAGAGAGAGAGAGGCAGAGAGAGAGAGAGAGAGAGAGAGAGAGAGGCAGAGAGAGAGAGAGAGAGAGAGAGAGAGAGAGAGAGAGAGAGGCAGTGAGAGAGAGAGAGAGGCAGAGAGAGAGAGAGGCAGAGAGAGAGAGAGGCAGAGAGAGAGAGGGGCAGAGAGAGAGAGGGGCAGAGAGAGAGAGGGGCAGAGAGAGAGAGAGAGAGAGAGGCAGAGAGAGAGAGAGAGAGAGGCAGAGAGAGAGAGAGAGAGAGGCAGAGAGAGAGAGAGAGAGAGAGAGAGAGAGAGAGGCAGAGAGAGAGAGAGAGAGAGAGAGAGAGAGAGAGAGGCAGGAGAGAGAGAGAGAGAGAGAGAGAGAGAGAGGCAGAGAGAGAGAGAGAGAGGGAGAGAGAGAGAGAGAGAGAGAGAGAGAGAGAGAGAGAGAGAGAGAGAGAGAGAGGAGAGAGAGAGAGAGAGAGAGAGAGAGAGAGAGAGAGAGAGAGAGGCAAGTGGAAAAGACAGGCAGACAGAAAGTCAACGGAAGAGAAAGAGAGACAGGCAGTCAAAGAAAGAAAGCGAGAGACATTCAGCAGAATGGATGCGCGCGCAGCAGCGGGGGGAGGGGCGGAGA
Organism: Triturus cristatus; assembly: GCF_964204655.1. NCBI lineage: Eukaryota > Metazoa > Chordata > Amphibia > Caudata > Salamandridae > Triturus > Triturus cristatus. Next base: position 876,594,794 of record NC_140585.1, read on the forward strand.
TGATGCTGAAGGCTGGCGCAGAAAGGCAGATGGCTGGGCGAGAAGGGAGGGGGGAATGCGGGCAGCAGCTGTGCACGTGCACGCCATCGTGCAGTCAAACTTGTAGTCAGCACAAAAATGTGGGTAGCACTTTCAAAACCCACCTACTAAATGTCTCGCCATATCAGCGCATGCACTGGATCAGGCGAGACCTAAAAAGGAAACACGCTTGGGCAGTAATTTCCAATT
>NC_140585.1:877195221-877385221 GCF_964204655.1 Triturus cristatus
TTACAGACTGACACATTATGAATCCACTTTTCAGATTTTTTTAAAAGCACATGTCCAGACTGCTTTTTCAGACCACCACCATGTGTATCCTGGGTGACTGCCTACACTCCAGCAAGGGCAACCAGCCTTAGTGATGCTGAATGTATTTGCATTACAGACTGAAACCTCAAACCCCACTCGCTTGTAAATACTGTGCATGATTATACATGGAAAGGAGCTGGGTGTGTGCTAAGAGTCTGCTTCTGCACCAAAAAATCGCTCCCCCTTTTTCCTACTAATGCAACTGTGAAATCACCAGAGCAAAACGCAATAAATCTCTGCCTGTAATTCCTATTTGCACACAGAGTCATGTTTTCTCATTAGTCACAAAACAAAATTTCTTTGCCAATTTGAATGCACACTTACTGCTCTTTTTTTTTGGCAAGTGATAATCACTTTTACAGACTGACACATTATGAATCCACTTTTCAGATTTTTTTAAATGCACATGTCCAAACTGCTTTTTCAGACCACCACCATGTGTATCCTGGGTGACTGCCTACACTCCAGCAAGGGCAACCAGCCTTAGTGATGCTGAATGTATTTGCATTACAGACTGAAACCTCAAACCCCACTCGCTTGTAAATACTGTGCATGATTATACATGGAAAGGAGCTGGGTGTGTGCTAAGAGTCTGCTTCTGCACCAAAAAATCGCTCCCCCTTTTTCCTACTAATGCAACTGTGAAATCACCAGAGCAAAACGCAATAAATCTCTGCCTGTAATTCCTATTTGCACACAGAGTCATGTTTTCACATTAGTCACAAAACGAAATTTCTTTGCCAATTTGAATGCACACTTACTGCTCTTTTTTTTTGGCAAGTGATAATCACTTTTACAGACTGACACATTATGAATCCACTTTTCAGATTTTATAAAAAGCCCATGTCCAGACTGCTTTTTCAGACCACCACCATGTGTATCCTGGGTGACTGCCTACACTCCAGCAAGGGCAACCAGCCTTAGTGATGCTGAATGTATTTGCATTACAGACTGAAACCTCAAACCCCACTCGCTTGTAAATACTGTGCATGATTATACATGGAAAGGAGCTGGGTGTGTGCTAAGAGTCTGCTTCTGCACCAAAAAATCGCTCCCCCTTTTTCCTACTAATGCAACTGTGAAATCACCAGAGCAAAATGCAATAAATCTCTGCCTGTAATTCCTATTTGCACACAGAGTCATGTTTTCACATTAGTCACAAAACGAAATTTCTTTGCCAATTTGAATGCACACTTACTGTTCTTTTTTTTTGGCAAGTGATAATCACTTTTACAGACTGACACATTATGAATCCACTTTTCAGATTTTTTTAAAAGCCCATGTCCAGACTGCTTTTTCAGACCACCACCATGTGTATCCTGGGTGACTGCCTACACTCCAGCAAGGGCAACCAGCCTTAGTGATGCTGAATGTATTTGCATTACAGACTGAAACCTCAAACCCCACTCGCTTGTAAATACTGTGCATGATTATACATGGAAAGGAGCTGGGTGTGTGCTAAGAGTCTGCTTCTGCACCAAAAAATCGCTCCCCCTTTTTCCTACTAATGCAAATATAAAATTACCAGAGTTGTACACAATAAATCTCTGCCTATATTTCCCAACATGTGTAACCTGGGTGACTGCCTACATTCCACCAAGGGCAACCAGCCATAGTGATGCTGAATGTATTTGCATTACTGAGTCCAACCTCAAACCCTTAAACTATTCTTTTTTTATACCAATACACCTTAATTTATCGTGAAAACATAGTCCATATTATTTTACATGTTCCTCACATTTAAATTTCTCCCAAAACAGAAAATAATAAACGCAACTTCAACAAAAAGAATTACATTTCTATTATTCATTTCTTAATTTACCATATACATCTCCTCTCAAACTCTAACCTCACCTTTAAAATTAGTTAGTTGTGAAAGAAATGTGGCACTCAAACAGCAGATTATCAGAGCCAGGATCTCTGTTCTCTACACCTCTCTCCTCTCAGCAGAACCAGATAATGGCAAAGTTTCCCTCTATTTTTCCACACATATACATGTAAGTTTCAAATCTCAGTGCTTCCCCCTTTTTTTCATATGTAATCACACATTTCTATTGGTTGAAAACCAACCCTTTTCCAAAAGTACCCTTCCCCCAACTTGACTTCTGCCTAGTACCCTTCCCCCAACTTGACTTCTGCCTGCTACCATAGCAACAGCTCATGGAACACTGCTGTGTGGAGTCAGGTCAGAAGTTCGCCAAACAATGTTTCAATTCCACAGAGCAAGAGTGCTTGACTTTTCAAACCTAACAGCAAATCCATAGTACTGTTCTTTGGTAACACATTTTTCTGTACCAATACAAAACATGCTTCTATTAATTTACACATACAGCCTAGTTTTTATTCTAGAATGGTATGAAACAGCCAATCAGTTCTTTTTTTTTTTTTTTAAAATATGTATGCCTCCATTTCCAAACTGTCTTTCTTTTCATATTGCCATTCTACTGAAAGACACCTCCTGAGTGCATCCAGTTCTCCTTTGAAGATGTTCACAGTGTGGATTGTAGGGCACAGCTATGTCTTCTGGAGTGAAAAGTTTGCAGAGAAAACAGGTATGGTGAGAGACCTTGCTTTGCCAAATGTAGACATTAAATGGATTGGTCAGAGAGGGTTAAAGTGGCACCAATTGATGCCATTGGTGAAATCCTTCATGCAAATCCAACACCCTGACCTCATAATAGTGCACTGTGGTGGCAATGACCTAGGCACTTTGACTGGGGTAGGTCTGGAAATGCTTATGAAGGACACCTTTGCACAACTGTTTTCACTTTTCCCTAAAACTGCCTTTGTGTTTTCTAACATATGCCAAAGGCAAAAATGGAACTGGTCCAATCATTTCTGTCCGCAGATTGACAAAGCAAGAAAGCACGTCAACAAATCTGTTTCTGCTTTCCTCCGTGACTATGGTATGGGTTCCATTTACCACAACAACTTGCGTTACGACATGCAAGACATTTATAGAGGAGATGGTGTGCACTTCAATGATGAAGGGAACAGAGTCTTCCTCTTGAACCTTAGACTCTGCATCGGTACTTACTTGTAGGTACCACTAAAAAATCACTTAATAAACACAACGGCTCTTTTTAGAGCCCCCTAATATCTAAACACTTAAATCTGAATTTCATTTCTTTTTTTTTTTTTTTTTTACCGTACGCTTACCGTAAGCTTACCGTACGCGTACCCCGTGATTTTTTTAAAAATCAATAAATGTTTTCTTTGTACTTTTCTGTCCTTCTTTGACCCCCTTACAAATGTTAGGGGGTCTGTAACTCTCTCCCTTGCCCCCTTTTCAAGATATCACTCTTTTTTACCGGAGTGAAATACACAAAATGGCGGCCGCCGCTTCCTGGTTTCGGCCGATTCGAATGTTTACTAAGATCTAACAGCCAATCAGAATCGCGCTCGCGCACGCCACCGTACGCGTACGGTAAGCTTACGGTAAGCGTACCGTAAGCTGGCTCAGATATATATATTGATTTAAAGGCTATTTTCTCAGAATCTACTGAACAGATTTACACCAAACCTACAAAAGGCACTTCCTTGACCTGAGGACTACCTCTCTGCCACATTTCTAGTAATTCTGTTCAGCCGTTCGGGCTGTAGCCCTGTCTAAAGGTCCTATGGAAAAATGCATGGGAAAAACGCGTTTTGGGACCCCCCTTTTATCTCAGCCCCCGCTTGACGAATCCCCCCGAGACTTTCAGGGTAGGAGCGGAGCGTAGCGCCCCACCTATTTTGAGAAATTCGCGAGGATTCGTCGACCGGCGCCAAAGTTATTCAAAATAGAATGTTGCGGATTTCCTATGGAAACAGGGTCCTAACTATAACTACCTACTGGCGACTGCCAGTAGGTAATATATATATATATATATATATATATATATATATATATATATATATATCTAGAGTTTGGACCATGTTTCCATTGGAAATTGATTTTTTGGTTTGCTTATTACTTTAGTGCCGTTTGACAAATCTTCACAAAACTTTCCAAAACAAGTCTCATCCATCTCAGCTCCTTCCCGGAAAGCTTTGGGGTGATCTGTCAAGTGGGGGCTGAAAAAGGGGAGACAGTTCCAAAATTCACTTTCCACATGATTAGGAAAATTGAACAGCGATTCATGAAAAACGGCGGAACAGAATTACATCAAATTTGGCAGAAAGTTAGATCTTTACTCAGAAAGTTTTCTTTTTGTAATTTGTTGTAAATCTGTTCAGTAGTGTTTGAGACATTAAGGTTCAACATTTATTTATATTTCAGGACCTGGAGGATCTGAGGCAGGCTTCTCCGACAAGTAGCTTTGGGCTACATATAGCTCTCCAGCTACTTGTAGGTAGCTCACCCGTGTGCAGCCCAGCCAACTAAAGTAGAAGCTTTTGCTTGTTTGGATTAATATATTTATACCATAAATTAAATGTGTATATTTGAGATTAAAATGTGTGTAATTTCAGAATTTATAAGCTTAGCAGATGTTGGGAACCAAATGGCTGGGTTTCCAAAATATATTTTAAGCTGATGTTTGAATGATAAATCATGAGGCGAAGGAAAGACTTATTACTGAAATTAGTCGGCCATGGGTATTCCAGCTATGACCATCATGTATTAGCACTCTAGAGGCATTTTCATGCTCCTTAATTGGATAGAATAAAGCTTCTGAGTTTTTCCCATAAGTCACCTTTCTTTCCAAAACCTCAAGTGAAGTGTTCCAGAGTCAGTTCCCATTCGTTCCAATATGGTATTTTTGCTTTCTTCATAAGGCATGCTTCCACTGGGAATGGCAGACTGAAATGCAGCCTGAATATTCACTGTTAACAACATTCCTAGATACTGTACCAACCATTCACAAGGTCAGAATGTGGCTTGTGCAGTTCTTCCACAATTTGTGAACTAAGGAGGAGGCTACTTCTTTCTTGAGAGAAGATGTCTGCCAGTTTTCCCTAGAGTTGTATTTTGAACAATGCTAACCTGGTTAGTTTGTTCCAAATGAATCTGGAGAGTTTCTTTAAAAGTTTTGCTGTCTTGTAGTGATGATCGTACATATCTTTCTAGGTCCCACTCCAGAGGTTTTCTGTCCTTAAACAATTTGTTGAACTAGTGCCTCCATTTTCAGACAGTGAAAGTCCAACTCCTGACACCAGTTTGTTAGCGTGGAAGCTGATTAGTTCAATAACAAAGGAACAAGTTGGTTGAGATTATTTAAGATTTATTTATGATGGCATATTTTAAAGGTTATAGATACATGTGTTTCGTTGGTCTTATTCAGTCATGTACTAATCACTTCCACTTGTACAACAAAACAAATTGAATCAAAGAAAAACAAGTATATAATAAAGATGACCGACGAGGTTTCCCTGATGAAAATCTTAAAAGCCTTTATGGAATTGCCTCCAAATCCACTAGTCAATGCCCAGGAACACTCCTCACTTCCTTTCACTTCAGCATCACAAGAACACTTACACTGTGGCACGTCTGCAAATAAATAAAAATAAATACGGATCTCCCAAAATTAAAAAACAAAGCCACAAATTGAAACGATGCTGGAGGAAAACAAAAGTCCCTGCATAATTTGCAAAGCACTCATGAGAAATAATCACAAGGTCATCCAGAAAGCAAAGAAGTCATGCTACGCTCTCTAAATCAAACAAGCTGCAAACCAAACTGAAGGCCTGTTTAGAATCTATTATGAAATGTTTGACCCAGAGGCATTGGATAAGCCCCTCAGCAAATCCAACATACTCGGTGAAGACCTGCTGACCGTCTCTCAGCCTCATGCATCAAGCCAAAATCCAGTCGGTAAAATACCGATTCGCTAATAGCTCCCGGTATTGAGTTAAAAATACCCAATCCCAATGCATCAACCCAAAAGCAAAAATCGCTATTTAAGGAATCCTTAAATAGCGATTCCTTAAATAGCGATAGCATTTAAGGAATCCCAAATTGAGATTCCTTAATTTAAGGAATCTCAATTTGGGATTCCTTAAATGTAATGCATGAAAGTAAAAAAATTAGCGAATTCGCTAATAGGGGGAGCAAATTACCATGAAGATGAACTGCATGGTAATTTGCTAAAAGTTTGAAAAATGCACTTTTGTGCATTTTTCAAAGTTTCATGTTGCGCACACACATGCCCTTAGAGCATGTGTGTGTGCAACATATGTGCACATATCAATTTCAGGGGTGCAATAGGGTGTCATTTTGACACCCTTGCACCCTTGAAATTGCATGAGCAATTTGCGAGAACCTACTGGTACTTGCTCATGCAATCTCCAATTCATTGGCCTGGAGGCCCATAGGAATGATTGGGATGGCATTCCTTAATTGCTACTCGCAATTTGCTAGTAGCAATTAAGGAAAGTTAAGGAATCGCTATTTGAATAGCGATTCCTACATGCATAGCCTTTTGCTATTCCTTATTAGCGATTCCTTATTTTTCGCTAATAAGGAATCGCAAATGGCATTGTTGATGCATGTGCCCCTCTGTTACCAAAATCTCAAAGATTGGAGTCAGGATCTAGAAAAATCAGGAACCTTTCTTTTCCCCCACACTGAAACTTCCAGAGTTTGACCACATCTCAACCTTTTCAACCAAGAGCCTTGTCCAAGTCCTAAATACAGTTAATAAGGACAAGTCCTCAAACACCATGCAGAACCATGTTTAGAAGGAATCAGAGAGAAAATCTGATCACACTTGTCCCCAATCTTATAAATGCCTCTCTCCAAAAAAGAGTCTATCCACCGAACTAAAGCAAGCTATGATATTAATTACCCCTATACTGAAGAAACAAAACATGTTCCCATCAGAGCTATCAAACTACAGGTCCAGCTTGAATCCTCCCTTCATCTGCAAATACTGGAAAGTGAGGTCACTAGGCAGTTACAAGACTTCATAGAACCCAACAACATGTTACATGACGGACAATCAAGGATGGAATCCATAATCTCAGAAATCATGCAAGATCTCTTGTCCTGTCTTGATGCAGAGCACTTATCCTGCTTGACGTATCAGATGCATATAAAACATTAGACCAGTAAATCCCGCTTAACCTACAAGAAAGCTAGGTGGGGATAAAGGGAGCAACACTTCAGTGGTATAACTGATTCTTTTCAAACCATTGGAATCAAAATGATTTCATTCCCTTCATCCTTCATTACCAGCATGCTACTATTTAACATCCACACAAGACCCTTAGTGCAAATCACATACCTTTACCGACCCCAATTCCAGATGTGTGCAGACAACATACAAATCTATCTCAAACTAGGCGATATCCCAGAAAAAAACACTAATATATCATCATGTCTGAAACAAAATTATCACTGAAGGACTTCTATTACCAAAAACCTGATACCCAGCAAGACCTAAGCAAGGTTTCTCGCGTTCAAACGACAAAGGAAACTAGTTGACGCCCAGTTGCCATTTTAAGCCGAGAGAAACCTTGGGATCTGGTGTGATAAAACTCTCCTCTTTAACCACCAAACTGCAACTGTGCAAAAGACCAACCACAATCTCGTGATGATCAGAAAAAGCACCCCTATTCTACAACAAAGACACAGGATTGAACTAACCAGGGTTCTGTTCCTTTTCTGTCTAGACTACAGAAACATAGTCGACATAAGAGCATATAAGACATTCAAATAATTCACAGGATAGAAAATCAAGCCGCCAGAACCAGTTTCAGACTGATAAAAATTTGACACATCACACCATCTCTGAAAAATCTACACTGGTTCCCGGTGGCACAATGGATGAAACTCAAACTCTAATGCATGGTCTTCAAATCACTGAAGGGAACAGGCTCAAAATATTTACAAAATCTTTTCTCGATAAAACACATACTAAGGTCCACTTGATGCCCTTCAAGAAAAACATAAAAAACAATCTCTTCAAAGAAAATTGTGATATATTTATAATACTTGATTTCCCCTACTGCAATTAATTCTAAATAGGAAGATCGCATTGATGATGAATCTGTATGGACTATATTGAGTCCCATGGGGGTATTTTTGTGTTGCTGATGAACTTTGTATTTGTAGCAACTAAGTAACCACACTATGTAGCTTTACCAAATAAATAACAATACTGTGGGACTATACTAACGTTGTCACTATATGACCTGCATATGTATACTAAATAAACTATGCAATGTAACTTAACAATGCTATGTAACTATACTACACCACTGCAGTGCAACTTCACTGAGTAACTACATTATCTATCATTACTAGATACTTATGCAATTATGCTAAGTTACTGCAGCACCCACTTAACCATCCTATCTGTTGTGAATATTTGAATATGTTAAGGACCAGAATAGCTATATTAACTATTTATGTAACTATACTGTGTAATTATATTAAATTACTATTCCAGTTAACCATGCTACATAACTACAAGTGGTGCAGTAGACATCTGTGGGTCTGGCTACAGATAGTTTTAGCTTTGAAGAAGACCTCTTATCATAAATTCTTCAAATAACACAATACGAAAAAGTACATGGCGAGATGGACTTTGTGGCAAACCCCTTCAGACATTAGGGTGCCGATCACGATCCGGTAAAAAAATTGTCCGTCCGACTCGTATCCGGTCTTTTTACCGTACGAATCGTACAAGTGCCGTACAAACTGGCAATCACGATTCGCATGGTAAAAAGCCCATACGAGTCGCATTGGGAATAATTCCCCACACGTCCTCGGGTCGGAAAATGTGTCCGACACCTCCCCGGACGATTTACTGTACAAACGTGAAAAGTGAAGTCCGACCGCGGAATCACGATCCGTCCCGTGCGTCCGATGTCACAACCGTATGGAAAAAACACCGTCCGCACCGAACTCCCATTGCAACCATGGAGACATGTGCCCACATACACGCCGACCCACCCCCCCAGCCCCCGTGAGTATGCGCCGTACCCCCCCAGCCCCCGTGAGTACGCACCGTACCCCCATGTATGTACGGTGCGTACCCCCGTGTATGTACGGTGCGTACCCCCCGTGTATGGATGGAGCGTAACCCCCGTGTACGTACGAGTCGTACCCCTGTGTATGTACGGTGCGTATGTATCTTTTCGTCGGTCGGTGTTTTGTACGACTCGTACGGAAATAGTGTTTCCGTGCGAATCGTACTTGCATGTTTGTAAAGTTTTACAACCGGGTACGAGTCGGACGGAAAAAAGCCTCCGTCCGACGGTTTGTACCCGGTTTTTACCGGATCGTAATTGGCACCTAGCTATCTTGTGTTTTTATGGCATGGGATTTTGATGATGGCTACATTATCCCATTGTGTTCACATTAGGTTTTGATAATGGGTCCTTTTGTAAAAATACAGGTTTGACATTAAAGGCACCGTTTTTGACCACAACTTTTTGAAGTATATTGTTTGCTACATAATGACATTTTAATTGCTAATTTGTAGCTCATTTGTTTAGGAAGTGTGTGCTGTTAGGATGTCAAATCCTGTCATGAAGACACAGTGTTATCCACTCTTACACCATTGCACATTCATTTTTTTTACTTAGCTGTAATGATCACATTGAATTTATGGCTTTTTCTCTTCAAAAAAGTGGCACGCAGTATTCGATTGTCTTACTGATGCAACAAAATTACTGTCCCTTATCAAAAGAATGAACTGTGCAATAATTTGCTGTGCATGCCTTTAACTTTCAGTACTTACAAACTTCATCTTCTGACTCCTCTTCATAACTCTTCCTTTTAGTACAGTTTACATCCGCTAAGGCAGTTTGTTCAGTGAAGGAGACCTACTGCCAGCTTCCACATTGTTGTAGTCCAAGATGTTGCCCAATAAGCAATCACTTCCCCGAATAAAAAGTGAGACCTGTTGGCTTTGCCAAGGCTTATTGATGTAGTTAGTGCTGTAGCTTTAAAAAAAAAATCCAGCTACTCCTTTAATTCTCGGTGTAATCGTTTCAGCAATTAAGTTCTTTGTTGCATAATTCATGCTTATTACTGCGAGTGGTTGTGGATGACTGATGTGACATATAATGTGATTAATGTCCGCTTCCACTGGGCCCACTTGGAAACAAGGTATGTCTAACCTCCAACGGGGTTTCATCCTGCCTGCATAAATCCAATTACAGACACATTAGCTCAACAGATTGTATCCAATTTTCAGCGGACCTCTTTATGCTTTTGAGTTCCCAGCACGTTGTTTTGCTAGTTTCGGGAAAATTACTAAACACAAGAGGGCTGGGCAGACATGTCAAAAGTAGCATTTCCTATTCGGTGATGTGGGAGTCACAGGCCACAAAAGGTGCACTTGTGCCGAGAAAGTCTTGTATTAATCGATTGCAATTTGCACTAGTCTTTAACGGACATTAGTGCTACTTAGGGCTGTCTTTTGATTGGGCAGCAGTCCTATTTTGGGTGAAAGTGCCCATTTGTTATCAAAGCGAGATTACAAATTGTGCGTAAATTTGCGCCTGACTCAAGAGATTATCCCTTTGATTTGCTGAAAGGAAAAGCTGCCACAAATAACGTGGGCAAATTTCACAAAATGTTGGTTTGTGCACCCAGTAATAGGTGAAATCATCTAAAAGTCGTGCGTCATTCCCCATTCCTCAATGTAAAAACTGTAATCAGATGTAAATTGCCCACCTGCAAATTTGTGCAACCCTTGTTAACGCTAATAAGGCAGTGTGCAGTTTGCACCTGCGTTTTGCAGCCCCATCAACTAGTGAACAAATTGCGTGTAAAATTTCCCAGGAATAATTTAAAATTGCCTACTATATGTGCAATGTAGGTGATAACGGGATTTGAAATGCGACATGGAGTGTATATTGCATTAATGTTTTTCTTTTGCTCCATTTTAGGTCTGGCATTTGCCAAGACCTTTGGATTTTACCAAAATTATGTGTGTAATATACTTAATGTTACAGTCTTTCAGCCAGCCCTCTTCCTCTATTCGTCTCTTAATGTGTCATTCACGTTTTCTTCCTTCTGCCCACGACAACCTACATCATGGGGCGATGGGTCAGCCCACTTCAGCCACTGGCTAAAGTCACAATGAGTGACGATATTCTTTCCTTTCCCAAGGAGCACATCCATACACAAAGTAGGTCCCTTAAGTGCCAGAACGTCTACAGCCCAAAAAGTATTTGTGCTTTTAGCCAATGGTTTTCTTTAAAATTGATGAGTGCCCAGCAGCTTCCCCTATAATAAAGTTTTGCAAAATCCATGACACAACAAAACAAGCACTGACAAATCCAAAAGGCTAGCAGTTATCACCAGACCCATGCGTTTTTCCCTTGAAAGGGGAGTGGAGTTGGCCTAACAGCTACGGCGGTCGACCTCAAATCTGGGGAACCGGTTCGAGTCTGGGCAAGGGCGCCAACATCCTGTGATTCTGGGCAAATCACTTAATCTCCCTGTGTCTAACAATGAATGTGTCCTAATGTAAACACAACTGGTGCTCATCTAAAGCGATCTGATACCCGATAACTTCGGGTCAAGTTCGAGCTATAAAAAACTCAGTAAAAAAAAAAAATGCTTGTTATGAAAATTATCTACGACAAAGAGAGGCAACTTTGAAGCATTATGATTTTAATAAATCTTAATATCCATAAATCAATCAATCAGCCCTTTGGATTTAAGGGTTAGAGCAGTGGGATATTGGTTTGTTGCACGTGTTCAAAGTAGAACTTCACACAAAGAACAATATTTTAATATGCTGAAAAAAGGGGCACGCATTCAAGCCAAGGCAGGTGGCCGGTCATCCCTAATGTAGGATTTTTTTACAGATACACCTGAATAAAAAATCTCACCAGGGTATATTGGAACAATGGCCTTCCCATAAAATGGTTTGCTAAAAACATTAGACTAAAGTTAAACCAGAGCAATGTAGATCCTATCATGTAGCTCTACAGATCAGGGTGCCCTGCATAGGTCCAGCAGAGCTGGACTGAAGTAAGATATTAAGGACAACCTCTAATGCCAGATGGCATGGATCCGGTCCACTTGGCCCTTCTGCTCACATATAGTAGCTGAGCGCATTGGCATAGCAAGGGTGCTATGGGCCTTAATGCAAGCAGGGGAAATGGGCCCATTTTGGGTACTGAAAGACCAGCATATTTGGGTACAGTGGGCCCCTTACAACATTGCAATCCAATGCTACTACATCTACTGTACTAAAAATAGGTACACCCCTGACTGGGCGGGAGGTATTTCGATAGTAAATTTGAGACAAATGGGTTTGCATAGCTGTAGGATGCCGTAACTATATTATATCTGATGCTCAGATCTCTGCATATTTTCCATCCTATAAGGTGACTTAAGTTCAACAGTAAAGACTGAGGAGATTTTTTGTGGCTGACAGGGATATAACAATGCACAACGGCTTTGCAAAACTGTTTTTATTCCTGTGTTATTTAGTGCTGCACAAAATCTATGCATAGAATATATGCACAAAATATTTATGCAGTTGTTTTGCACCACAAATTTATTTTCACTGTACGTAGAACACAGAATTTCGCCTTTTGATCACCTGGTCGTACTATAGACCAAATTGTTAAAGCATGTTTTATGAGTGATATTTGTTTTCTTTATGTGTTGCATGTGAGGTATCATTTTAATTGGGAGACAGAGGGGAACGCTGAGTGTTAGGACATTGGTTCCAGCAACATCATCCCAGCCAGAAATGTAAGGAAATTGTTTTTTTTTCAGTTAAATTTGAGGTTTGCAGGGGATTCTGAGTAGGAACATGTTGGGGGATCCACGCAAGCCCTCCCTCCCTGGACTCCTCCGGGTGTCTAGCTTTAAAAAATGTCTGGGTTTGGTCGGTTTCCCTAGATGTCCGCCGAGCCCGGGGGCAAAAACTCAGGTAACTAGCCTTGCAAACCCAAATCGTTGTGTGATAGGTCATTTTGATGTCTCCACAATATGTTTTGGGCCCTAGAACTTTCCCACACAGAAAATTGAGGAAAACGTGATTTTTTTAGCTACATTTTAGGTTTGCTGGGGATTCTGGATAGGAAAATGTAGGGAGATCCACGCAAGCAGCACCTCACTGGACTCCTCTCTCTGTCTAATTTTCAGAAATGTTTAGGTTTGGTAGGTCTCCCTAGATGGCAGTTGAGCACGGAACCAAAAACGTAGGTGACTCCCTCACAAAACCAGGTAGTTTTGCGATCGATAATTTTGAATTCTCTACAGTACGTTTTGGGGTGTTTCCTGTTGTGGGCACTAGGCCTACCCACACGAGTGAGGTATCATTTTTATCGGGAGACCTGGGGGAATGCTGGGTGGTAGAAAATTTGTAGCCGTCCGGTGATTCTACAACATGCCCACACAGAAAATTGAGGAAAATGTGAATTCTTAGCTACATTTGAGGTTTTCAGGGGATTCTGGGTTGTAAAATGTTGGGAGATCCACTCAAGCCACGTGGCCCTGGACTCGCCTAGTTGTCTAGGTTTCAGAAATGTCTGGGTTTGGTAGGTCTCCCTAGATGGCCGTTGAGCCCGGGACCAAAAACGCAGGTGACCCCCTTGAAAAATCAGGTTGTTTTGTGATAAGAAAGTGGACACCGGTGTTTTTGGTCCCGGGCCCGCACACATCTAGGAGAACCTAAAAAACCTAGACATATCTGAAAACTAGACACCCGTGAGAGTCCAGGGATGTGTGGCTTGTGTTGATCCCTCAACATTTTTATTCCCAGAATCCACAGCAAAACTCAACTCTAGCTAAAAAGTCACATTTTCCTCTAATATTTGTGTGGGAAAGTTGTCGGATCACTGCACGGCACAAATGTCCTACCACTCGGTGTTCCCCTCAGTCTCCCAATAAAAATTATACCTTACTTGTGTGGATAGTCGAATTGCCCATGACATAAAAGGGCCGAAAACCTGTAGAGATTGAGGAGGGCCCAAGGCGGATCCAAAAGTCCAGTTTGTTTATATGTTTTTAGGCTGGCGCTACTTTGGGCACCCACACACAAGTGAGATGTCATTTTTCGACCAAGAGGAACCCTGGGTGGTAGGAACATTGTGCCTGTGTTGTGATCCCACAACTTACCCACACAGAAATGTGAGGAAAATGTGACTTTATAAGTAAATTGGAGGTTTGCAGGGGATTCTGGCTGGTTAAGAAAATGCAGGGGGGATCCATGAAAGCCACACCACCAGCCAAGAGTCAGTACATGCACACCACCATCCAAGCACCATCAACGCACCATCCATGCACACCGTCAGCCAAGCACCAGTCCACCTACACTGCCAGACAAGTGCCACTCCACACACACCACCAGGCAAGCGCCAATCTACAAACACCATCATCAAGTGCGAGTCCACACACACCATTAGCCAAGTGCAAGCCCACACACACCGCCAGCAAAATGCCAGCCAAACGTCAGTACACGCAGACCATCAGCTGAACTCCAGTTCTCACACACACAGTCTCCCTGGATTCTAGTGCTTTTCAGACCACCGCCTGGGGGTAGATGAGACTAAAAATATCACTGAAATAGCCAAAATATGTGTCTAAAAAAAGGGGAGCGACCCGTGCATATGGGGCTGCTCCCTGACATGCCCATAAACATATCCCTGGTTCCTAGTGGGCTTTCTGCCCCCCTTAGCGGCAGATAAGGGGCTAGTGCCCCATCTGCTTCCTGGGGGGCAGAAATACTGTGGATTTTTTTTGAGGGGGTAGGGGCATTGGCATGCCCAATTTGGGCATTCCCCATGCCTATATACATAAAAAAAATCCCTGGTGCCTAGTGTACTTTTTGCCCCATTGCCCCCTCAGGGGTGGAAAGACTGTGGAATTTAGGGGGTAAGGCATTGGCATGCCCATCTCGAGCAGTCCCCACCCCTAAATATGCCCTACAAAAAATCCCTGGTGCCTAGTGTGCTTTGTGCCCCCCGGGGGGCAGATTGGGGGCTATTGCCCTCATCTGCCTCCCAGGGGGGCAGATAGACTGTGGAATTTGGGGGTTGGGGCATTGGCCTGAAATGGGCATGCCAATGCCCCAACCCCCCAAATTCCACAGTATATCTGCCCCCATCCCCATTTCAGGCAGCCCACACCCCTAAATATGCCCTAAAAAAATCTCTCGGGGGAGGCTGAAAGATTGTGGAATTTTGGGGGTGGGGGCATTGGCATACCTATCTCAGGCAGCCCCCACCGCTAAATATGCCTTAAAAAATCCCCGGTGCCTAGTGTGCTTTCTGCCCCCCCCCCCAGGGGGGCAGAAAGGGGGCTATTGACCCATCTGCCTCCCGGGGGTGCAGAAAGACTGAATAGGCCCAAAATAATGGGGGGAGCAAAAGCCCTTGCCCAAGGGGCCGCTCCCCCCTCCCTGGTGCCTAGTGGGTGGATCCGTACTTGGGGATTGCCATCCTGAGGCGATCCCCAAGCAGGGATCCACTAGGGAAAGCGGAGATTCTCCCCTTTCCAATGATACCTCTCCCGTCTGCCTCGGTGCTCAGGGGGCTGAGATAGCCCCCTGAGCACCGAGCCAGTGAAACTGAAACTGAGTTTCAGTTTCTCTGAAACGACATCAGCGCAATGTGAGCACCGATCGTCGTTTCGGAGAAACTATCAGAACACCCTCGGAGCTGGGGAAGCTTTTCCCTAGCTCCCGAAGGTGTATTGACAGAGAGGAAATCCCTCTGGCACCCGCACCAGAGGGATTTCCTGTGCAATGTGCGCGGAAGGCCGAGAACCGTCCGACGCACATGAGCACTGGTGCATCAGATGGGTCCCGGCCACCAAGGTGTACCCACGGCCTGTAAGTTAAATATTACAAGGGCACTGCAGCACCTATTGTGCTCTCTATTATAGTTAGCAGGTTTGGCTGTTCCACTGGAAAACAATGGGATCCACTAATAAGTACTTACCCAGTTTCTTGGGAATGGGTCTAGCTAGAAAAAAAATTAAAACATTATTTTAATAGTTGTTAAAAATCCAATTCAAGGTAGCTTTGGACAATGGCCTCACAGACAAACTCTAGCTGTGATTTACGAAAATGTTGGGAGGTTGGGCCGGCGTTGGGGAGGGTCCTGCTTACCCAAACAGGAATATGTGGGGTAAGTCTTGTGTTTCCTTTATTGCCTGAAACTCAAAAAAATAAAGTTAACAAAAAACAAATCCAATTCAAGGGTGAAGAGTCAGATTTGTTCTAAATGTTACAGAAAGGTAACATTCAAAATTACCTTTGCCCTGCCTGAAGCCCTTGGAAGCTAAATCTACATTTTATTATCACGCTTCAGCAAGCCAGTTATTAGCCTTTAATATGGCGTTACTGAGGTGTGAGCTTGCTCCCATGAGCAAAACAATAGGATAACCCGAATAGGCAGAGATGACCCCTCTGAACCTGACAGAGTGTGCAAGGGGAACTAAGACCCTACCCTAGGCTGTCGTGCTCGTGCCCGCCCATAGGTCAGTTGATACTGAGTAACCAACACACCACGCCATTCCAATTCTCTGTGTCAGGACTCCTGCTCCTTCCTGGGGGCCTGGGTCCGGGGACCAGGGGGTCAAAAAATCGGCCAGGGAAGTGACACGTGTGATTCAGGAGCAGCATAGCAAGCAAAGTAAAACCAAAGTTAAAGGGTGCTACTCCGCGGGCCGTTTGATTTTGGAATGCACCCAGGGTCGTCCGCGGCTCTCCTTGAACATCTAGCCTTTTCCAGCCCCTACTTGCTCGCTGACCATGCTGCAAGTGCAACCGCCGTCGCTGCGCACAGCTGTCTCGGGGAACCGAGTGAGCTAGAAGCGTGCAGCAGAACGGTGACCTATGTGCCGGTGGGTTGGGTGGTTTCGAGGCTGACTGGGGGCGAGGCTCGTGCCAGGCTGCTGCCGCAAGGCTTCAATGGAGGGCCTCACTTCCGTTTCTTCCGTTGCTTGTCTCTAGCACTCTGAGCCTGGCTGCACGGAAACCTGGAGGCAGCCCCGGTTTAATCATCGCTTGCTACCACATTGGGGAGGGGGCCCTGAAAATTTGCTCTTGAGTATCGCCGCTCATGGCATAACGCAGGGAATAGCACTGTGTCACCTTTGAGTGCTCGCTACCTGAGGTTGTGGTCTGTGGGTGGAGGTGGAGGTTTTCTGTCCCGGGGATGGAGGTAAGTGAGTAAGCGAGCAGTGAACAAGAGTTCAAACGTTAAAGTGATCAAGCTATTACAGCCACTACTGTATGCACTTGCAGGGATACGGCAATCCTCAACACACTTAGCAATCCAGCAACCAGTAGTTAGCTACTGATAACTAGCTACATCCTGCAGGGACTGTTTCGGAGTTGTCTGGAGTCTAAGGTTGCTACACAGGTCACTGAACTCTTCTCAATTCAGTGGCGTAACGAAACTTGTGGGGGCCCCCTGCAAAGTACATGGAGGGGCCCCCCATTCTCTGCATCAGTCAAGAGCTCTCAGGCCAGCGACCCGCCAAACTGCAGGGGCTCACCCCAGCCATGTAAAAGGGATTCTGGTTCCTCCACTGGTCACATCCGCCCTTTCATTGGGCGATTGACATATATCAGTAAATACTGCTGCTGCGCCCTCTTTACATAACACTGCCTCCAGCCGGCCCACCAAACACATCCTCCTACTTAATGACCCACCTGAAAACGAAGCCCGCTCAGTTGACCACCTCCAAACACGGACCACTGCCTTCGTGCCTGCTACTAACGCATCCATTACACTCTACTCTCACCCCTACGAAACCCGATTTTTGTTTGCTCACACCAACATTGATTTACACTATGTACCCCACTAAACCATACCTCCTGTCAAAGGCAAACCTGATCCCATGTGTAGCACCAGTCAGCAAGTACCCCAAGGACAAACACCAGAGAGAATGCGCGATTCATGTAATTAAACCTACAGTGACAACGTAGCATTTCCCCACCCACTGTCAGCCTAGCAAAGTCTGCAACCGCACAGTAGCCATCAATACCGGCAACATCTAAAGCGCATTTACACTTCCTTTCAATGGCAGCTCCTTATACATATACCTATGACTTCTGGACGGCATCTACCACAGACCACAGCATTCTTTGTCTCCGTTAGACTAAGTGAATGCTGTTGGTGAAGGCTTCTCTTCCCCCATCCTTACTAATAACTAATGGAGGATAATGAAAAAAATATATAGTATTTTCTTATGCAAATAGCGTATCAAGCACTTGCTGCCCACAGTCCTCACCAGATCCACACATATCAATATTCTGCTATCGCACCTTCCTGTCAACCCTATTATTATCTGGAGATGTTTTTTATCCCTTCCGTGAACTGGGAAAAGCAATACCGTGCACGAAAACAAGTCCCTTTAAAACCTTTGCTACTTATACAGGCTTGCAAAGCACTTACTTGTTTTACTAACTGTCATTGTAAAGCAAACAATTACTGCTTAGAAGTGTGGAAGTTAATACTGAGACGTAGGATGATTTTTTGCAAGTCTGCCAGACACTTTTTCTTCCCTGCATGCACACACAATGCAACAATACAAGTTAACTTAACAAATTGTTCAGAAATGTACCGGAAGGTAAAGAAACAGCCCATATTATTTTTACAAAGAAAAATAGACGAACGTCCACTTTATACCCCATGACATAAAAGCCTTAGCGTGCACAGCGTGTCCAAATCCACGCCACCTAATTCAGCCCTATTAAGTACCACGCATCTGGCGTTAGACTAACGCATTTAAGTGTGGTGATACGCATCACCGCACTGAAATGCAAAATCAGGCATAACAGACATCGCGCCTCCTCGGGTACCAGTGCTGCTAATCAATGCTGGTGTAGTATTACTTCCATGTGGCCGCCGTCTGTTTTCTGGTGCTTCCCCTGTCTCCTAAATGCGATGCAGTAAATTTCGATAGGCAGTATAGCTGCCTGTGTGGTAGTCCTGTAATGAATGTCCCTTTTCTATGCCCACAACATTTTGCCGTATTTCCGTAGTGTGTCCATAAAGTTAGGTCTTGCAAGGATTTGCTGCAGGCGCGCGCCATGCACCAGCTGCCCTACGATGTCAGCCGTTTCGAGTGCAACATATGCAAGGACTGGTTCCTGACGGGAGCTAGGGGCTTGAGAAGGGCACCAGAGCTCAGGAGTGGGTGATGTGATCCGGGATAACCTCCGCCTCCCTGCGGGGAGCGATGTGCAAAAACGGCAGGCCCTGCATGGAGGAGCCGGGATCTAAGATTCCAACATGATCGCACCAAAGCGCTGAAGTGCCCAATTTCATTGCTGTTTTGTTGTTGGGGAAATAACGATGAGTAAGTATTAAAGGGAAAACATGCAGGAGTCTGTTTCCAGGCTGATTCCTACTTGTTTCCTTCGAAACTTTCACATGGGGGTAATAGCTACTTTCAGCAGCAGACATACCGGAATGAAAAACAAAAACGTTAATTGTGAAGGTCCCGTAACTCCTGTGACCTAGGTGTATTGGTAACTCTTACCTGTGTCTGAGCGTTGATTTCTTCAGATGCAAGATAGATATATAGCTGCACTGATTAGGGGTGTTACATTGAGTAATTGCTAAATGAGTGACAATGGTTTCCGAAAGCGTTACTGTACCCAGGTGACATTGTTTTGATACCCCACAATACACTCTCGAAGTGCATGGACATAACCTCCCTTCCCCTTACTGCTATGAATCATTGCTCCTCAGAGGGTTAGCGCCTCCAGTCATCTCTCTTAGTTCCACCTGTTACTGTGGTCAGTCACCTCGCAGCCATCCAACGCCTGTTGGCCCGACCGTGGTCCTCAATGCTCCTCTTTTGACTAGAGTCCATCGAGAGGCATGCTCATCCAGCCTCTCAAGTTCCGCCCTCTGCCTGCTGGTCGCAGGCGAGTGATGCCCAATTTACACACACACAGAAGAGGCCTCAGGTTCCCCTCCATCCAGCAGGTGTTGTATTAATGCACCCACAGAGCTTGCTCCGCAGACAAGCTTATTGTGCCGAGGGTCTAGGTGACCACCGTGGCACAGGGAGTTGTGGCCTAACTCTAGTCTGGGAGCATCAGAGGCACCACTGTACATACTGCTTCAGGCTCGAATCTCCCTCCTCACTCTCCTGGCTAAATGGACGAAACTCTGCAGACCAGGGCAGTCTAGACCACACAGTCCTAAAACATGTTGGATCCCAGTTGCACCCTACCTCAGACAGAAGATCACTGAGGAGGCACTAGAGGATAGGTCACTGGGTCTTACTGTGATTTTAGCATCCCAGAAACTGACTGATTACTTATAGATGAAAGCAGCTCTTTTTGGAAGGTTTAATCTGACCACAGATTAGCATTTAAAAAAACAACTTTGCAGCATTTCTACCAAGGTTGGGCGTAGTGTGCGTAGTAGGGCTACACGGAGTGCCAAGGAGGGGGGCACAATCTCCGCACACTCCGCGTAGCCCCACTACACGCCACCCGCCGCCCTCCCACCCTATTAACAATTAAAGTCGCGATGAAGGAGGAAGAGGGAGCATCAAAACTGCGCATGCGTGGACCCGCGCATGCGTAGTTTTGATGCTGAAGTCGCGATCAAGGCAGAAGAGGGAGCCCCAGGGACGCCGCATCTCAGGTCAGACGTTTCCCTTACGTTTCAATTGTTTTTACACCTCTAATTTAATTGTTAATAGGGCGGGAAGTAGACGGGGCTGGTGCCACCTCCGCTCCACTGCCGAGTGTGTGGGGTGCTGCCTACTCCGCCTATTCCGTGAAACTCGGAGTAGGTAGCATTACGCAATTTCTGTGGCCTGAGAGGAGCACTCCGCCCACTCCTAATTTCTATGCAGAGTAACCAGACATTATGGGAGGCCTGATTGGACCTTGAATGAACTGCCACTTTTAAGTGCTGGAGTAAGTGTAACCTGGCACAGGCAAACCTCTGATTTCTGCAGAGAACATCCTATGTATTTATTTTGTAGAGTGACATTAACATGTAGCTGATGGAAAACTGCTTGGCGCTTGCAAGTTTGGAAAGACACCTGGCAGGCTGGTCACCATGAGGGTGCAGAGGAATACATCTCAATTAGAGCACATTTTCACATTGATTCACTCATAGATGCCAAGGTTTTAGATTGGTAAATGTGACATTTTCATAATTTAACTGTAATAATGGGTGACATTCACACAGTCTGACTCTTCTCAGTTTTTAGTAGCCTGCTGTTAGCGCACTTTAGTTCAGTGACTTTCTTAGAGTTTCTAGTTGGTCAAATGGGCGTATTTTCTAATATTTATACGTTTCCCTCCTCTTCATTGCGTGATTTTGCTCTCGAGAAAGTGTCACTCATAGTCGTTGAAATGTCACTCATAATTACACTGAAATTATGAAAATGTCACACATAGTAATCTGAAACCTTGGCAGCTATGCTAAGTCTACCACACACAGCACATTTGAACATCTCATAATTCAATGCCACACAATTCAATTATAAATAATTTAACCCTACAACATTCCATACCACATAATTATAATCCTAAAAATTAAAAAACACATATTTCCACTTTACTTCATACCACAAAATTCCACATCACATGATAACATTCTACACAACTTAATACCACTCCAAACCACATAATTACACTCCACACAACACAATTCAACTACAAATAATTCCACTTCATCCTATATAATTATACTTCACACAACATATTTACACTCCACTTCAAAACACATAATTACCCTCCACAAAATACAAATCTGCAACATGCTGCATAATTCCACTCCGCACAATTATACACCATGCCACATAATTCCGCACGTCACACAATTCCACAATTCATCCCCACACAATTCATCACACAACATAATTACGCTCCACATAATACCACTCAGCACCACATAATTTACCTCCACATAATTATGTTCTACTCCATATTGCATAAATACACTCCACATAAATCCAGTCTATGCCACGTAGCAACATTCCACATAACTACACTTCACACCATGCCTCATAATACCACTCAACATAATTTTCCCTCAACAGCGCACACTTCCACGTCACACAAGTTCAACTTTTCACATTTCCATTCCACACCACATAATTCAACAACAAACTACATAATTCAAACCAACAACACAATTACACAACACACCACATACATCCAATCTACACCACAGAATTGCACATCATGCTACACTATTTAAAAGCACACCACATAAGTAAACTCCATTACATACCACTCCACAACACAAAATACCATTCCAGATAATCTCTCTCCAAGACATACAATTCCACTCCATGACACCCAATCCCACTCCACATACTTCCAGTACACTCAATACCACACATTTACTATCCACATAATTACACTGCACACCATGCCACATTATTTCACTACACAGATCCAATCCACACAACACAATTTCACAACTAACAATTCTAATCCAAACCATATATGCAAATGCATATATTGCAAAACCATATATTGCAAATGCTTGTTTACCTTCCCATGCGTCGCAACAGATCCTGTTCCTGGAGCTGCAATCCTTCTCCTGCCCCTGTCAGCTCTGTGATGCCTCGTCCCTTCTTGGAGGCTGTGCACTGTGGAGAATGCTCTCTCTTGGGCTCCCACCCCAATCCTTTTTCCAGGCCTGGCTCTGCCTGAAGAGAAACAATGTAACTTGTTACTTTGTTTCTCTTCAGTCCACGGTCACCACGAGGAGCTCAGAGCAGGCTTCACACTGCAGCTGCTTTGGAGCAAGCCTCTCTCTCATAGCTCTATACTGAAGAGCTGAGGGGGCCCCCTTCACTTACTGAAGATTGGGCCCCACCCCGCACCGGGGGTTGTGGGGGTGTTTGTTACGCCCCTGGTTGTTAGCCTTGTTGCTTATGGATGAGTCGCCACACAGACCAATCGTGGCATTATTTGCCCAACCTAACTAAATAGTCAACACCCAAACACAGATAAACGAGGCAATGCATACCTTTTGTTGCAATTTCTATGCAGCACCACACTCTGTCCTACCCTAAGAGTTAGCTGAGTGCTTAGAGCATGTCCCCTTCAATACATTAACATTAGCAAAGACTGACACATTGGAAAAGCCCCTACACTTAGAAGAGACAAATGCTACAAACAGGGAACTGTCATCAGGTAAAACTCCTGGAACTGATGGATTCTGTGCATAGCTATATGTAACTTTCAGTGTTATTACTGGCCCATGGACTGCTGACCATTTACCTGGAAAACAGGGACAAAAAGAATCTACAGTCCACCACTAATGAAGCACTTCTAGTCCCAATGTTTAAACAGCAGCTTTATCCTCTTCCTCTCCAGAGGTAGAGTCATTTTGCCCTCTTTCTTTGTGATTGCAAGGTACCGGGTAGGGTTTTAGAAAACAGATCACTGCCGTTATTGAAAGATCTTAAACAATCAGACTACACTGGGTTTAAACCATCAAAGAAAAATATCCAAATGAATCTCCACTTGAGTGGTTGCATGGTTGACCATGGGACACGGTTGGTTGCATATATTTACTCGGAGAAGGCTTTTGACTCACTAGACTAGGGGATACTTCTTTGTGTTAGTACATAAAATGAAACTGGGTCCTGAAATAACTGAATGGATTAGACTACTCCATCATCAGGGTTAAGACTGGAAAAGTCATTTCTGCCCAGGTGTTTATAATGAAATAGACATGTCAAGGCTGCCCCTTTTCCCCATTCTGGTTTCCCTGTCAATGGGACCATTACTGGTGGTGTTCAGCCAGATGATCCTCATACATAGAATACAGATTGGCATGGAGATCCACTCCATATCCCTAGAAGTGGACCATGTACTATTGTATTTTTGTGATGTAGACACCCATATAGTAAATGCTCTATGAGTTCTGAAGGATCACGGAGCATGATACATAAATAATACTAAGTCCTGTCTGTTTCCACAGAAGGCATGGGATGAAAAAGGTATTGATCTAAAACCTTAGCTGCCTTTGAGATAGGAATTCATGACTTAAATACTTGGGCGTTAAGTTTTACTGTCCAACTTAATAGATAGAAACTTTACGAAGTCTAGTTAGAGCGCTCGAGCTCGTGAGCATCAACTACTTTTTTAAGGCAACTTCTGAGGACTGCATCCTTAGATCCAGTGTCAGTTGATTCCATATTTTTGCTGCTAAAAAGCCAAACGATCTATCTCCCAACCGGGCTCTTCGATAGGGTGAAACACGTGTTGGCTAATCAAATGTATCTTCCACTTAGATGATTGACTCATTAAATGTGACTTTTACTTAGATCACTGATGTCTGAAATAGATCCAAAAACACTTCAAAAATTTGAATCTTGAAATCTGTCTCAATGAATCCCTAAGGTTTTGTTTAAAAAAATATTAACCCAACTAAGCGATCACAAAATGCATTCTTGTGGTATATGCATTGCCCGTGACACTGAATTTGTCATTGACTAGGTTTAAGGGCCTTCACCTAGATTGGATGCATATCAAACCACTAAATTATAACACCCCATCTGGGTATTAGATGAGTGTAGCTCCTTTGGCCAATAGCCCTTTCTAATTCAATATAAATAAGACAATGCAATCATCCTCAAAATGCCATGGCTGTGATAGGCAGACCATCCAAGCAATGGTAGACTATGAAAAAGGCATGAAAAAGAGCTGACAAAAAGCCCACTCTTTAGCTATATTGTTTTATACTTCTCTTTAATGTAGCAATGACAGGAGCTCTTGCAGCAAACAGTGAAAGCTGTCCTTAACCCCTTCCCCGCTCATGACGGAACCACTCCGTCATGAGCCACGGTTGCGCTGTTCTCATGACGGAGTGGTTCCGTCATGCTGCGGCTGTTGGCGGCCGCTCCGCCCACGCGGCGCTAATTCCCCGCCTGTGCAGGCGATTAGCGCAGTGGGCGGAGACGTGACGGAACCACTCCGTCATGAGCACAGTTCAACCGTGGCTCGTGACGGAGTGGTTCCGTCACGAGCACAGCGCCACCGCACCTGCCCCCAAACCCCCCCAGCGCCGCGGCGGAATTCCTGCCGCGGCGAAGGGGTTAAAAAAGACCTCAAAAAAGACTATATCCAGGAATTGCAGTTCAGCCATGTACAGGGCAAAAAAATGTCTATGCCTTCGTGAAAATATAGTTGTGAAAGGGTCACTGAGTTGAGAGTCACAGAGGACAAGTAAGATCATGCCTGTCTGCTCTGTAATTCGAAGAGTAAACAACCTTGTATTTGTCAATTGCTAGAGCAGGCATCAATCAACTGCCAATGTGTGCCAATGCAATTAATTGGGGCCTGTCAAGGTAACTTCTGCTTCAATGCCTAGTATATACTTTGAGCAGGCTGACACACCACCCTGACTTTGGATCACAGCATTTTAGCAGATGAAATCAGGCAAACATAAGAAGAATTCAGGGATGATGTCAGGGAAGAGATCATCGCTTAATAGTTGCTATGTATGAATTGACAAGCCTGAGCATTTGGTTTCCAAACACAACCATTCCACATGTGTTCCTTTAACATATCAATCAATCAGCATTTGCATAGCGCAGTACTGTCACCGCTAAGGGTATCTCGGCGCTGAGCATTCCGTGTCTCCGTCGAAAAGCTAGGTCTTGAGTCTTTTTTCAGAAGTCTGCCAGGGAGGTAGCTGTTCAGAGGTGGAGGGGCAGGTAGTTTTAGGTCTTGGCAGTGATAAAAGAGAAGGAGCGGCCCTTGCTGCGACGGATGTGCGGGGGGGTGTGGGGCGGAAGGCAGAGCACAGGTGTCTTGCAAGCAGGTGGAAGTTCAGTCAATGGCTGATATATGATGGTCCTTGATTGTGGAGAGCTCTGTATGCATGCATTAGGATCTTGAACTGACATCTTTTCTGGATGGGGAGCCAGTGGAGGTTTCTGAGGTGAGGGGTGATTTGAGTTCATTTGGGGAGGTTCAGGATGAGTCGGGCTGCGGTGTTCTGTATGGTCTGAAGCCTTTCGAGGAGCTGGGTGGAGATTCTGGCATAGAGAGCGTTACCATAGTCAAGGCGGCTGGTGAAGACGGCTTGCGTGATGGCTATTTTGGAGTCGATGGGGATCCATCTAAAGAGTCTGCGGAACATGTGAAGGGTGTGGAAGCAGGAGAAGGCGACTGCGTTGACTTGGGGCTCTACTACACTCTCATGTTTTTGGTCAAACCAAGACGTTAAGGGCCAGGAGCACTCCTGGGCTGGGTCTATAAAATCCAAAGATCACAAGATGCTTTTCAGGGTGAAGCTAGAACTAAGAACTCAGTCCCCCTTTTTCCACAGTGGGGTGAATTAGGGCTGATCTCAATCCCTTCTGAAATGCACTGCTTTAGCAAGATGGGCTCAAGTGCCCACCCATTCAGTGGTCAAGCCAAGACTGCACAGCTGGGGGGCACGTGTTGTCAGGTTATAGAAGTTCAAAAGATCAAACTTTAGAACTGAGGACATTAGCAAGGAAGCAATACCTCACACACTGAAGGATTAACCTCTCTGGAGCAAGGCTAAAAATACTCAGCAACAGAAGGAAGTAGTAATAGAAAACAACAAAATGTTAGTACCCTTCTCACTCGCCAGCAACCAGCATTTTCCTGGGTGGTGGCGTGTAACAAATACACGCAACATTGAGATACAGCCCACCAACATAATTGCTTTTACTATTAGGTCTACCATGTTGTCCGGCTTGCACCTTCGTCGTAATCTTTACTTATCTCTCAGAACCGCCAATGATTATTGGCTGTGGGTCAATACCTTTTTCTCTTGATGAAGAGAATAAATGTTCTCCTCTCCCCTCAACCTCGCTCTACTTAAATCTTTTAATTGAATGGAGAAGTCTGGCTTAAATTGCTTTAGAGCCCTCATTCGATGAGCTGGCCCCACTCATCTCCCCTTCACAATATCTGGAATGGTTGTCTTGTACTAACTTCATGGGCCGCTTGCTGTTTTGCGATCTATTTCTTTTTATATTCCAAAGATTTAATTATCCGAAGCTCAAACTTCGATTTTGGATCTGGCTGGAAAGATCTTGGCCCCGCAGCGTTCTATCCCTCGGGTCACTTGTTCATCTCCCCTTCTGTAATGATTTCAGAGTGTCTCCAATGTGTGTGGCCAGCTGAAGACTTGTCGGACGGACTCCAATAATTACAGCTATTGAGTCAATACAGCTACGGATCAATAAACCTGATTATCTGGGTCAGCAGCTTATACTTCTTGTGCTCTCTGTTTCTTTTCCTTTTGAGAACTGATAGCGAGAGTAGATGGAAGGGGTTCGAGCCATCTCAAAGGCTGTTTTATCAATGATCCACGGCTCTCTGCAATGCCAGAGCAGCGTTGGTGTATACAGGAAGTAACACCGCTGGCTGTCCAATCTCTTTTCCAATTGATTCTGTGCCACAATTCAACACCTTAGTTTAAAAGGATCAAGGGCCAGATACTCTAAAAGTCCATTTACAAAAAGCGCTCACAACTTTCTGATTTTGTGAAGCTGTCTATGTAATAATATGTGTGGGAATGGAGCCCTGCCAAAGCACTCCCTCTCCCCTTGTTGGGGAGGGATCCAGTATGTATGCCCTGGAGTCTCAGAGACCCCTTCTGAGATAGTCCACAGCATAAAGGGAGCCTCTCAAAACGGAGGTAAGGGAATGACACCATTTCCACTGGGATCACAGCACACCAGACGTTGGACACTGTTTTTCCTTGTCTCTCGGATATGTTTCTTTCACCCTCCCCCACCTCTTTCCCTCTTTCATTCTTTGTCTACCTCCCCTGCTCCTATCCCTTCTCCCCTGAATCTCTCACCCTACCTGCTTTTTCCCTTACGTATATGTTTTTAACGCATGTAACTACGCTCCAGCAGCTTGTAACTATGCTCTGAAACTGTGTAACTTGTAACTATGTAACTTGTAACTATGCTCTGAAACAATGCTCGCCCTCATGTAAAGCGCTCTGATACCTCCGAGTCTAGCTGGCGCTATATAAAACTTTTCAAATAAATACAATAAATAAATAAATAATAGGTCACGTTTCAAAATCACCATTTGCAGGGGGTCTCAGAATGACTTGCCTAATGAATATTAATTAGGATGGTCAAAATGTACTATCTGGTGTGGTTTGCTACAAACAGAGGGATGGCGGCCTGAAAGGGACAGCAGACCACAATTCCTGTGCTTGCATTCCCAAATGGAAAAGTTTTTTTTAAAGCAACCTGTGTTCCTTAAAGGAACTGTTGCTGTTTTAAAAAAAATCCATTTGGGAAAACATCAAAGGGAGCAGGCAGGGGTCCAAAGGACCACTGCCTAATCCTCCAGAAGCTGCCAACACAATTTCCAAGGGAAGGGTTCCTTACAAGTCAGTTATACCCTCTGTTGAGGTGTTAGCAAAAGTTCAGTAGTTTGCAACCGGATTTGAAGTCGCAAACTAATGATACATTGTAAACCGAATCACAAACTTCAAGGCACTCCCCTTTTATATTCCTTTTCCGATTTTTAATGTGAGTTTTGTACATTAGAAAAATGCATATTTTAGTTCCAACCCAATTGATTTTGCGAATCACAGGGTTTCCGATTGCAAAATCCTCTCGTATCTTTGGCCCTTGGTTAGCACTTTTCACATTTCTTCGCAACCCGTCTGCATTAGTATATGCATGGAATACCTCAGGGTTTTGCCATGTTTTGACCATTTTGTTTCATACACTCAAACAACTTTAATGTCAAAAGATATATATATATAAATTGCTTCTCGAAGGCTTTTTTCTTTTCCTTTTTCCTTTTGACAAGCGACAGAATGGAATCATGACACATGAGCATTTTGAAGTCATTGGGCAAAGGAATGGGTGATTGACTGAAATACTGCAACAAGGGGAGGGAGGGTTATTGTGTTTTTATATCAAAGCTGCAGAAATAAAAAGGCGCTGCATATCAAAAGCCACCAGTTCACCCAAACACAGTGTAAGGTGTACTGAATACTTCAGTTTTAAAGGTAACTACAACTGAGTACTTGTGTCAGAAATGTGAAGTGCTTTCATGCTATCTTCGACCCCTTCCACCTCAGTCAGGATTTTCTGATAAGCTCATGTTTACGTTATCCTCATACTGCAGCTGTTGACATGGTTAAGAAACTGATTCCTTTCCCAAATACCTCGCCCAGGGGCTCAAATAGAGCAACCTTTCAGAAAAGATCGTGTTCTTTTAGATGAAAGACAAGACTAATTTCCTCATGGCTCTGTTTCAGAGCTAGAGGGCCTGACTTGGTCCACCAAGGTCTCTTTCCTCTAGCCCTGGGGAAAGAAGCTCCCAGGGAAAAAAAGAGTGCTCAGTCAAGGACACAAAGGCTTTGGGGGGAGGTGAGGAGCGTGGGAGTAAATGATGCAGGGAAGGAGTCACTGAAAGTGAAAGTACAGTGCACTTCTTCTCCACGGCATGGGTGGAGAAGCAAGGCACACTGAATCAAGGAAAGAAAAAAAGGCGCAAAGAAAGGAAACATTTCCTTGCATGGATGGAAATTTTAAGTCACAGCGTCGAAATGGGTACACCATAGAGACCGATAGTGGGCAACATTATCCTTACTGCGACCACTTATTAGATGTGCGAACCTTATAGCATAAGCCATCGCATTATATTTTTATCTGAAGGTTTATGCTGTTTTGCAGTTTAGGAATGAGGATTATTGTAACTATATCTTTGTACTGCATATTGCTAAGAGTATTCTACTAAAACACCATGTCAACCTTTGATGACAAGAGACAGATTACTTGAGGAACTTGAAAACACGACACTACCTAGACCCACAGCTACTTTCAACAACGAGAGAGAGCGTCTTAAATTGAAATTTATAAGACTGGAACGCTTAAAGAAACAAGCACTTTCCAGGTGGTAGGACGTTACCATCCTGATTAGCTATATAGGGAACAAACAGGTACCCAGGGGGGTCACGAGTAGTCATCTTCCCTTCTTTTGAGGATCTGGATGAAAACTTTCAAGGAATGGAAACAAATCTTACTGACATCGTCATTTGGGATGATGGACATCCTGACTAGTGAAGTCAACTATTGAAGGAAATCAAAGAACTCAAGCATGAAATCAGAGATATGACCCTGCCAGGAAGTACAGACAAGAATTACAAAATACTTAAGGATATCCTAAATAATCATCAGCTATACATTAAAGATAAAATGATGTGGAAAATAAGAAGATATGATAATGATTATAGAAACAGGAGAGTGTTTACCTATGCACATAGGTTTGATAACATTAAAACACACCCACAACAGGGCGGACAGGACGCAGCAGGTAAATGCACGGGGATGACTGCGCCAACTGCTGAAACAGATGTCTCCAGTGCTAGTATTCAAAATAGTGGGGAATCATTAGCATCCTTGGAAGCACAGCCCACTACTTCAGCCACTTCTTTTTTATTGGAATTGGGAGATACCGCTGGGGGAACAGGCAAAACTTCAGGAGGGGTGCTGGAGCAGAGTTTTCTGTTGAAAATCTATTGGGTTTTTTAAGCTCTGGTTTGTCTATTGTCGAAAGAAATTAAAATTATTAATTCATAATTACTAATTATTTGTTTTGTGTAAGTGTTCTAATTAACCAACAAGAAATAACAAGAGAAAACTACACGTGGGGAAGCATTTGTGTCGTTTATTAATAATGTGCATGTTTATTAATAAATGTTGCTGAGTGCTGTTTATTTTAAAGCACGAAAACGCTTTTTAAATGTCATGTACTAATGCTTTTCTTGTGTTGCAAAGGCTAGATAATTACATACACATAAGGGTATTAGTGGGGTTAACACTGTTTAATCACTATGTTGTGGTAACGTTGTTTTTGTCTCTTTTAATTAAGATGATACGTTTTGGCCTAGTATAAAATGGCTGCCGTTTGCAGCCTGGCCTCGAGTGAATGATTTGTGATGAGAAGGCCTTGCTGAACATGGTCGAGAGTCATCTGACCACAGTCTTCGCCTGGTTAAAGTTTTCCGTGAGGACAGCAGTTCTGGGCGAATATCCAAATACATCTGAGCAACCTTGGAGGACAAAGGAGCCATAATGAATGAACTCTGAGATCATAATGCTGGTTCCGAGGAAATGTGAACATGAAAAGATACTTTTTCAAGATTCTAGTTCCGTGTTCCGTCTTTTTATTTTTGTGATTTTCCTGAGCGGAGATTTTCCAAATGTAGCGATGCTACATCCTTTCCTGCTCGCTTTGCTCAGCGGTTCAGCGGATATCGAAAACATTTTATGTTGCCTTCTATTGTTTGATTCATTATAAATATTGTTAGCTTAGAGAGGGTTTGTTCGTTGCATTTTGGATTCTGAGGCCACTTCTTTCCGAACTTGCGTTGGTGAAGATCGATGCCGTGAGGACGGTGACCTAAGAGACTTTATCGAGAGACCTGTCCTGATGACCCATTTATGACATTTAGATAGAATAGGTAACTATGAGAATAATGATTTATTTTGATTGCCTTTCCATTTGAACTAATTTTAGATAAAGAATCATAATTTTAAATACAGTGTTGGTTATTATTTCTTGTCAATTATTGAGTACTCTATTTTGATTATTGTTGATTATTATTGGTTAAATCATGACTTGAGACAGTGTCAATTAGGTCTTATCGACCATGTGTGTAGATGCAGGGTGTTTAGAAGGTTTCTTTCCACAGGTTCAGTGCTAATGGAGTAATCTGAGTGTAAGTTAGTGAAATGGGCCCAAGCGTATGATGAGTGTATGTGCGTGTATCTGTGAATTTACTCTATCCGTGGAAGTAGGGAGAATTTGTACACCCCAATCTGCACCAATTTCCTGGTAGCAGAATTTGATGGTTATTGATGATTGTCTTGATCTGATTAGATTGCTTGTATATTGGCTTTGATTTATTGATTATTGATTGATGTTGGTATATGTACTAATACTAAATGTTGAAGTCGTCATGTTGAGTTTTATGTAGTGCTTCTGGAATTTGGGAGCTGGTAGCAGTTACGTAGTAGGGCAGAGTGAAGTATATGCTGCTCTCGGGAAAGGCGGGATTGTTGGTCCTGTACGTATGCAGGAAAAACGTGTGACAATTGAAGTTGCGCGTCACATTGTCTGTGTTCGGAATTAGTGACATCGTTGTGTGTTACTATTAAAAATATTTCTGGTATAAAAGGAGTGTGTATGGTAGCGAAGGTTATCTGTGAAACTCTGGTCTTAAGTCCCAGGGATCCGTAAGGTTCACCGTTAAAGCTTATCGCGGGAGGAGTAATAGGTATTCTCTGAGCTTGTTTGAAGGACTGGGCAGAGGTAAAACACTGCTTGGTTAACGTATGTTATAATTCTGTAGTGGGGCAGATTGTTCGCTGTTCTCGGGAAAAGCAGGATTCTGTGTGTATGTACTACATTTTCTTGTATGAATGTGCGTGAATGCTCATATATTTAGTTAATTGTAATACTCTTTGGAGCAGTCCTAGAGGAAACAGTTAATGAATGCATGCTACTGTGTCAACGGTATTCTTGTGAAATAGATTTTCTTTACTATTCTTTGGTTAGCGAAGCAGACAATGGAGATGTTTATATGTTGTAACTAATAGATTTTGTAGAATCTGACACGAAGTCTACTGAGAAGTATTGTAAAGGAGGGGTAGACGAGTGACAGGAGACAGGAGCAGGAGAGACTGCAGCGACTGCTGACATCAAACAGACCGCGCTCTGATTGGATATTAGATCAGAACAGTGCTCGCGCTGAGATTGGTGCGTTGGTGTGAGCCGCGCAAGGATTGGAAAGAATCACCTTGTATTCTTGTGACGTAGACGCTCCAGGATTGGTGCGTTAGTGTGAGTCGCGCTGTTATTGGATAAAACATCGTACTATTGAGTTGTATTACGGAAGGGATTAGAAACGTTTGGTAAAAGCTAAAATGTATTACCAAGAAGAGAAAAAGAAAAAATCTTTGTTCAGAAAGATTAAAAATTGGTTTGACAAGGATAAAGATGTTAAAACGAGAGTGTCATGCTTGCCGTGAACACTCCTCCACTGGTGACGGATCATCTGCAGCGTCTGGCTATCGCGCATGCGCGATGGCGGCAGGCCAGTAGAAAAGCCTGCCATTCGGAAGGCTCGGGGCTTCGCGTTCTAGTGTTTGGCCCAGGCTGTTCCGTGAACTTCCTGTTCCTGCTTCCGGGTTCCGGTTTGCTCCTGTTGCGCGGGCGCTTCGGCGTCCGTTTTTGGAGTCTCGTCCTTCCTTGCTTCTCCGTCCTCTTTCTTGGAGAGCGAATAGGACAGTCCGTTATTCGGACGTATTGCTGAGTGTTTTTCCTCGGCCAGCAGAGCTCTGTTGTATATTTTGCGGTACCGCTGTTCTCTTTCTTTTTGCCCTGTCCTTCCGGATTACTTGGTCTCATCTCTTCCTGTTTTGGGATCCGAACTCACAGGGTCCAGAGCGCTCCGCCCACCTTGCCGGATTTTGTCCCGCGGGCCGGCCGGGTGTCTCTGCCCTGTCTCCCCCCATCCTCGAGGCCAGTTGTGGTCCTACCATTTATCCCTGAGGTAGGCTTACCTCCAGCGAGTGCCAGAATCTCCCCTCCTTCTTTACGTGCACTTCTCCTGCTGACGTGTCTGGAATCTACACGAAGAAGCCTCTCCAGGTGCCTTGTGAGACTCTTTCTACTGTGTTGTCCTCCGGATTCTCCAAGTAAGACAAGTGGGGAGGGACTTTGGGATTCCTTGGACTTTCGGCTGATGAACTATTATATGGATTTCCTTCTTATGTTGTAGGGTCGAACTGCATCCACTCCAGTAGTAAATTACGACTAGCCTTGCCTTTGCTTGACCTCTTCTGATCTCCTGTGCATCTCCATAGGTAGCGGAGGGCCTCTAGCCGTAAGGTATTCCGATAGGCATAACTACACAAGGGGTGGGGGTCTTAGGGTCTTTATAGGTTGGTAGAGTCACTTATATTGTTCTTTTTTCACATTCACAGATCACTGTTTCACGAACATAACCACAGTTCCATAAAGACACAGCAGAAGGAAGAAGACCACAGTCCTGTGTTTCCCCTTTTATCCTTGTTTTGTTCCCCTTCTTTCCGCCGCCACCTCTGTGCTCTAGGGCTTGATAGAGGCAGAGAGGGAGGTGGAAGGTTGGGACTTTCTCTACATTGGGACTTGGTGTTGCATGACGCCCCTGCGGAACTCTGACCGGGTAAGATCCTTACAGAACGCGAAGCCCACGTGGTGTGTTCTGCCCGGGCGTCATGGAGCAACAACACGTAACAATGGCGGATCTCGCCAACATGATTGGGAATCTTCAGGCAGAGACCCAGGCGTTGGCACTGCGAGTGAATTCTATACAGAGGGAGAGGCAGGGGGAAGGCCATGCTAGTGACTCCGCACCCACTATACAGGTCCATACTCCTCCGTCCATTCCTCTCGCCCCTCCTGAGAGGTTTACGGGCGATTCCTCCAAATTTGCCACGTTCATCAGCCAGTGTCAACTGCATTTCACTTGCAAGGCCCCCTGTTTTCCCACAGATCAGGCTAAAGTAGCGTTTGTGATATCATACCTCGGGGGGTCTGCTGCAAATTGGGCAATTCCATTAATAGAAAGAGACGACCCTCTTTTACAGAACTATGGGGCTTTCAAGAACGAATTCAGAAAGTTATTTGATAAACACACATATACTCTCACAGCTGATACGGAATTGCTTTCCTTAAAACAAGGGACTAATGAGATAGCCACCTATATTTCTTCCTTTCAGAGGTTAGTAGTTGAGGCAGACTGGCCCGAGGAGAAACGTGGTACATTGTTCTATAGGGGCCTGAGGGACGAGATCAAAGATGCCTTGTCTCATATAGTGGACCTTCCCCGTTCCTGTAAGGACCTCATTGATCTGGCAGTGCAAATTGATCACCGCCTGCAGGAACGTAAGAAGGAGAGAGGAGGTAAAACAGAGGTTCGGGTAGTAACAATAAGGGAGAAAAGACCTGAAGTCCCCTCTACAGTAGAGGAAGCAGAACCGATGCAGATCGGTATAGTGAGAGGACCTTTAACCCCGGACGAGAGACGCCGAAGGCGAGAAAACCGGCTCTGTTTATATTGTGGGAAGGCGGGACATTTTTTGAGGGCCTGTCCCACCAAACCAGTGTCAGGCAAGAAGTCGGAAAACTAGGAAGCCCGGAGACCTGTGAGACAAGGACTTCGGGTACATCTGGATTAAGTGTCTCTTCTTCCGACCCTATCACATCTTCCTCTGGTCATTTTTTTGTCCCTGCTGATTTGGTATGGAAACAAGGACAGGCTGAAACCCAAATCATGCTGGACTCTGGGGCTTCAGGGAACTTTATGGATATAACATGGGCTCAGGAACACCGCATTCAGCCCCAAGACAAGGGGTATGGAGAGACAGTTACCACTATAGATGGGAGTGTGTTAAAATCAGGGCCCATAACACAGAAGACCGAACCCATCAGAGTTCTCCTAGAAACCAATCATGTGGAGCAGGTGGAATTCGATCTTATTCAGTCGCCTCAGTTTCCTGTTCTCTTAGGCCTACCCTGGTTAAGGAAACATAATCCTCTCATAGATTGGCATAAGGCCACTTTACAGTTTCGACCAGAATGTTGCAAGGCACACACCCTGGCTGTTAGTCAAAACCAAGAGAGTAGAAGTACTGGGAACAAGGAAGAGGTGCCTAAG
The DNA here is from genome assembly GCF_964204655.1 of Triturus cristatus. NCBI lineage: Eukaryota > Metazoa > Chordata > Amphibia > Caudata > Salamandridae > Triturus > Triturus cristatus. The sequence continues at coordinate 877,230,883 of NC_140585.1, forward strand.
GTTTACCAAGACTTAAACGCTATTTTTGACCCCAAGGAGGCCACTTCCTTGCCGCCTCACAGACCCTATGACTGTCGTATAGACCTTCAAGCAGGAGCCAAGATACCGTTCAGTCGTGTCTATTCCTTGACGGAGAAGGAAAACCTGTATTTACGGGAATATTTAGACAACATGCTTTCCTTAGGGTTCATCCGACCCTCCAAATCACCGGCCTCTTCTTCTCTGTTCTTCATTCCCAAACGGGAAGGGGGTCTACGCTGTTGCATTGACTATAGGGCATTAAATAAAATAACCATCAAGAACAGATACCCTCTTCCACTCATCTCCGCCCTCCTAGACAGAGTAAAAGACGCCCGTGTATTCACAAAATTGGACTTACGGGGGGCATATCATTTGGTGCGGGTAGCAGAGGGGGATGAGTGGAAGACGGCTTTCTGTACCAAGTATGGACTGTTTGAATACTTGGTAATGCCCTTTGGGCTTTGCAACGCGCCCTCTGCTTTCCAATTCTTTATAAATGAGGTGCTAAAAGACCTGTTAGATATTTGTGTAATCGCCTATATCGACGATTTGCTGATCTTTTCATAGTCTGTACAAGAACACATCTCACATGTACGACAGGTTCTACAGCGCTTGCAGGACAATCAATTGTACTGCAAATTGGAAAAATGTACATTTCATGTACAATCAGTTCCCTTTTTGGGGTATATAATCTCTCCCAAGGGGTTGCGAATGGATCCACAAAAGGTGGAGGCCATTACAAGGTGGCCGGCTCCTCAAAAGATCAAAGACATTCAGCGATTCATCGGTTTTGCCAATTTTTATCGGCGCTTTATCAACGGCTTTTCCAGATTAGTAGCCCCTATAACGCAACTGCTCAGAAAAGGGGTCCCGTTCATCTGGTCAACCGAAGCCGATAAAGCGTTTCAAACTCTGAAGGAGGCCTTCACCCAAGCTCCAGTACTGCAACATCCAGACCCGAGTTATCCTTTTGTGTTGGAGGCTGATGCGTCACAGGTCGCAGTAGGTGGGGTACTATCACAAGCAGATAGACAATCAGGAGAATTGCATCCAGTAGCCTTTTTTTCACACAAACTAACCCCTGCAGAAGCAAACTATGCAGTGGGAGACAAGGAGTTGTTAGCTATTAAAAAAGCCTTTGAAGAGTGGCGGCAATACCTACTGGGAACCAAACATACGGTGACTGTGTATACAGATCATCGTAATTTGCAATTTCTACGATCAGCTAAGGCCCTTTCCATGAGACAGCTCCGTTGGGCACAGTTCTTTAGTGAGTATGACTTCACTATACAGTACCGGGCGGGTAGAAAGAACGGTAAAGCGGATGCTATGTCTCGCTTAGGGTTTGAGATACCAGAAGAGAAGGCAGAACCTCCCTTGATCATCCCGCCAGACAAGATCATAGGAGCCTTATCCGAGAAGGACTTCCTTTCGGAAGTCGTGAGGGAACAGCAAGGTCCCGAGGGGCAGGAGTTGATTAAGACCACAGAGTATGAGACTAGAGAAGGGGTCATATATGTACAGGGAGGGATAGTATTACCTACACATGCCTTACAGGAACAAGCTTTAGAGTTGTGTCATTCCCATCCCTTGGCCGGTCATCCCGGACTTAAAAAGACTTTGGATAATGTACGACGCCGCTTTTGGTGGTCTACCCTGGGCAAGGATACTGAGCAATACGTTAAGACCTGTCATGTATGCGCTCAAAGCAAGGTGTCGCGGCAACACCCCTCTGGGTTACTCCAACCCTTACCCACACCTCCTTTCCCTTGGCACACGGTGTCTTTAGATTTCATAGTGGAACTTCCCCCTACTATCAAGGGCTTTAACACTTTGTTGGTGGTGGTGGATTTGTTTACGAAGATGGCACACTTCATCCCCCTGAAGGGATTACCCACTGCAGCAGAACTAGCCACTGTTTTCTTACAGCATGTGATCAGGTTACACGGATTCCCCTCTGTGGTAATTTCAGATAGGGGTGCCCAGTTTGTCTCTCGATTCTGGCGACAGCTATGCTCCTTACTGCAGATTGATGTGAGACTGTCCTCTAGCCATCATCCGCAGACAGACGGGCAGACCGAAAGGGTCAACCAGTGTTTCGAGCAGTACGTGCGGAGTCAGTCTTTACACTCACGCAGCGAGTGGGATAAGATGGTATGGGTGGCGGAGTTCGCATATAATAACAGCCAACATGCATCCACGAAGTACACTCCTTTTTTTTGTTCATATGGTTATCATCCAAAGGCTTTTCTATCACCTAGAGCCTCATCTTGTAACGCACCAGCAGTTAGTGAATTCGTTCAAGAAATCCACCATATACACCAGCTGACACAGTCGAACTTAGAACAAGCAAAGGAAGCGTACAAAAAAGGAGCAGATCGCCATAGACAGTTAGAACCAGACTATAAGGAGGGCAATGAGGTATGGTTGTCTACCAAATACATTCCATTGAAGGGGTCCTGTAAATTTAAACCTAAGTTCCTTGGACCATACCCGATCTCTAGAGTCATCAATCCTGTGGTTATGGAACTAACACTCCCTGAAACCATCAAGGTACACCCTGTTTTCCATGTCTCCCTCCTGAAACCTGTAGAACCCGGTACTCGTCTACCCGCTCACCCTCCTCCGGTATTGGTAGACGGGGGAGAAGAATATGAAGTAGAGTCCATTGTTGACTCCCGACGGAGTAGACGCCGTCTACAATACTTGATACATTGGAAGGGGTATGGCATTGAAGATCGCACCTGGGAACCTGCCAGCCAGGTGCATGCTCCTCGCTTGATACGATTGTTCCACAGACGACATCCTCAGAAACCCAAACCCGTGGGGGGTGCGTTAGGGGGGGTGTACTGTCATGCTTGCCGTGAACACTCCTCCACTGGTGACGGATCATCTGCAGCGTCTGGCTATCGCGCATGCGCGATGGCGGCAGGCCAGTAGAAAAGCCTGCCATTCGGAAGGCTCGGGGCTTCGCGTTCTAGTGTTTGCCCCAGGCTGTTCCGTGAATTTCCTGTTCCTGCTTCCGGGTTCCGGTTTGCTCCTGTTGCGCGGGCGCTTCGGCGTCCGTTTTTGGAGTCTCGTCCTTCCTTGCTTCTCCGTCCTCTTTCTTGGAGAGCGAATAGGACAGTCCGTTATTCGGACGTATTGCTGAGTGTTTTTCCTCGGCCAGCAGAGCTCTGTTGTATATTTTGCGGTACCGCTGTTCTCTTTCTTTTTGCCCTGTCCTTCCGGATTACTTGGTCTCATCTCTTCCTGTTTTGGGATCCGAACTCACAGGGTCCAGAGCGCTCCGCCCACCTTGCCGGATTTTGTCCCGCGGGCCGGCCGGGTGTCTCTGCCCTGTCTCCCCCCATCCTCGAGGCCAGTTGTGGTCCTACCATTTATCCCTGAGGTAGGCTTACCTCCAGCGAGTGCCAGAATCTCCCCTCCTTCTTTACGTGCACTTCTCCTGCTGACGTGTCTGGAATCTACACGAAGAAGCCTCTCCAGGTGCCTTGTGAGACTCTTTCTACTGTGTTGTCCTCCGGATTCTCCAAGTAAGACAAGTGGGGAGGGACTTTGGGATTCCTTGGACTTTCGGCTGATGAACTATTATATGGATTTCCTTCTTATGTTGTAGGGTCGAACTGCATCCACTCCAGTAGTAAATTACGACTAGCCTTGCCTTTGCTTGACCTCTTCTGATCTCCTGTGCATCTCCATAGGTAGCGGAGGGCCTCTAGCCGTAAGGTATTCCGATAGGCATAACTACACAAGGGGTGGGGGTCTTAGGGTCTTTATAGGTTGGTAGAGTCACTTATATTGTTCTTTTTTCACATTCACAGATCACTGTTTCACGAACATAACCACAGTTCCATAAAGACACAGCAGAAGGAAGAAGACCACAGTCCTGTGTTTCTCCTTTTATCCTTGTTTTGTTCCCCTTCTTTCCGCCGCCACCTCTGTGCTCTAGGGCTTGATAGAGGCAGAGAGGGAGGTGGAAGGTTGGGACTTTCTCTACATTGGGACTTGGTGTTGCATGACGCCCCTGCGGAACTCTGACCGGGTAAGATCCTTACAGAACGCGAAGCCCACGTGGTGTGTTCTGCCCGGGCGTCATGGAGCAACAACACGTAACAATGGCGGATCTCGCCAACATGATTGGGAATCTTCAGGCAGAGACCCAGGCGTTGGCACTGCGAGTGAATTCTATACAGAGGGAGAGGCAGGGGGAAGGCCATGCTAGTGACTCCGCACCCACTATACAGGTCCATACTCCTCCGTCCATTCCTCTCGCCCCTCCTGAGAGGTTTACGGGCGATTCCTCCAAATTTGCCACGTTCATCAGCCAGTGTCAACTGCATTTCACTTGCAAGGCCCCCTGTTTTCCCACAGATCAGGCTAAAGTAGCGTTTGTGATATCATACCTCGGGGGGTCTGCTGCAAATTGGGCAATTCCATTAATAGAAAGAGACGACCCTCTTTTACAGAACTATGGGGCTTTCAAGAACGAATTCAGAAAGTTATTTGATAAACACACATATACTCTCACAGCTGATACGGAATTGCTTTCCTTAAAACAAGGGACTAATGAGATAGCCACCTATATTTCTTCCTTTCAGAGGTTAGTAGTTGAGGCAGACAGGCCCGAGGAGAAACGTGGTACATTGTTCTATAGGGGCCTGAGGGACGAGATCAAAGATGCCTTGTCTCATATAGTGGACCTTCCCCGTTCCTGTAAGGACCTCATTGATCTGGCAGTGCAAATTGATCACCGCCTGCAGGAACGTAAGAAGGAGAGAGGAGGTAAAACAGAGGTACGGGTAGTAACAATAAGGGAGAAAAGACCTGAAGTCCCCTCTACAGTAGAGGAAGCAGAACCGATGCAGATCGGTATAGTGAGAGGACCTTTAACCCCGGACGAGAGACGCCGAAGGCGAGAAAACCGGCTCTGTTTATATTGTGGGAAGGCGGGACATTTTTTGAGGGCCTGTCCCACCAAACCAGTGTCAGGCAAGAAGTCGGAAAACTAGGAAGCCCGGAGACCTGTGAGACAAGGACTTCGGGTACATCTGGATTAAGTGTCTCTTCTTCCGACCCTATCACATCTTCCTCTGGTCATTTTTTTGTCCCTGCTGATTTGGTATGGAAACAAGGACAGGCTGAAACCCAAATCATGCTGGACTCTGGGGCTTCAGGGAACTTTATGGATATAACATGGGCTCAGGAACACCGCATTCAGCCCCAAGACAAGGGGTATGGAGAGACGGTTACCACTATAGATGGGAGTGTGTTAAAATCAGGGCCCATAACACAGAAGACCGAACCCATCAGAGTTCTCCTAGAAACCAATCATGTGGAGCAGGTGGAATTCGATCTTATTCAGTCGCCTCAGTTTCCTGTTCTCTTAGGCCTACCCTGGTTAAGGAAACATAATCCTCTCATAGATTGGCATAAGGCCACTTTACAGTTTCGACCAGAATGTTGCAAGGCACACACCCTGGCTGTTAGTCAAAACCAAGAGAGTAGAAGTACTGGGAACAAGGAAGAGGTGCCTAAGGTTTACCAAGACTTAAACGCTATTTTTGACCCCAAGGAGGCCACTTCCTTGCCGCCTCACAGACCCTATGACTGTCGTATAGACCTTCAAGCAGGAGCCAAGATACCGTTCAGTCGTGTCTATTCCTTGACGGAGAAGGAAAACCTGTATTTACGGGAATATTTAGACAACATGCTTTCCTTAGGGTTCATCCGACCCTCCAAATCACCGGCCTCTTCTTCTCTGTTCTTCATTCCCAAACGGGAAGGGGGTCTATGCTGTTGCATTGACTATAGGGCATTAAATAAAATAACCATCAAGAACAGATACCCTCTTCCACTCATCTCCTCCCTCCTAGACAGAGTAAAAGACGCCCGTGTATTCACAAAATTGGACTTACGGGGGGCATATCATTTGGTGCGGGTAGCAGAGGGGGATGAGTGGAAGACGGCTTTCTGTACCAAGTATGGACTGTTTGAATACTTGGTAATGCCCTTTGGGCTTTGCAACGCGCCCTCTGCTTTCCAATTCTTTATAAATGAGGTGCTAAAAGACCTGTTAGATATTTGTGTAATCGCCTATATCGACGATTTGCTGATCTTTTCACAGTCTGTACAAGAACACATCTCACATGTACGACAGGTTCTACAGCGCTTGCAGGACAATCAATTGTACTGCAAATTGGAAAAATGTACATTTCATGTACAATCAGTTCCCTTTTTGGGGTATATAATCTCTCCCAAGGGGTTGCGAATGGATCCACAAAAGGTGGAGGCCATTACAAGGTGGCCGGCTCCTCAAAAGATCAAAGACATTCAGCGATTCATCGGTTTTGCCAATTTTTATCGGCGCTTTATCAACGGCTTTTCCAGATTAGTAGCCCCTATAACGCAACTGCTCAGAAAAGGGGTCCCGTTCATCTGGTCAACCGAAGCCGATAAAGCGTTTCAAACTCTGAAGGAGGCCTTCACCCAAGCTCCAGTACTGCAACATCCAGACCCGAGTTATCCTTTTGTGTTGGAGGCTGATGCGTCACAGGTCGCAGTAGGTGGGGTACTATCACAAGCAGATAGACAATCAGGAGAATTGCATCCAGTAGCCTTTTTTTCACACAAACTAACCCCTGCAGAAGCAAACTATGCAGTGGGAGACAAGGAGTTGTTAGCTATTAAAAAAGCCTTTGAAGAGTGGCGGCAATACCTACTGGGAACCAAACATACGGTGACTGTGTATACAGATCATCGTAATTTGCAATTTCTACGATCAGCTAAGGCCCTTTCCATGAGACAGCTCCGTTGGGCACAGTTCTTTAGTGAGTATGACTTCACTATACAGTACCGGGCGGGTAGAAAGAACGGTAAAGCGGATGCTATGTCTCGCTTAGGGTTTGAGATACCAGAAGAGAAGGCAGAACCTCCCTTGATCATCCCGCCAGACAAGATCATAGGAGCCTTATCCGAGAAGGACTTCCTTTCGGAAGTCGTGAGGGAACAGCAAGGTCCCGAGGGGCAGGAGTTGATTAAGACCACAGAGTATGAGACTAGAGAAGGGGTCATATATGTACAGGGAGGGCTAGTATTACCTACACATGCCTTACAGGAACAAGCTTTAGAGTGGTGTCATTCCCATCCCTTGGCCGGTCATCCCGGACTTAAAAAGACTTTGGATAATGTACGACGCCGCTTTTGGTGGTCTACCCTGGGCAAGGATACTGAGCAATACGTTAAGACCTGTCATGTATGCGCTCAAAGCAAGGTGTCGCGGCAACACCCCTCTGGGTTACTCCAACCCTTACCCACACCTCCTTTCCCTTGGCACACGGTGTCTTTAGATTTCATAGTGGAACTTCCCCCTACTATCAAGGGCTTTAACACTTTGTTGGTGGTGGTGGATTTGTTTACGAAGATGGCACACTTCATCCCCCTGAAGGGATTACCCACTGCAGCAGAACTAGCCACTGTTTTCTTACAGCATGTGATCAGGTTACACGGATTCCCCTCTGTGGTAATTTCAGATAGGGGTGCCCAGTTTGTCTCTCGATTCTGGCGACAGCTATGCTCCTTACTGCAGATTGATGTGAGACTGTCCTCTAGCCATCATCCGCAGACAGACGGGCAGACCGAAAGGGTCAACCAGTGTTTCGAGCAGTACGTGCGGAGTCAGTCTTTACACTCACGCAGCGAGTGGGATAAGATGGTATGGGTGGCGGAGTTCGCATATAATAACAGCCAACATGCATCCACGAAGTACACTCCTTTTTTTTGTTCATATGGTTATCATCCAAAGGCTTTTCTATCACCTAGAGCCTCATCTTGTAACGCACCAGCAGTTAGTGAATTCGTTCAAGAAATCCACCATATACACCAGCTGACACAGTCGAACTTAGAACAAGCAAAGGAAGCGTACAAAAAAGGAGCAGATCGCCATAGACAGTTAGAACCAGACTATAAGGAGGGCAATGAGGTATGGTTGTCTACCAAATACATTCCATTGAAGGGGTCCTGTAAATTTAAACCTAAGTTCCTTGGACTTGAGATTATACCTGAAGAAGTAGGGTTAGAAGAAGATAGAGAGGGACAGATTGCGGAAGACCCCCGAGGAGGTGTAGGGAATATTCCTGATAAGCTAGGTGAAGGGACAAGTAGACAGCAAGAAGATTGCGTGTCGGAGACTCGAGGAGGGAAAGAAGTAGGGAAGTCTCAAACAGTGGTGAAAAAGACTGTGGAGCGAAAGAAAACTGCTGAAGAACAAGAGGCATTTGAAACAGAATCGGATGAAAGTGAGAATGAAAAATCAGAAGGTCGAGTTCTGAGAAAGAGAACTTGGATTGGAGAAAGAAATAATACAGAAACAAGACCGAAAAAGGTTGTAAGAGGAGATTTTTGGCCTAACAACAGAGTAAAGAGGCTGAGATACAGACTGATAAGAGCAAATACATCGAAAGCTGAACAAGTGAATGAGGTGTCGAGTCAAAACGAAGTAAAAAGAAAGGAGCAAAAGGAGTCAAGAGAACCAGAGGAGATAAAGAGAATTAGAAAACCCAACCAAAAGTACAGATCACCGGAATGGTCTTATGTGGCACTGTCTGAAGGAGGAGAAGAAGAAGAAACAGTGAATCGAGACAATCCGGAGGGGATCTTGAGAAAAGTGGTTGAGGAAAAGGAAAAATCTGTTGGAATCTTAAAAGTTATCCTGACTGACATTGGAGAAGAGTCGGATGCACAGGATGTTGTTGATGATCTGATACAATTTGATGTTGCTGAAGAAGAAGGAGTGAAAAGTGATGAATATCCAAATTGAGTGAACTGAAGGAATCACTTGGAGAAAAGTGAAAAGGAGAAAGTCTGAAATTCAGCTGTTTGAAGTAATCCAGAAATAAAGAGTAATACAGTAGTGGAGTAGTAGAGGCTAAGTCAAAAGACACGGTCAAAGTAGTAAAATGGCTAACATAGAGAATAATCAAAGTAGATGTGCCTTCTTGAGAAAATGGTGTAGAATGTGCTGTTGCTGTACTGGATTATTGATGCTACTATGGGGTGTTTTAGCTTTATTAGTTACATTTAGAGTTACAATAGGTACATTTGAAATACATACTGAGAATGAGACTAATGTAGAGAAAAGTACACAAAAAGCAGTTCCAACTAGAATTAGTAATACTTACATGCATAAAGATAGGTCAATTAATGATTTTTCTAGCAATGTTTTTTCAAAATTGTTGTATGAATATGTGAAGACAATGGAAGTGAGGGATTGCTATGTTTGTATGCAATTACCTGCATCCGTTTCAGAGGGTGTTACTTATCACCATTTACCAGCTACGTATGGAATTTCTTGTAGTGTGTTGAGTAGTGTTTTTTATTTGCCAGGGAAAATAGATTATAAGATGTCTAACAAAGATAGTATTTTTGGGCAATTGCCTATGAATGAAAAGCTGAATCCAGCTAAAGAAGCTAACATTTTTGGTGAGATTTTTATTGAGAAAGAAGAATTAACATTAGATTACATTTTTAAGAATAATTTAACTTGTAGTTTGAAAGAAGAGGAGAAAGCTTTCCTAAACATGGTGGAGGAAAGGAGATTGAGCATGCATGAAAAGGTAGGGAAATATAAAGTGAGTGAGACAATTTGGGACATTGAGATGGGAAAAGAATTGAGAAATGGAGCTAGTCCAACTTTAGCTTTAGATGCACCACAGAAGGGTAAGCTGTGCATTACAAGAAAGAAATCCCAATATGATACATACTTTGTTGGGACTAGTGAGTGTCATGATACATACTTCATTGCGACAGGATGGGGTTTTAGAGGAGGAGAGGATCCAGTTTTCCCAGGAGTGTATTATGTTTGTGGGAACAAGGCTTATTACAAGTTGCCTGACCATTGGTATGGCACGTGTTATGTGGGCCTGGTCTTTCCAAAGATTTTTCATATAGATAGAATAGAAGATGTAGAACATATTAATTTACTAACACGTTTTAAGAGAGAAACTTGGTCAGAAATAGTGGGTGACATTTTTGGAGCTTTAATTCCAGCAGTGGGAATTTCTTTGAATGCATATGGAATTCGGAAACTGTCAACAGTGGTGGATCGCTTATCAACAAATACCGCTGGAGGGTTTGTTTTGGTGAATACGGAATTGATTGCCGTACGTGCCATGTCTATGCAAAATCGACTTGCCCTTGATATTCTATTAGCTAAAGAGGGTGGGGTCTGTGGAATATTGAAAGTTCAACATTGTTGCACTTACATTCCAGACGAAAACAAAGACCTGAAGGTCTATATCAAAAATATTACTGATTTGCATGAAGAATTATTACCACTGAAAGCTGAGAGTATTTGGACTAAAATAGCTAATAAAATAGTTGCTGTTAAGAGTTTTATTACAAAAATAGGTAGTACTATTATAGGTAAGATATTGTTTCCTTTGACTTGTATAATTGTTGCTTTATTGATACTAAGATTGGTGTGTTTGTGTTGTAAAAACAGGGGAGGGAAAAAGAAATTAATTAAAAGAAATATTGAAAGGAGAAATAAAAGAAAAAGAGATCCACAAGAAATAGAATTAGAAGAATTGAGGGAGAGTGTTTATTTGGAGACAAAAAGGGATGATGAAAGGGAGTCTGGTGTCTAGTGTTGTCAAAAAGAAAAAGACATTTCCAGTTTCTCCTAAAAATTGGGACTTAAATTTTACTAATTTTTTTTTTGGGTTGTTTATTTGGTGATAATATCACCAAAGGGGGGATTGCTGGAGCAGAGTTTTCTGTTGAAAATCTATTGGGTTTTTTAAGCTCTGGTTTGTCTATTGTCGAAAGAAATTAAAATTATTAATTCATAATTACTAATTATTTGTTTTGTGTAAGTGTTCTAATTAACCAACAAGAAATAACAAGAGAAAACTACACGTGGGGAAGCATTTGTGTCGTTTATTAATAATGTGCATGTTTATTAATAAATGTTGCTGAGTGCTGTTTATTTTAAAGCACGAAAACGCTTTTTAAATGTCATGTACTAATGCTTTTCTTGTGTTGCAAAGGCTAGATAATTACATACACATAAGGGTATTAGTGGGGTTAACACTGTTTAATCACTATGTTGTGGTAACGTTGTTTTTGTCTCTTTTAATTAAGATGATACGTTTTGGCCTAGTATAAAATGGCTGCCGTTTGCAGCCTGGCCTCGAGTGAATGATTTGTGATGAGAAGGCCTTGCTGAACATGGTCGAGAGTCATCTGACCACAGTCTTCGCCTGGTTAAAGTTTTCCGTGAGGACAGCAGTTCTGGGCGAATATCCAAATACATCTGAGCAACCTTGGAGGACAAAGGAGCCATAATGAATGAACTCTGAGATCATAATGCTGGTTCCGAGGAAATGTGAACATGAAAAGATACTTTTTCAAGATTCTAGTTCCGTGTTCCGTCTTTTTATTTTTGTGATTTTCCTGAGCGGAGATTTTCCAAATGTAGCGATGCTACATCCTTTCCTGCTCGCTTTGCTCAGCGGTTCAGCGGATATCGAAAACATTTTATGTTGCCTTCTATTGTTTGATTCATTATAAATATTGTTAGCTTAGAGAGGGTTTGTTCGTTGCATTTTGGATTCTGAGGCCACTTCTTTCCGAACTTGCGTTGGTGAAGATCGATGCCGTGAGGACGGTGACCTAAGAGACTTTATCGAGAGACCTGTCCTGATGACCCATTTATGACATTTAGATAGAATAGGTAACTATGAGAATAATGATTTATTTTGATTGCCTTTCCATTTGAACTAATTTTAGATAAAGAATCATAATTTTAAATACAGTGTTGGTTATTATTTCTTGTCAATTATTGAGTACTCTATTTTGATTATTGTTGATTATTATTGGTTAAATCATGACTCGAGACAGTGTCAATTAGGTCTTATCGACCATGTGTGTAGATGCAGGGTGTTTAGAAGGTTTCTTTCCACAGGTTCAGTGCTAATGGAGTAATCTGAGTGTAAGTTAGTGAAATGGGCCCAAGCGTATGATGAGTGTATGTGCGTGTATCTGTGAATTTACTCTATCCGTGGAAGTAGGGAGAATTTGTACACCCCAATCTGCACCAGGGGCACCAACCCAAGAAAACAAGACGGGAGGAAAACAAGACACAGGAGAAAAATAGAAGGAGATAGATGGGGTAACCACAAGATCTGCCACACGCAACCAGAAACATTGACAGACAGATCAGATGTACAAGGTTCTGACATGCATTACGATTATGTTTCTGTTGTTAACGTATAAGACTATAATCTTAGCACTGACCAAATAAAAATACTGATCAAAGGATTGGGGTTTTGTTCTACTTCTTTACCCGATTTAACGGATTTACATGTGAATTGTTTCAGATTCATTAGTAACTTCAAACTGCATACATTCTTCCACAGGAAGGAAACACATCTGTCACTTCCACACACCGATACTCAGAGTGCAACATCACCATCCAAGACATTCGTGACATTCCAATGCTCCTGTCCCTAGAAAACACACAGGAGACCACTCCTTTGGTCTCACAAATCATGGGAGACCTTAAAATTGGCTCCAATATAGATATTGACAGTGGTCTCAAAACCAAGTCCAGGTTCACACCTTAACTAACAATGGACAATGAGATAGACATTTTCTATCAGTAAGTCACACAAGAACTATATAAACTAGAGGACACGTATGCATAGGGTCGGAAACACATAATGCACAACATCATTAGCGAGGAGAGACAGGCCCTCTACTCTCTCTTGATGGAATCCAGAATTGTTTTTAAGGAGGCAGATAAGGGCAGTAAAGTCGTTGTCATGAACCTGGTGGACTACAAAAAGGAAATAGACCAACAATTGCCAAATGTGACTGCGTATAAGAACCTCACACATAATCCATTGAAGAACAATAATATGATCATAGAACACAGACTCAAACACTGGAAGGAACTATGCCTAATCTCAGGAGCAGAATACCTTTTACATGTATAACCCCACTCCTAGGGCACCCTGCATTAACATCTTATCCAAAATACACAAGCAGGAGGGCTTTCCACCTGGTAGACCCATCATATCGGGTATAGGATCATCAACTGAGAGGCTGTCTAAACACATCGACTTGCATCTGCAACCGTTTGTCTGCAATCTACTGTCTTACATCAATGACATGAACGATCTCCTCAGCAAAGTTTTTGACTTTGAATAGAGAGGGTGTCATGCAAGTAACACTAGACGTGTGGTCACTGTACATGAGCATTCCCAAGGAACAAGGTATGTCGGCTGTCCAACAATTCTTGGACACCCGGTATGGCACCCTATTCGAGCATACTGATATGTTGCTAGACATATTCAGCGTCGTCTTGGACAGTAATGTATTTGTACATAATGGGGAGAGCTATTGGCAAATACAGGGTGTAGTAATAGGGACTAAATAATTCCCCTAGTTTGCAAACTTGTATATAAGACTTTTTGAGAGAACACATATCTGGACTGCATGCCCCACAGAACATATCTATTGAGGTAGGTACAACGATGATGTGATTAGTGATTATGTTTTGATCAGGTGAAGTAGACAAATTCAATCTTTTTTCCAACACCTGAATGACAATACCTACAACATTAGGTTTACATACCAGTGAAGTACACAAAATATTGACTATCTTGATGTCGCTCTATATGTGGAGGGCCAACAGATAGGTTCTGAACAATTTAGAAAATCTACTGCATGCATTCCGGTGCTACATGCAGGAAGCTCACACCCAGTCTCACAAATCAAAGCGATCCCATATGGGGAGATGGTCAGGATCCGATGCAAATGAAGCAGGGATTCCCAGTTTCAATTAGAAGTTCAGAAATTGAAGAGCAGGTTCAGGACTAGGGGCTACGCACGTGAGTCTTTGAATGCAGCCAAGAGCAAGATCAGAAAAATAAAGCGAGAGGACTTGTTCACTAACTCAAGTTAAAAAAAAAGTAAAAAATACAAGTCTCACATTCATTTCTCTTTACAGCGCACTGATCACAGAGGTTTACAAAATCCTCAATAGACACTAGCATCTACTGCTTATGGACAGTACTCTAAGAGGAGCAATCTCTGTGAAACTTGGCAGAGGGAGGACACTGAGGGAAAAATGATGTCCCAGCTAATTGGCATCACATATACAGAACACATGGATATCACCACCCCCCCAAAGGTTTTCACAAAGGGGGGGGGGGGTGCTATATCTGTCATTTCACTAGAGGCAATACTGTGTCATTCCAATACAAAACTAATAGGTTACACATATTCACTAAATTCATGAATTGCAACACTTGTTGTGTATTATGTAGTACTGTCTCATTTACGTTGACAGCAACATCAGACCTTTGAAGGAAAAAATCCAGGAGCACCTCAGGGAAATCAGGAACAACACAACCAATTACCCTCTGGCGGTGCATTACAATACCAAGCATAGGCAGAACAAAATCATCAACATCAGTTTCCATGGTATATATACCTTAGGTAACATCCCCCGGGAGGCGGCAGAACACTCGCCCTCAGAAAGTTAGCGAGCAAATGGATAATTCAGCTTAGATCAGGTGATATGGGTCTGAATATAGACAAAGAACTGCATGTGTTTTTGATGGACTGATTGGTCGAACTAATTTCTGCATCAATATGTGGCATGTCTATGTGTAAATTCTCTGTGTTCCAATTAATTTGACTGGTTAGTGGCATGCAATAGTATTTAACATCCTCTCAGAGTACACAAATGTAACCAAGGTACACTGTTTTTACATTCTTTCTGCATGTATCATTGTCATATGCAAATAACAAGGTAGAAAATACTAACTAAATGCAATTGGAGTGACAACAGGTCCTAAATCTTGGCAACTGTTTTCTACCTCAACTGTGAAACTACTCTTTCTACTACACTACCTCATGTGGCATGAGCATGGTGCCATCATTTCCAAAGTGCATTATGTGCACCACAGCACCACACGTAATTCGCTGTCCTCACTATCAACACTTTCACCTTAATGGGTGTCACCCTAGCAACATATAGATACTGTAGACTTGGCCATACATTGTATAAGCACTATATGAATTGGTTCTGGAAATATAACTTCTTCATTTTCACTGGACCGTGGCACACACGCTGACATCCTGTTTAAAAAATACCACAAATGTTTATGTACTTATGAGCCTTCTCCTGAGCCCTACACTGGGCGTTGGCCCACTACATTAATCAATAATAGACTCTCTATTGGTCACTATACATTTTCCGGGTTGTTAGGGACCACATTTTACTTCTACTTCTATTTCAACACTTTTAGCAACACCGGAAGTCTCCTCAAGTATACGCTGATCCCAGCATTCACTCAGGACCCATCATGGCCATGTACGGCACGAGAGAGGTGAGCGGGCCCTCACATTTGGTCATTTTTTAACCTGTGACCTGACATTTCTCACCGTTTTGGACATAATGTCTTATGGCAATCCCATCGCTTATTATATTTTTTAGCAACAGGCACCATCATCTGTTTACCTCTACTCTGCATAGGACTATAATATTAATTCAAGTTTATTTCCAGGAACATCTTGGCCTCCTTTACCACTTGTGGAATAGCTTACAGATACTCAGGCCACACGTAAGACTAGTTTGTTTTTACACTTTACCGCATTCAGTATGCCGCACTATATTCATAGCCTTCTTTGTTTTTTTACTATTTTTCAGGTGTAATATTTCTCTACGGGCTCCTAGTGATTACTAGTGGCCATTTCGATTGACCGTTGAATATTGGGGTGGCAGTGATTAGAGTTCACTTGACTGCCTTACAGGATATATACTTCGGTACATATTGGAGTGGCGCAGGTGAGGACCTGTTGTCCCTTTGCCTTTAATTGATTTAATAAAGGACACTATGTGTGCCACTTTCTGCCAGACATTGGACCCTCGAACTCTAAAACAGAATAATCAGCACAGCTACATACTCCCACACTTTTTTGTTTTACTTACTAATTGTACATATATATTTTTCCCACAGACTTTTTAAGTTTCCTTCAATTTTGAACTAGCATCACATGGATGTAGGACCCCACAGTGTTTACAAGTACATATCACTTGGGCTGACCGATCATTTTCACTGGGACGCACATAGGATCTCTATTATATGTTACCATAGGGGTGTCTCTGGCTCCGTCTTTTTTCACAGTGGCACTTTTGGCTGTGTCTCTACTGAGTGGGCACTGGCACCACACCGTAATTGGTACTCATCACGCTTTTAGCCGTAGCGTGAGTCTCTGGCCGCATGTTCTCTCTTTTTGTAATGGTTTTGAGAGAATGACGATTCTCACATTAACAGGACAAGAGAATCAGGATTTCAGTAAAGACACAGAGGCTAACATTATGCATAACCTTTTAATTGCCACTCCAGACAGCAGCCCCTTTAAAGAACTTCACTAAAGCAATCCAAAATAGAACCACAAAAATCTATAAATGTCCACAGCGTAGAACACTCATCCTCTTTTAAATGTGAATCTGTAAACACAACTTCTTCTCATGCTGCATTCCTTAATCCGCGACAGTCTCAGATCTTTACGATTGAACATCTGAAATAAAAAATACCATAATTGCTTAAAAAATTCAAACTGCAAACTTTGTATTTTGAACAAAACATCCCAAAAATAACTTTAACAACACAGTTAACTTCTCCCCTCCTCTTCAAACATATAAAAAAAAAAAAATTAAATACATCACACCAAACAAGGGAGCGGAGGGAGGGATAATGTTAGCCTCCGTGTCTTTAATGAAATCCTGATTCTGTTGTCATGTTAATGTGAGAATCGTCATTTCATTACAAGACCGGAGGCTAACATTATGCATGTTTAAAGCCTCTTAAAACTACCTCAGACATATGTTCCACTGGTCTGAAGTAATGCTTCGCAAACGTGCCCACATTTTACCAATCTGCCACTTTTAAAATACTCTCCAAATTACCTCCAAACAAACAACTCTTGCTCGCCATAGCTCCTCTGATAGAATGCGCTTTGAACTTATCCATATTCACCCCAGCTTGCTCCATCACACACTTAACCCATCTCGAAATTGTTGTCATACTTACCGCCCTAAATGGTTTCACAAAAGAAATAAGAAGTTGATGAACTCTTTCAATCCCATTCTCTGCAACTCTACATTCATACTCCTTCAGACATTCCACCATACATAATTTCTTACACTCATCAAATCTAGGATGAAAAACTGAAGAAGACATAGTCTTGGTCCTTTAAAAATCTCAAAGTACACACCATCCGGACAAAATTGCCTATTTGTAACCTCTAAAGCTTTAACATCCGACACTCTTCTACACAAAACTAAACACAAAAGAGTCGCTAACTCATATAGTAATATTCTTTTTACTTAAAAATCTATTCATAGGCCAATCCACAAACCACTTTAGAATCAAATTTACGTCCCACAAAACATCATATCTGGCCTTGGGAGGTCTCTTCAACCTCATACTTTTTAACACTCTACACACCAAAATATTACATCCTACAGATCTAGCCCCTACCAACGCATGTTCTGCTGAAACTGCTGACCTGTAACAGTTTACAGTTCTATAACTCAATCCTCTATTAAACTGTTCCACCAGAAAATTAACTACCTCCACTACAGGAGCCTCCATGGGATCCAAACTCTGTTCCAGGCACCAACAAACCCCGAACTTCCAGACTCCTCTACACCTTTCCCTAGTTCCCGCTGCCCAAGATTCCTCGAGGAGATCCGCAGCTTCCTGCGAAAGTCCCTCGACTGAGCTGGATCTCCTGATATCTTCCAAACAAGAAGATCCAAGGCACCGCTCTGAACTAAAGGATGAACCTCTCCTAATTAGTTTACCAGCAAATCCTCCTCTGCCCTTATTAACAAGGGAACCTCGCAAGTTAACTCCATCGCTGATGGGAACCACGCTTGAGAAACCCAGAAAGGAGTCACTAAAACCAACTGACAACCTTCTCTCCTCACCTTCAATAAAACTCTCTGAATCAATATAAATGGGGGAAAAGCATTACCTTTCATCTCCGACCAATTCTGTTGAAATGCATCTATTGCCAGCGTTTCGGGATCCGGAAGCCAACTGAAATACTTCTTCAACTGACATGTCAACCTCGTTGCAAACAGATCCACTTCCAATGGACCCAAAACCTCCTGAATCTTCATGAAATAATCCAAACCCAGCCTCCAGTCGCTGTAATCCTTCACATGTCTGGAATTCCAATCCGCTACCACATTCCTTACTCCGGGAAGATATTCTGCTCTCAACACTATCCTGTTCTCCAAACAAAATATCCACATTTCCTTCGGCACATCTGAAAGACTTTTTGATCTGCAGCCTCCCAAACGGTTTATGTAAGAAACTGCAGAAATGTTGTCCATCCTCAAAAGCACTGTTTTCCCTATTAGCATCTGCTTGAAACTTTTCGAAGCATAAAGACCTGCTGTTAACTCCAGATAATTTATATGAAAAACCTTTTCCTCCTTTGACCATGCACCACCTGTCTCCTGAGTATCCAAACGAGCCCCCCAACCTAGAAGACTTGCATCTGACTCCAGAATCACATCCGGAAGACAACCAAAAATCGCTCTTCCGTTCCAAACTTCTAAATTGTGTAGCCACCATTCCAACGCCTCTTTTTCATCCATACTCAACTCCACCTAGTCCCCATACCATAATCCTGCTCTCAAAACTTCTGCTTTCACTCTTTGCAATGCCCGATAATGTAAAGGAGACGGAAATACCGCTTGGATTGAAGATGTTAACAGACCCAAAATCCTCGCTAAATCTCTCAAAGTTATCGACATTCTTCGTAGAACTCTCAAAACTTATTTTTTCCATCATTTTCACCTTCTTGTCCGGTAATTTCAAAACTTATCTTACTGTATCTATTGAGAAAACCAAAAATTCCAAATTCTGTCCTGGAATAAAAACAGACTGTCTGATTTATCAAAAAACCCAAGTTTCCCAAAACATCCATCTCAAAACCTAGTTGACTCTTCAATTTCACCGCATCCTGTGACATCAATAAAATATCATCCAAATAAGCAATCAACAACCTCTTTCTCTGAAAAAAGCTACTACTACACACATCAACTTCGTGAAGCACCAAGGTGCTGAGGCTAGTCCAAAAGGAAAACAAAGGAATTGATATAGTTTGCCTTTCCACCTGAACTGTAGATACTTCTGACTGTTTTCTCCAAAAGGTACCGTGAAGTAAGCATCCTTTAAGTCTAACTTCACCGACCAATCTTTTGATTGCAACATATCCCTTAGAAGGTGAATCCCTTCCATCTTGAAATGCCTGTAAACCATAGATTGATTTAGATTTCTCAAATTGATTACCGGTCTCCATCCCTTTTCCTTTTTTTCTACCATGAATAATGTGCTTACAAAACCACTTTGATGCTCCTCCACCAAACATATTGCACCCTTCTTCAACATTTCTTTTACTTCCAAATCTGCTACCTCTTCCTGATCTTTTGATAAAACCAAAGCCCTTGGTTCTGCATTCTGTACTGGAAGATCCACAAAGTCTATTTGGAGACCTTGAACTACTTTTAAAACCCAAGGATGTTTTGTAATCTTTTTCCAATTCTCCTGAAACGAACGTAAACGGCCTCCTACTTTTTCTTGGGAAGAACCAGAAATAATCTGCATACTCACCTCGAGCGTTTGGTCCCGCTTGACTTCTTCCTCTTCCTCCTCTTGATCTAGGGAATCTGCCTCACTGAGGGAAAAAGCTTGATGAACCTTAAATCCCCCTTCCTGTTCCTCTGTACAAAATATTATACTGGGACCTCTGAAATCCTCGGCTGGCATACGGTCCTCGTCTAGCGGCCCTCCTAAAAACACCTCCAAATACTTTCCTCATATTGCTCTGAGCTCTAACTAGAGCAGTGAAGGTCGATACGTGCTTCCCTAAACTCTTTACAAAACCTTCTCCAAACAATTATCCTTTTGGATCTTCACAAGCCTCTTTGTTAGCTATATCACCCATTTTAGGACTGATCTTTAGCAACACTGACTTCCTTCTCTCAGCTAACAGACCAGAATTCGTGTTTCGCAAGAAAACCATGGCTCTTAGACTCCATCCTCGTAACAATTTTATGTCAACTTGCTCACCATTAATATGAGCCTCTTCCGCCACATTCATTATTTTTGCCAGCGGACCCAAAATATCTAATAAACGGTCCTGGCATTAATTTAAAGATCGTTCAAGGCCTTTCCTTGGATCCTTTTTCAATTTAAATAAATAGGAAATCAAATCTGGATCCAAATTAGGCATGTAGCAGACCTTACCATCAATCTGAGGCCTAGAGCATTCTGCTCTTAAAACTCCCCTGACTTCTCTTTGAAATGGTTTCCTAATCCAATGCTTAATACATTTCATCACGTGGTCTAATGGCCACCAATCAGCACTTCTAGGATGTCTAATTTCATATGGACTAAACATCTCCTCACCCAGAGGATCCTTTATCACACTTCTAGAGGTTGAGGGTTGATCATCTCTTAAATCATCATTCAGATCATCTTTGTGATCCATATCAAAAACATACTCGTCGTATGCTTTCTCACGTCTTTTTATGTATTTATTGCTTATTGAGCGCAGCTGTCACCCAAAGGGTATCCTGGCGCTGAGACCTAACCGTGCATCTATTAAACAGCTACATTACTCTGGGGAACAAGTAAGTTTTAAGGCTCTTTTTAAAAGTGAGCAGATCAAGGCAGCTCCTTAATGCTAAGGGGAGAGTGTTCCACAGCGTGGCAGCCGCAAAACTAAAAGCGCGACCACCCATTCTCGTTCTATTAATTTTAGGGACTTTTACCAAGAACGCCGAAGATGATCTTAAAGGTCTGGCTGCCTGATACCAGAGGAAGAGAGTCTGAAGAGGTATTGGTCCCAGTCCATACAGGGCCCTAAAAACAAGGCAGAGAGCCTTAAACGCAATTCTCTGCTGGACTGGGAGCCAGTGTAGATCGGCCAAAGCTGCCGATGAAGAGGCGGACCGTGGTCGAGACAAGGCCAGTTTAGCGGCCATATTCTGTATCCTTTGTAGCTTTAGGACCAGAGTCTTCGGGGCACCCAGAAGTAGTGCGTTGCAGTAGTCAATCCTGCTAAGAATGGAACTACGCACTACCTCAGCTCTGGAGCCCCGTGGGAGAAGTGGCAAGATTTTCCGTAGAGCACGGAGCAAACCCATACATGTTGCTGCCGTTTTGTTTACGGAGGCATCGAGCTGCAAATTGGGTTCGAATAGAACTCCCAGGTTGCGAGCTGAATCTGCCGCCTCCACCGAGCCCGGGATGTACACTGGCCAAAAATCGGCCGGTAGTGTACGGGAAGTTCGGTCCAAAGAGCAGTAGAGTACCTCCGTTTTTGACCCATTGAATTGCAACGCATTGGCTCGCAGCCATGCTGCTGTGGCTGCCATACAACGGTGAAAGGCATCCCTTGAAATGGACTCAGAACCCTCAAATGAAAAGATCAACTGAGTGTCATCGGCATAGTTGACAACAGATATGCCGAATGACTTTATCAGTGCTATCAAGGGACGGAGATATATATTAAATAGGATCGGGCTAATTGCCGATCCTTGAGGGACTCCCTGTTTCACCCGCCTAGTGGCTGATCGAAAAGGTGGTAGTGCCACGGCTTGTTGTCGGTTGTCCAAATAGGACGTGAGCCAATCTAGAGCCAGACCGCACACTCCCGCACTCCGAAGACGGCCAAGTAGTAATTCATGGTCCACCGTGTCGAACGCGGCCGACATGTCAAGTAGCACCAAGAATGCAGACTTGCCCTTGTCAACTCGCGTTCGCAGATCGTCCAACACGGTGACCAAGGCCGTCTCAGTGCCGTGCGCTGGCCTGAAGCCAAATTGTGCAGCATCCAGACACAGATTTGTTTCTAGGAAGTTGGATAAGGCTCTTGTGACCCATCTCTCGAGGATTTTTATCGCAAATGGTAATAGCGAAATTGGCCTGTAATTAGCCGCGCAGAGAGGGTCCAGAGAAGCCTTTTTCAACAGAGGTGTTACAATAGCCAACTTCCAGCTGTCTGGGACTGACGCTGTGGTCAATGATTGACAGCAGATGGAGTGCAACGGCGGGAAAAGCTCCTCTTGAAAAGCCTTCCAGATCTTATGAGGCATTGGATCCAACGGTGATCCTGACGATACACTGCTTGCCAGGATAACAAATTCCTCTAACGAGGGAACGGGAAAGCTGGACAACTGAGGCATACCTTCCTTGTTAGGTGCCCAATTGGAGTCCAGGTTGTCAGACGGGTCCAAAGGAGAGACTGCGGGTGTTGCAGATTGTTCCGAATTTTTGAGTCCAGTCAGAATAGTCCTGATTTTCTCCTCAAATGCAAGGGCCAGCGAGTCGCACAGTGCCTGCGAGGCCGGGATAGTAGACGCCATGCAAGGCGGGTCAGACAGAGTCTTGACCAATCTAAACAGGGTCTGAGATTTGTTAGAGGCCTTCGCCAAAGTGTCATCCAAAAACTTGGCTTTTGCGGTTCTTAACTGGGCCTTGTATTCGTGCAAGGCTGCTTTATAAGCCGCCTTATCCTGCTCCCTGTATCCTCTCCTCCATGTACGCTCCGCCTGTTTACAGCGAAGTTTGGAGTGCCCCAATTCTTCGCTGAACCAGGCATTTAGGCCCCTGGGCCTGTCTCTTACCTTACGTAAGGGGGCCAGGTCATCAAGAGATGATACAATATGCCGGCAGAGAGAAGCATAGCTCTTATCCACATTCTCCTCCACCTGAAAGGTTCCCGGTAGGAGTGTGGGTCGAATCGGTTCCCTAAGGAGACGACTCTATTGCCGATTCAACTTCCTACTGGTCGGTTTATTGGGTCTCCATGGGGCAGGCATAAGAAGGGACAAAACAATCAAGGAATGATCGGTCCAACCCTGGGCCTCGACCTTATCTACCACAACCAAGTTTTTATCTGCAAATACCAAGTCTAGTATATGTCCCCTATCATGGGTGGGTACCTGTACCAGTTGAGCAAGTTGGATATTGCTACAGGCTTGACACAGTTCTCGGAAGGCCAAGTCATGGGGGCCAGAAGGCCAGAGGTTAAAATCACCCAGTGCTAGAAAATTGGTATGCGAGTTCGAAAGGTCGTAGATCAGATCAACCAGAGATTGAAGGGCTGTCGTGGGCAGAGACTTTCCGCACTTCTCTCATCTATCTCCATATTGTACTCATCATCTGAGTAATCCTGTGTGCCGCAAGGGACACCTTTCTTTTTTGTGCCGCCTAGTACACCACTCCTTATATTGGAATTAAATCCTTCTTTCACCCTCTTATCGAAATGTTTTGCTTTTCTCACTCTCTTAACTGGTCTCCTATTCTCATTATCATCTTCTGAAAAAGACCAAAAACCTTCTTCAGATCTCGCCTCCTTCCTTTTAGATTCTATTACAATTTCAACAACTTCTCTAATTGAAGACTTCACTTTACTCTGAATTAAACGCCTTAGATGCTCCTCACTCACTCTACCCTCGACAGTCTGATGGTTAACACTCCCTTCCTCAGCTGCCATATTTCTAGTCTCCTAAAACAAAGATCAATTTGAATAAAATTCCCTTCAAAGAAATATACACACACCTCAATGCCCCGCCAAAAACGTCTGTCAGAACAGCTGTCCCTTTTGAAATCGAACACTTTTTAATTTTTTTTATTATCCTACTCGTGAACACTAAACCATGAAACAGGCTTATTTAACAAAAACCTTCCCAATCCAACATGGCTGCCGTACTCAGGCGAGACTACGGCGGCCAATACCAACTCAACTTTGATGGTGTGACCTAAACGTCACAGCATCAGAAACCTTGCTTGAACATGACCGTAAAAAAAGGCCTCCTGTCTCGAGCTGATCCCCGCGAGTCTTCAAACAAACACGGGAAGCGCTTGCGCTAATAACAATCTCTGGTCTCGAGTCAAGAAACAAACATGTTAAGCGCTCGCGCTAATTACAACCTCTGCGCGCCTGTCGTCTCGAGCCAGCCGCACCAGCACTATCCAAAATCCCGTAAATACTTTAAACCTTAAATTTACTCTTAGAAATACCTTCGATCGCAAACCTTTTTTAAACTATTTATTTCTTGACAAAATTCACGCTATGAAATGAAAGTATTCTATATAATTGAATTATTTTAAAATCACAACAAGAAAAACGACCAAATAAACAAATTAATCAAACATACTGCTTCTAAAAATTAGAAGCTTACATTCAAACCTTTCACTTCAAACAAAATTACATTCAAATACATATTAAAAAGATATTTAAGAAGCCACTTATCTTTTACTGGAGCAGCATCTAAAAGAGGATGAGTGTTCTACGCTGTGGACATTTATGGATTTTTGTGGTTCTATTTTGGATTGCTTTAGTGAAGTTCTTTAAAGGGGCTGCTGTCTGGAGTGGCAATTAAAAGGTTATGCATAATGTTAGCCTCCGGTCTTGTAATGAAATCACTATTTCACATTTCTGTCTTTCTCTTCTTCCCTCATAGGTGAGCCAACCTTCTTTGGCATCCAGACTGAAGTAAAACTTTATAGTAGTTTCTTGGTCTTTCTTTGTTGTCATCTGTACTGACAATGATGTGAACTTTTTATGTATACTATCTACATCCTTCAAAAAGTCTTGTAGATGAAACATGTGTTGCCTGCCGTTTCATAGATGGGTTGTATTTAGTAAGATGACTTTGAAAGAAAATGTGAAGATCATCAATAAAATAAACCGTTGTTCACCTCTACTGTTGACATGTTATTGGACTGTGTGTCTATAAGAACTGTTGGGACTTAATTGTGTGCTTCGGTACCTCTTCTCGTAAGCTCACCATGTGGGTCTTTGCTCCAAGATGGACTGTTCACCCATGGTGGCAGGGTGTCGGTACCAAGAGAGCACCACCACAAGGACAGTCTTTTCCATTTCACGACTTTACATCCCCTTACTGTGGCCACTTATTTGATGTGCACACCTTATGGGAAAAGTCATTGCTTTATACATTTTTTTGGCCAACAGGAGGGCCAGCAGGAGGGCTCTTGAAGCCACTGATCAGCATGGGGAGCCATTGCAATGCAGCAGAACAGAGCAGGACTCATCAGAGGGGACACAATAGACAGAGAGCACCTGTCAGGGTGGTGGCTGCTTGGATCACAACAACAGTTGCAGCATTTACTGAGGCCACAACTGTAGCATCCTGGTAGAGCTGGGACCCTGGAAGGAGTGGTATGAAGGCATGCCAGGTACATAGGAATATGAGAGAAGGGAACAGAGAACATGAGGAGGTGCCTAGAGGAAGACATGGGGTGACTGGGATAATATAATGGCATCAGCCTACAAAGAAAGTCAGTGGTGGAGGTCCTAGCCAGGAGCGGAGTAGGCGGGGGGTAGGGGGTTGACAATGACTAGGGGGAGGTGGTTTTATTTATTTTTTTTTTTTTTTTGTTTGGAAAACCTTTATTTAACAGTATGTGCAGACAAATACGGGCCTACAACCCTCAGGCCGGCCTCGACAATAAAGGGCACATCAGCAAGCAATTATACAACTCAGCAGCATATCAGTACAAGCACGAATAGACCCGGTCACGTTACACACAATTGTGCCGCCGAGCGCCAGGATGATGAGGTTTAATTTTATAAAGTTTTGAAATAAGTCCATAGCAACTGGTCTGGAAGGATCCGAATCAAAGCAATGCAGTTAGGACTATAGTGGGCAACGATCATCAGAAGAGTCAGCAAGCATTATCCGTAAGGTAATCAATCGCACTCAATGAAATCAGGATAGAAAAGAAGCATATCACATGACGATCCCCAAGCACTACCCACGCGTTCCCAATCCTCCCATCGACCCAAGAAAGAAGAAAGGAAAGAGCAAGCGAGAAAGGTAAAGAGTAGAAAGGGAGAAGAGAAAAAGAGAAAAGAAAGAAAGAAAAAGGAGGCCCATAGAAAAAAACCCCAACAAGGAACTATACCCCCCACCCTACACGCATGCAGAGGCTACGGCCTACCCCCCCTAGCAGTGTGTCTGTCGCCCCGAAAGAGTACCCGAAATGTAGGAGAAGAGAAAGAGAAGAAAAAGAAAAAGAATGTCACGGTTGATCGGAGGAGGGCCAAGGATCTATTCAATGCAAGCAAAATCGATTATCCGCGGTCACCCAACCCCAGGCCCCGACCTGACACCCATGCTACATGTACCTCCAACAGTCACAAGTCCCAGTCCCAGCCATATACGTATCAATGTGCAACAAGAAAAACCCCCTTCCTCAGCCTTGGCCCCTTCGAATCTGCAGTCCAACAGAATCCAATTGCAGTACAGCCAACCTGGACGGGATGGGCCACCATGGAGTCCGTTGCAGAAGTCGAGGTGTAAAAGACAAGTCAAACTGGAGTGAAGCTCGATAGTAAAGGACCACAGAATGCGCCACTGCCATGCCGTGGCTAGTACAACAGGGAGCAGGACGATGCATAAGTTCCAGAGTAGCGGCCGGCCGATGTACAGGAAGCAAGTCCAGGAGGACGCTCAGAGATTTGGCACCAAAGGACAAAAGAGATGGGCAAAACGGCGTCTGAGACACAAGCTCCGGCCATACCAAGGGAGCAGTATTGTCAGACTCCTCCAGGGCAGAGCCGAAGAGTACCGCAGCGGGCACTGGGACACGTCCCCCCGTCACTGCCACATACCTCAACTCGGGTGATCCACCGACAGTCGACTGAAGATGTGGCTTAGCATGCCGCACTGGAGAATCCTCATGGCCAGCTGAAAAAGTCCAATCAAACCGGTCCTCCAAACCAGTGGCAGAGTCGTGGAAGGCCAACCGCAGGTCCTCCAGTGCTGCCAGGATGTCGCGAAGCCCCAGCGGTGGATCAAGGATGGAGGGTGCTGTTGCGTCCGCCATCTTAGGCAAGCAACCATCGAGCGCCCCGGGAAGCAAGCCCCCTTCACCAGCCATCGGTATCTGGAAAGTGATGAGCTCTCTGCGGGGCCCTGGTGGTGCCGGAAACGTGGAGGCAGCCGGTCGTGGAGAGGCTTCAAGGACAGGGGAATCTGTGGTGCAGGGAAACCCACCGGCAAGACCAGGGTTTCCGATGCGGAAGATTGCGTCCGCTGCTGTAGGCTGCAACAAAGAAGCGATCCCGGCCCTCTCCCAGCTGGGCCGGGATACAGTATACGAGAGCCGGATACAATGTTGCGAGCGGGGCGCGCTGGGCAGCCGAGCCTGGAAAAGGCTGCTGTGAGAATCCCAGCGCCGCGCTCCAGGTCCGGTGCACCGGCTCCTCCCTCTCCACAGCGGCCGCTGCTATCGTTGTCGCCGCCGGTCGTCCCCACTAAACAATGGCCCGGCTGCGACCGCTTGGAAGGCCGGAATGGAAACCGGGGCTCAACTCCGCCGGGGCAGCTCCGTTCTCGACCGGAGTCACAGTAACGTGGTCAGGAACGTGGCGCAGGTAAGCGTAGGGCTCGGAGGCGCAGGATTCTTGCCAGGATATCGACGAAGGGCGCAAGGGTCGGCGGAGCCGAAGAGCTAGGCGGCCATCTCGGCTGCAGGCTAGGCTCCTTCCCCGGGGAGGTGGTTTTTGAGAGTGTATAGGGGAGGTGGTTTTTGAGGTACCCAAGAAGAGGAGGTGTCCTACACGAATGGGTAAGGATATGGCTGCGGAGATATCATAAATGGTGCTAATTGTGTACAACCAAAGGGAGCAGTGATGATGTAGGGACAAGGAGGCACAACAGCCCTGAAGAGAGAGAAAGGCAAGGTTCCAAAAGAATAATGCACAAGCCAGCAAGGACATCTACGTTAAACAACTTCTTTAAGCTCAGTGCCTTGTATCTGCCATGTACCAAGTTAAAACAGAGAAATTGTACCCATAAATCTGGCAGTTATGCCCCTATTTTATACTGTATATCTTGCTAATTATCATGTTACATTGTTGGGTATGTCAGTCATCTGGAAGGTTGTATGACAAAATATTGTATACAGAAATATCGGCTGACGTAAATACTGTGTCCTAAGTGTTGTTTATAAAAATGTTGTTCCATCGGGTGTAGAGTTTCTATTATTGTCTCCAGTGCAGCAATACTTTTTTGTAAGCGGTACTTAGGACTTGATATTTATGTCAGGCAATATTCTGACAATGGTATTCTAGTACCATACCATTCTGTAAGGCTATTACTAGGCCATTGGGTATTTGGAATATTTATTCTTCAAACATGGAGTGATTTAGAATGTAAGGCATTTGATGACAGGATGCGCCATGCCCTCTTGTCCATGAGGACCTCCAGTGTGCTTCCATGTGAAAGCCACAGCCAGCCTAGAACCCTCTGCTTGTTTACTAGAGTTGTCTGACTCCAGCTCATGGGTGTGGCTCATTATAAAAGCCATACCAAGTCTGGGTCTCTCTGCTTGCCCTTGAGATGATCTTTTACCAGGAGGCAGCAGCATCTCTTCAGGCTGGCTCTTCAGACTCCAGACCCGCTTCACCTGTGTCCATGCAGTGCTTCAACGTGCCCTGCGGTGACGCGAGCCTAGGATTCATCAGTTCCAGCACCTGCCTCACAGTTCTATCTTCAACACCTGTTGAAAGATGAAGATCCAAGTAAGATTATTTAGTTAGTTAGGGATTCAGTTTGTGTGCTTAATGCACATTTTGCAGTTGTTCAGCTGAAGACTCTATTTGACACTAATGCGCCAAATGCACCATTTTTCCTAGTGTTATAAGGCATGACCTTGTGGAGCAGCTTCGAATCTCATCCGGTTCAGTGGATGTTACCATTAGTCTGGGTACTATAGATACTTCTTTCAATGTTTATTATTTTTTAGAGTTTCCTACTGTTCCTGTTAAGTTAGACTCCCATACTACTAAGGTTATGAGTTTCTGCCAAGTAGGGCCTCAGAACTCCAGCACTGTCATTTTTTGTTTCAATATATGAAGGCCAATGAAATCACCTAACGTGCCACCATGGGTGTATATTAGCGTATATGAATGTTTCTGTATAGAGTTTAATATTGTTCTAGAAACTCTAACAGACCTGTGCTAATCTTGTTCATATTATGTTTACATCACCATTGAATATCTGTAGACAAATAGTACAGTAACTGTACTTCGAGACGACAATATAAAACTCTATAGCAGGTATATAACTAGAGAGAGAATTCCAAGGTTAGTTGTGTACATCTTGACTGATTCTTAGAAAAATAATGATTGATGTGTAAAATGTTGCTTTTTCCACTATAGTGATCACGGGCACCATTTATGACATTCAGGACACAGAATGTGAGCAGGCTTTGAAAGCACACCAGCATGAAGATTGTGGGCCAAGCAGCACAAGAGGCATGTTTTTTTTCTATCACTCAAATTTCCTTCCTGCCCCCCCACTTACATTTTTTGCGTGCTGCATGATAGTTTGCGGCAGTAGCCACAGGTGAGTAAGAGTTGGATCCTTGACACTCGTGCAGGACCAGTGACAGCACCATATAGGTTAGTGCATGTCATCCATATTGCGGGAGAATTGTGGATCCACAGGGAGTAACTTTAGCCAGCATGTCAACTTCCCTACAATGAGTTCCAGTGACTTGAACTGGCACAGTTGCAGAGGGCAAAGACTGTGCTGACAGAGCGGCTGCATAACCTTCAGGCAGAGCTCACCCTTATTCTTACACGATCAGCAGTACTTACCCCCTCCAAGGAAATCCCGATTGTTCTGAACAAACCCACTCATTCACTAATCATCTGTTTCAACAAGGACAATGGGACCCACAGCACAGATCCTAACAGCCCAGGTTGTGACTCCTACAAGTATACTTCTCCACCCCCTGGATTTTCCGGATTATGAATATGTTTGGGGCCTTCCCCAATCAATGTGAGTTGCATTTTTTGTGTCAAACAATTTTCACATATACATTTTAGAATGTGTGGGTGAGCACTCATATTTAAACTAATATTACTCAATTTCTTAACCTTAATAAAGTTTAGTGTGCTACGACCTCCTGTGTCTGCCTGAAACGTGTACACACTGAACCAAAGGCCAAGCTAATGGGTATAGCTGGGACAAGGCGTGCACAACTATTAACATTTAATATAAATAATATCCCAATTTGTACTTCAAATTAATCAACTGACATCCATAGTTTTTCCATTAATTTATGAATCATTTATCATATGCGAAAAGCACATATACATACAGCATCAGCCAGGCTAGGTTTACTCCAGTGGCATGGAGAGAATGATGGAGTTTACCCAGATCTCTTGACTGGGTTGAAAGTTTGATTTGATCTGCATTCCGTCCATCATCTGTGTGTCTTTTGCTTTCTTGCCCTAAGTGCACCAGGTATGCCCAGACGTGCAGGGCCGGACTGGGAACTAAAAACCGGCCCTGGCAAAGTGCTCGGCTGCCCCTAAACCCCCCCCCCACCACCCCAGGGCTTGGGGTTGCCGCTGAGCTCTTTGCGAGGGACGGTTTTTGGCCGATTTTGTTACAGGGCCGATTGGGCCGTGTAACAAAAACGGCCCCCAGGGGCCCAAAGACGGCCCCCACCTGTGCTGCGCGTCGGGGTATTGCCCGCTACGGCCAGTCCCGCCCTGCAGACATGGGTCCTGGGCTCAGTGTGTCACTAGATTCAAGCTAGCCTGGCACGTCTGGGCTTTATTGACGATTTCTTCCAATTACCAAACTTCTCCACAAAGAAGTCAAAGTTTGGTGGTACCTGGAGGAAGAAAGTGCCTTACAAACTCTCAAAATAAAGGTTGTCACATTCCATGTGTCACACCCTCCAGACATGGAGCAGCCCTTTATTGAAGCAAACTAATCGTGTCGCAGCGAGATCCAAATATGGGGCTACTGCAACCCCTAGCTTTCTTATTCCAAAAGCAGACCCATGCAGAAGTCTTGTATGCTGTAGCGGATGAGCCATTAGTGGTGTTTAAAGAGGAGAGTCATTATCTGCTCGGAGCCAAACACAGAGTTACAATATTCTCTGGCCACAGAAACCTGCAGTTCACCAACTCGGCGAAGGCTTTATCAGCAAGACAACTGCGATGCTCACAATTCTTAAGCGACTATGATGTTGTCATCTTATTTCAACCATATCACAAGAACGGAAGAGCTGATGACCTTTAAAAGAATTAATTTAGGAATTCACTCCGCAATCGACTCTCATCATGGCTTCGAAAAACTTTCTGGGTGGAACAGCCAACGATTTATTGGACCAAGTGAGTAAGGCACGCGACTAGATGACACCTCTAAACAGTGCAAACATCATGACAATATGTGATGGGCTAGACCTACAGGAGGAGGCTTAATTCTTACCCACCTTAGAACTACAGCAGTAAGAATTACAATGGTGGCACTCTTCGCCACTAGCTGGTCGTCCTCAGAAAACAAACATTACACCTGTTGCATAGGTAGTTCTGGTGGACATCGATGTCACAAGTAAGCGGTGCTTTTTTCCACTTGTTTTTTATGTGCGCAGCGCAAGAGAACGCATCAGGCTCTAGTTGGCCTTCTCCTACCAGTGCCTTCTAGCCCATGAAATTCAGTTTCTCTATATTTAATTGTAAAATTATACCCCCCACCCTCCCAAAACGTGGTTTCATTACAGTTTTGTATTCATATTTTTATATTGAGGACAAACAGGTTAACATTCAACTATGATATACCATGCAACATTTGCAAATGTGATCAACTAAACTAAAGGGTATTCGCCTCTATTACAGGGGCTATTTTTACCACAAAACCCTTCCCAAGGTCTGTGTCGCATGCTCTCCCTCCCTTGTGGCAGGTCTAGCCCTGAGAGGCTGAAAGATTCATGAGACGCCTAATACAGTGTAACAATATCTCAGATTATGCCGCTCGGTCTCCATGTCCCTTTGTGTGTTGGTTCACCGTTAGAGCTCGTCTCTGATTCATCTTATTGAATCCGTTGTTGAAGTCCTTATGGAGGCAGCGCCGCCACCGCTGACTCGATGTGGCCTCCGGTCCTATCAGTTGTGGTTGGTGATCTCACTACCATGACTCCACCTCCCTTCCAGTGGTATTCCTCTCAGGCACGGGAAGTACCAAGGCACACTGGGCACGTCCTCTTCCACTGGAGCCCACAGATTGTGCTTCGATCTGGCCCTTTACTATGTCTGGCTCGAGTTCGAAAAGGTGCAACTGTGAAGGTGCCATTGGAGTACCATGGGCCATTCATGAAGCCAGTCCATGCCTCTTGGAATTTGCTCAACACCATTTTGGTGGTGATGATTAATTTAACCAAAATGGCCCATCTCATACCCTTAGTTGGCCTACCAACCTGTAATTCTTTATGATACTCAATGGGGAAAACTCTATTTTTCCACCTTGTTTCTATTAGCATAGTATGTGAACTCCAATCTAGCTGCGGAAGGACACTCACATTCATGCCCCCCCATGGGCCAGACAGGGGTGTGGGATGATAGGGCTAAAACTTGCGGGCCTAGTTAAAAGGCACAATAAAGCCACAGGGGTGTAACAGAGGCTCTCACAACCCCCGTGGTGTGGGGGGCACCCACACCGTTCACCTCAAAGGGAGCCCCCTTGGGCTGGCCAGCTGCAAACAAATAAAACACCCAGAAGCAGCAAGGCAGTTAGGGAACAGGTAATAAACCTTACCTTGCAGTCCCCCCCTGAGGTTTTTGTTATACTACTGACAAGCCACTCTTACAAACACCAGATATTTACTCACCCAATACTCTATACCCTGCCCCACAGGGCATACACCCGAGAGTATTGAGGCCAGAGCATAGGACAAATCAGGTAACCAACACAAATCAAACCACAACCTAATTCCTTACCAGAACTTGGGGTAATTCAGGTAAATGCCCATGCTCAAGAAGGAATTGCTGTTCCAACATCATCTTCCTACACACTATCACAGCCCAATCCGAGATTGCCAGTGGGTGCAAACAGAGGGTGGGCAACAGGAAATCTCCTATTAAAGCAGCAACATCCCATCAATCATGGAGGAGCTAACTGATTCTTAAGTTGCTTTGCTGACTGGAAGTTCTGCGTTAGAGGGATGTGAACCAAAACTTCAGAAAAGCCAAGACACAGCAACAATCTGAGATAACCTCTTTACTGCCAAAGAAATCAAACAAGAGATGTTGATGAACACAGACTTTCAGGTTAAGATGTACTCTTCCTGCTTTGAGGAAATGTAGCTGATGCAAAAACATAATTCTCCTCCAGCCACCATCCTCAACCCAATGCGAAAAATACCAGTTTGCTGGGAGCCCTCGCACTGCAAGCCCTGCTGCAGCAAGTAGATCACAGCAGAAAAATCTTCTGTATGTTTTGTGCGCTGGTTGTTGTAGAGTTTCAGGGTGAAGTGGGTCAGGCAAGCTTGTGCTCAAGGACAGGCAAGCCGATGGAAACACATCAAATGTGGCCAGTGATTGTGCATGTCATTGCACCAGAGGTACTGTAGGTCAGGTTTGCAAGGATGGGTAAGCAGATGCCACGTCTTTGCTTTGCTTGTTGCTGTGTGACAAGCTTGTAAAGTCCAGCAAGTCACACTCTGCGTCTTACACTTTGAGGAGAGTTCCTTTCACAACTGTATGGGTGCGCTAACATGCTTTATGACATTTTGTATTGGCTAGTTTGGTGTTACTGGCAGGAGAACGCATGTTATCGGGGGATCAGTGGTACCTTGTAAAAAAGTTAACAGCCATTGAGCGACAGTCTGTTTCATTGTTTGCAGATAGATATGTGATGGCAGCAACTAAATTATACAGGCCACCTGCCAACTTGTGCTTTAGAGGTATAAGGGTGATCGGTATCAACTGATTAACTAGTTATTAATTGCTTCAAGTTATATTGTAGGAAAACCAAAGGTGACATCAAAGAGTCCATGACACCCCAGTCCCTTTTTACAAACACTAAGAGAGTGACTTGTTGCTTGAGGGGATTGGTTTAGAGCCTTAAATATATACACCTAGGAGCAATTGATGGCTTACACTTCATATATTGTCGTTTAAGTATTTATGCTCCAATTGTTAGAAACACCAGATGGGGTGGGGAGAGTATGACAAATATTTTGAGGGGATAAAAAGGCTTGATAAACATTTCATCAGTTTGGAGTCAGAACAAACGTTTTTGCTTCTAGAGAGCAATACGCTGGAGAAACTGGTGGGGCGTTTTGTTTGTTCTGCACTGAAAAAACATTTCAACATGGCGGAAATAAGTAAACTCTTAAACAACGATGGCAAGGTCTAGACGCCTTTGGTAATGTTGCAGCGTGTTACAAGTGATGGTCATTGAAAACATATGGCTAATTCCTAATTTTGTCCAGAGCTCAAGAAGATGTATGGTGCTCAGTATGTGTAATAGAGCATCTCACCAGCCTCAGGCCTCTTGCAGGCTAGTTATATTCAAAAAAGGAGTTTGAGAGGGAAAATATACCAGGCCACCCTCCACTCAGTCAATAATGCAAAACACAAGACCTGGTAATATCAAAGCACTTTTTTGATTACATGGGATTAGTAAGAGGGTAATGTGGACATCTATTACACCATCAGCAGTAGTTCCTATCATGAACTATCAACAAAATCCCTTGTGGGATTGTTATCCACTGCCTAATATAAAAGACATAGGGCCTAATTTAGATTTTGGGGGATTGGTTACTCCGTCACAACGGTGACAGATATCCCGTCCGCCAAAATATAAATTCCATTATATCCTATTGGATTTATATTTCGGTGGACGGGATAGCTGTCACCGTTGTGACAGAGTAATCCGTTTGCCAAGAACTAAATCAGGCCCATAATTGAATCAGCCCGAGGCGCAACCATATTTACTAAATTGCTGTATAATGTCCTCTGTGTTAAAGATGATGATGAGTGGAAAAAAAGCCTTTCATACTTCCTTTGGTGATTTCAAGTACATTTTGATACCCTTCATGTTAAGAAACATCCTAATAATATTCTAGAGAGTCTATGATCATGTGTTTGCAACATCCTCAACCAATACTTTTTTATATACTTTAACAATATAGTGATTTATTCTAGAAATATGAAATCTCATAGAGAATATATGTTGTCTGTTCTTTCACTGCTTCGGAAAAATCCCCTATTATGTAAATTGCAAAAATGAAAATTTGAATAAGATGATATTGGATAACTCGGTTTTCCTCTAGTCACCTAATGGTCATCTAAATATCCTAGGAAAATATCAGTGTTACAAAGTGAAATCTCACAACGTGTGGCAAGTAGGGCAACTTTATTATTACATGACATGCACCATCACAGTTCCATTCAATTGGCAGAATCATCAGGTAGAATGTTCAGGTTGACAGTTAGGAAAGGGGAAAGTACCATGGTGAGGCGAAGGGAGGGAAACAAGGAAAGAAAAAACATACCATTAGAATATTTTACAACACATCTCCTTTTGAACAAAAAGTTTAACACATAACAGTAATGTAATACACAAGGAATAAAGTTTTACAATTCATAAACAAAATGTGCTCAGTGGAGGAGGAAGTACCTACTAGTCATAATAACATCATAACATGCAGGAAACTATACGAAACATGGGTTACCAGGCTCTAGTGAAATCATAGTCTGTATGTCATTTCAGGCTCGAATGTGCTCTTTTCACGTCAGAATCATTAGGTAGAAGGTTCGGGTTGACAGTTAGGAAAGCGGAACGTACCAAGGTGAGGAGAAGGGAAGGAAGGAAGATACCATAGGAATATATTACAACAATCAGCCATGGCTGACTTGCCTACTCAGTCATCCCTGAGAGGAGACTTAATGTTTCTTTGGCCTGACAAATGTTTTTCACCAGTTTATAAGTGATTTTACACACATGACAGCTGGATCTCTCAAACTTTGAAAACAGAGAGGCTAAATGTATTTTACTAGCCCTAAGAAGCAAATAAAGCCTTTCAAGGATTAAAAATGGCTTTCACTCAAGCACCTATTCTTAGTCATGCAGGTCCTTAGAGACACTTTATTGAGGAAAATAATGCTTTAACAAATGCAGTAGCGGGGGGCGTGGCCAGGCACCGATGAAGATGGCCGCCTAGGAACCGAGCTCCGCCGGGACCGCTGTTGTCCCCACGAAATCCGGCATCAAATCCTGGTTGGAGCGCACTCTCGTCGAAGCGCCAACTCCCTTATGTGCAGCGCTACTGCTCTGCGCTTTGAGCGAAGTCTGAGCATCCAGCGGGGACCCATCACCGCGATCGACTGTGCCGCGGCTGGCCCGTGACTGCGGCTTGGAGCCTGAGGGCCGGGAGGGACACTAATAGAGGCCCCGGCATGCAGCCTCTACCTCGCACTGGGCCGGAGCGGGGCCGATCTCTGGCGGCCGGACCCGCATAGGCGCCGAGCTGCGTTGCTGCCGGACCACTGGCGAGATCCGACGGACGCACTGGAGGAAGGGCACAAGAGCCGGTGGGGGAGCCGCGTGAGCCTCGGCCTGCGCCACTGCCGGCCCGTGGATGCAGCCGGCCTGCAGATAGACGGGCTCTACAGGAGGCGCTTCGCCGCGCGGACACCCCAGACCCGGGGAGGGGTCCCGGAGATCAGTGAGTGGAGGCACTTCCGAGGTTGGTGGCGCGGCGGAGTGAGAGGCGGTCCAGGGCACCATAGACTGGCTGGGTATAGAACCCGAGCGGTGGGCCTGCCGGCTGAGCCTTCGGCCTGGTGGTGGTGACGCATAAGAGATAAGAAGACCTACCCTTAGGGCGAGTACGCAGATACGCTTACAGCCCTCCGCCCGAGACGAGACGAGCCCTGGTCCAAGGGCCATACGCGGCGGGCTGAACTGCTCTTTGTAAACGGGGGTGCCCTGGGCGGCTGGCTGGTGGCTTAGTGTAGTGCACCGTGAATTCCCGCTCGGCGACAGAGCCGGCCTTCAGTGCAGAGTTACTACACTGCCCCAGTGAAGGAGTGGTGACAGGGCTCGAATAGCGATTGCCGCCGCCCGGGCTGGTGCACTGACCCTGGTGGTGAAGGAGCCTATATCCAACATGCGGCCCAAGGTGGGAACAACCACACAAACTAACAAACTAGATAAATATGCGGTGCCCACCGGTCCGACGCAGTCTGGAGCGACGCTGGGAGCCGCCACGGACCAAATGGAGCCCTCCCTGACTTCCATAATGGCCGCGATACAGACGCTGGGCACTAATCTCGAGACAATTTGTTAAACGACACCTCCCTGATGTAGTATTACTGCAAGAAATGCACTTGATGGGGAATGCATGCCAGGCCCTCAACAGATGGGGATATACTTTGGGGATATACTTTGGCGGTACACTCCGGCTTCACCTCTGGCTCCAGGGGAGTGGGGATCCTGCTGCGCCGCTCCCTGCCCCTCCACTTTGACCACTCGGAGACAGACCCGCTGGGCCGCTTTGCAGCACTGTCGGGGAGGTGGGAGGGCCGTAGGTTAAATCTCCTTTCCGCGTATATCCCCCCAGGCCTTCAAACCCAATCGTATACAGACCTGGGCAAACTCCTACTCTCCTTCCCTGACGGTCAGTTGATCATAGGGGGAGACTTGAACGCAGTAGTCTCAGGAACCCAAGACAGACATCCTCCCAGGGACACACCTCAAGGGCAGAAGTGGTTGGCAGACTTCCTAGATGCCTTCGGGCTCACGGACGTGTGGCGACTGATGCATCCCACGGGTAGGTACCTTCCACTCCGGCCCACATCATTCCTTCTCCCGCCTGGATTATATCTTGACTCTATTACAGCATGACATGATCATACGGGAGGCCTCCCACCTGGCACGCGGCATATCCGACCACTCACCAGTCTGGACACACATCACGATGGGGAATGGCGGGAGGGCTGTATGCTGCCAATAAATGCCTGGTATCTAAAAAATGAGGATCTTAGGAAAAAGCTGTCCCGCTCCATAACTCAATACTTCGAACAAAATGTCGGATCGGTGAGCTCCTCTGTAAATCTGTGGGAAGCTTTTAAAACAGTGCTAAGGGGAGAGGCCCTTTCGGCCATCTCCGGTAGCCGTAAGGAAAGGGTGGCACAGATCAACTCCGTTGAAACGGACCTCAGGGCGCTGGAGGATGCTGCTTGCGCGGATAGGGAGCCAGAGGTGCAACACCGGTTGCGACTAAAAACTGCGGAGTACAGGGAGCTGGTCACGCAGACTGCCCAAACTGTGGCTCTACACAAGGCGGGCAGGATCTACGACCAAGGCGACAAAGCAGGCAAACTTATAGCCTGGCTCGAGAAAAAACAGAGGACCAATAAAGTGGTACCAGAAATAAGAACAGCTTCAGGGGCCGTGGTTACAGATCCCCGAGAGATCACCGCGGAATTTGCAAGGCACTTCCGGCAGGTATATAGTAGGGGGTCTGACCGTCCGGAGGAGGACTCTGTTGCCCTGCTTACAGATATTCGTATGCCATGCCTGTCGGAGGTCGACCAGGATGCCCTGGAGGCCCCCCTTGCCACGGCCGAACTGGAGCGTGCGATAATCGACCTTCGCCCGGGCAAAGCTCTTGGACCTAATGGTGTCCCAATTGAGCTTTGAAACCTGACGCCCTTAGTTTACACCTTAAACGAATGTTCGAAGAGAGCAAAGCGACAGGAAGATTGCCGCGAGACCAGCGCCTGGCCACTATATTGGCTATCCCAAAAGAAGGGAAACCGAGGGAGTTCTGTTCCTCATACAGACCAATTTCCCTGCTCAATGCAGAACCGAAAATATTGGCGAAAACTCTCGCCTATAGGCTTCATTCCGTCCTACCCACGTTGGTCCACCCGGACCAGTCCAGCTTCATGCCCCATCGCAATACGGCGCTCAACATTCGACGCCTGAATGGTGTACTGGGGAGGTGCCACCCGATCCAAGAGGATGCGGTGGTGGTGTCGCTTGACGCCACCATGGCATTTGACACCCTAGAATGGCCCTACATGATGGCGGTGCTCCGCAAAATGGGCTTCAGCCCACACTTTATGGCATGGGTTCGTCTTCTCTACTCGGAGCCCCTGGCCCAGGTGGTAGTTAACAACAGGGTCTCTGAGGTCTTCGCCCTGGAGAGGGGAACCAGACAGGGCTGCCCGCTCTCACCCCTCTTATTTGTGCTCTCCCTTGAGCCACTTGTGGCGTGGATCAGGCAAGACGTCTACCTCAAAGGGATACGATACACGGATGGATGGGAGGACAAAATCTCCCTCTACGCCGATGATATCCTCCTTTACTTATCCCAACCACGGAGGTCTATTGTGGCAGCAATGGATATTTTCACTAGTTTCGGGAAGAATTCGGGGTTCCGCATCAACTGGAGCAAGTCCCTCCTCTATGTCCTCCATGGCAGCCCCCCCAGGCTCCCCAGCGACTGCCCGCTCACCGTTGCGGAGGACGGATTCAAATACCTCGGAGTCTTTGTCACCGTGGACAAGACTATTCTTTATGAAAAGAATCTACTGCCACCCCTGCGACAGCTCCAACGTGACTCTAATACTTGGCAGAAACTGCCATTGTCCCTGTTGGGCCGTGCGGCCCTCTTCAAAATGCTGGCACTTCCTAGATTTCTCTACGCCCTCCAAAACTATCCGGACTTGGTACCGAATTCTTATTTTGTGGCAATAGAGGCGGCGCAGCGGGCCCTCCTCTGGTCAGGTACACCTAGAATAGCGCTGCAAAAACTCACACTGGGATGGTACGATGGAGGGATAGCCCTCCCGGATATCTGCAAGTACTACTGGGCCGCTCACTTGTCGGCGATCAACCAAGGGACGTATAGTGACGGTAACGAACCAGGTTACGGGATGGATAGATGGTTACTCCCAGGTGGGAATTATGAAGTCGCGCTCTACTCTAAGCCTGGTAAACACCAGCTCACAGGACCGACGAAACACTCGTTGCAAATATGGCACGCGGCGCATCGTAAGCTAGGTTGGTCCAACACTCTGACCATGGCCACCCCCCTGTGGGCGTCGGAGAGACTGGGCAACCTGGGTCATACAAAGGGGTTCCATATCTGGGACCTTATAGGTATCTCACAGGTCAAACACCTGTGGGGGCCCAAGGTGGTCAGATCCTTTGCTTACTTGCAGGACACATACGACTTAGCACGCACTGAATATTTCATATATATGCAGATTAGGCACTCCCTCCAATCCAACATACCACCAGGGACTAAGCCCCCACAGGCCTCCCCACTTGAGGACAGGTTGCTCGACGGACACATGCCAGAGCATGCCATCTCACTCACATATGAAAAACTGATAAATAATTCTCCAGATCCACTCGAGTCCCTTAAGGAGAAGTGGGTGGCCGATGGACTTGAGATCGATGATGAGGAATGGGTGAGTGCGCTGGCATCCCCTAGGGAGGTGGCGATTTTGGCTAGACTTCAGCTCATACAACTTAAAATATTGCATAGAGTATACGTCTCCTGCACTAGACTGCAGGCGATGGGAAGAGGGGGGGAGGGGCTCTGCAGGCGGGGCTGTGGTGAGACTGGCTCTTTCTTCCATATACTGTGGGAATGCCCGAGTGTGCGGAGGTACTGGAGGCGAGTGGTGTCTTGCATGCGGGAGGTATGGGAGGCAGACATACGCCCAGAGGCTAAGAGATGCCTCTTGAACATCTGGGAACCCATAGACTTACCTGCAAAAGGGAATCTCTGGGTCACACTTGGGCAAATGGTGGCAAAAGAAACATCGCCCGCCTCTGGCGTGCATCCGCTCCGCCAAAATTGGCAGAATGGCAAAAAGACATGGATTGGTGTATGCTGCAGGAGAAGACTGTGTATACGGCACGAGGGTACCCCCGAAAGTGGGGGGAGGTGTGGTCAAATTGGAACGAATATAGAGGTGACATCTGTGAGCCGGTCCTGCTTGGAGACTATCGACTGATTATGCTTTTAGAGTTAATTCAAATGACATTTTGACCCACACTGTCACTGTATGTTACCGGTGTTGTAATGACTCTACTGTTTAAGTACTTACCATTTTGTGGCCTTGGTTTTTTTTGCAAATAAAAAGAATAAAAATAAATAAATAAATAAAATGCAGTAGCAACCGCAACCGTTTTGCTCAAGTACAACCACATCATGCACTTGAACATGCTATCTTTTACCTCTGTCATGTTTTGATCTCCAGCAAGTTGACTACCTAATTTTAAAGCACACATTATTATCTGTGAAGCTTACCTGTGCTGAGTGGCTGCACCTCGTGAATGCAGCTAGAAAGCCATTGAAAGTCGCAATGGATTATTGAAACCTACAATTCCTAGAGGGAATGAAGTGTCAGAACAGTTGTCAAGCACAGTGGGCATACGTCTTCACACAGTATGAAACCACAGGAATCCAAAATGTAATGACTCTCGCCTTCTTACAACATGCTCACGGTCAAGAAACCTGTGAGTCATCCTTTCTCCTACCAAAAAGAATGCTAGGACCTCTGCGTCCTTTTCTTCAGAATAGCACAAGATGCCCACACACAATTCAGTAAAAAAAGAACGAGAAGATATACAATGCAAGACACTGCTAACTAACCTACCATTATAAGTCTTTTCATTCCCAAGCGGTGTTAAAGATGTGCCATGATATTGCAACTCTCAGTTCATCGTAGTATAAAGCCAACATTTGATCTTGTGCTCTACTCCTTTTGATGGTCATTTTTACATAAGAAAGTAGATGTTTATGTATGTTCCTGTCCAGTTTGTAACCACAGCAAGGCAATACATAAAAAATCATAGCCATAGAAACCCTACCTCAAATAGTCAATATGGAGATAAAGTCATCTTCTCATACTCGCCAACTACTTGTCCGATTAAAACTTGTTATTTTGGTCCTTTTTGCCTTAACAAACAGACCAGCCCTGTGACATTGTCACAGCATCGATCTTTATCATGGAAGATCCAGTCTACCTCCCATGTTTCTCAGTTGGATCCTTATCTGATTGATCCATTATTTTGCCTTTCTTCTCCTGCAACCAGTATAATAAATGATCTTATTAAATACAAAGTTGAGGAGATTTGTGATTCATGTGTTCAATTTTTGATGCAGAGGAAAGGATATACAACCAGTGAACAAACATGGGTACCTGCTGTCAGTGAACTAACCTTGCAACCTGGATCCAAAGAGAGCTATGAAGGCTGCCAGGTTTCTTCATACCCACCTCCAACAACACACTTCTAATATGCTGGTTCGAAATTGAACCGGAAAAGAGGAATTCGATAAGAGCGAGGAACAGGTACTCTCAGTCTCGCGATGCAGCATTTTAGCACAACCAGGCTCAAATTGCACTGCAAGGGCTTTGTCATCTAATGCCAAGATGAAACCTTCAGTGATGTTATCATACTAACTTTCATGTCTTTTCCCTGGTGTTGTGCAAGATATACCTTTTGACAATATTTGTGTTTCCACCTCTCTCGGGTCTGATGAAACTTGAAGTTTACCCTGAGCAGAAAATACAATATAAACTTTATAACATATGCCAGAAGTATTCTGAGATATTATACATTTTCTGGTTCAGATAACTATCATCAGTAGCATACCAATATGTTCTGAAGTTTGAATTACTTTCACTATGATAGGTTCATAAACTGTAACATAAGAATTGCACATTAGTAACATACCGTTTTCCTAACAACAAACAATCACTTACCAATCCACGCCTATACATGTCTCTTTAAGAACTCTTATCAAAGTCTGAGCAGAGATGAGGGTCTGTGCTGTCTCTTCTCATGAAAACAAGTGCAAAACAAGAGTTCATAATAGCTAATGGATGAATCTGAAAAGTTTTCAAATATAATATTTAAATCTTTAAAAACAAGTCACTGTATCCGGTTCAGCCTTTCGTCGACATTTGAAGATTATGACAGTCTGTGAAGTTTCCAAAACTCTAACATCATGGTCCTTTCTGCAGCAACTATCTATCTTGATTGACTAGCAAGGGCACTCTTGACCACTAAAAGCGTACATTTTAAGAGTTCAAGATGTCTGGCACCACTGCAAGGCTTGTGAGAGCCTGATTTAGAGTTTGGTGGCGTGGGTACTCCGTCACAAAGGTGGTGGAGTACCCTCTACGCCAATCTGAAGGTCTGCCCTCCTGATTTACAGATGCGGAAGACCTTCAGTATCTACACGGTGGAGGCTACTCCATCTCCGCCACCTACATACCCCTCCGATGGCCAGACAAAGAAGGGCAGTCAAAAGTTTGGCTTGTTTCCACCCTCCTGACTTAGAGTGGGCAGACACATGGACATTTTTCACTTTTACAAACCGCCACCTAAAATATGGCGGTATGTAAAAGTACAAACTTTTCAATAAACACCACACCACAGGAGAAAACTCCCATGGCAGGGGTCATTGCTTTTTTTTTTAAATCAAAAATAAAATCAGCATTTTGGTATTCTGTTATTGAAAAAAGAAAAATAATTAAAGTGTGCTGTGCGGCGCTATCATGTTGACGGGGCCAAATGGTACACTTTCAATGTATTTACAGGAGCGATTCCTGTAAATACAAGAGATGTCCTCTGGTCCAGGGGACATCTCTAACTTTAGCCGGTGGAGTACTCTCGCCATGGCTGGAGTATAGTACTTCAACATGGCAAACATCGTATGCCACACTCTAAATCAGGCCCCTAGTTTTTCTTGGCTTTACTCGTGTCTTGCAGCGAGCGTCCATCGGAGTGTGGTGCTTACTTACTGTGCAAACACGCCGCCAGCCTCTTCTGGTTTTGATAGTATGTACATTCAGGAAGTTCAGAGTACTGTCTCTCTGTTCAGGGCCTGCATGAAGAATCAAGTGTTGGCTGCAGATCATGACACATGCCTCCTCGATGCACACTCCTGCCTTGGTCTGTTACTTACTCTGTGCCTTCCCTGAAAACTGTGGCACTTCAGAGGGGGTACACTGTTGCATCCTGCAGGTGTAGAGCAATGGTCAACAAATGATGCAGAACTGCTGTGCACGCAGTGCAGCATAGCCATGGGGTCTACCGGGGACACTGCAAGCATGTCCTTGTTGGTAAACAGCGTCTCCTGGTTTTTCCCTCTATAGTGAATGGTAGGCAGTAGCTCCTTGTGGTTCTGGTGGAATGAGCACCAACCTCTTTGGTTTACAGAACTTCTAGGGGACACAGTGAGCATGTCAGATATTCTGGGGAGCTGCAACACATCAGAGAGAGTTAGGGGAAAGTAAGGTAGGCCTAAGTACCTGCATCAGGGTCTCTCCTAGCTCTGTTAGAAATTGCAAATTCTCTATTTATTTAAGGCTCTCTCATATTGGTACTCTACCCGCAATGGGTGTTAGAGTATGTTACAGATAACAACTTTACCTGAAGAACCAGGTGTACAATTAACAGATTAAATTAAAAAAAATCAACAGAACAAATTAGATTATCTAAGGCAAAATATGTCAGAGATGGGGGGTTTTAAGAGTTTAAGAGAGATAAGAAATGTATCAGTCAGTAACAGGTCAGTTAGAAGCATTTAATTATCACGGTATAGTATAAAAATAATTGTTTTCAGTTTTTTATTTTCTGAAACAGAAGTGTTTTCCTGACTAGTTCCCTATTCAAGATAGACACCTTCTACATCTGAAACATTATGAGACCAAACTGAAATGACTGCACTAGAGAACAAGATGGCGCTTTGAGAAAGCATGGGTGTCCCACGCAGGAAGATAAACTGTGGAGGTTAAAAGTAGAGATGGGCGAGTCCTTAAAAGCTCGTGTCTGGCTCGAGTCAGGTGCCGGGCTCTGGCACAGCTCAAGTTCTTCATGGACCCTCGAGCCCAACACATCCGAGTCCGACCCCTTTCTCTCCCTGTGTCAACAAACAGAA
The DNA here is from genome assembly GCF_964204655.1 of Triturus cristatus. NCBI lineage: Eukaryota > Metazoa > Chordata > Amphibia > Caudata > Salamandridae > Triturus > Triturus cristatus. Next base: position 877,275,759 of record NC_140585.1, read on the forward strand.
ACATGGATGCATTGTCTGATGTCATCTCTTACCAATAGAAAATGAGCATGTGTTTGTGATTTTTAAAGCTTTAACACGGTTTTCACAGGCTGTGAAAAGCAGCATTGAGTTAAAACTCTAAAAACACCAACACAAATGCACTGCCTTGTAGCACATCACAGCGGTAGACGGTAACTATTTACTGGTCTTTACTCTTGGAGGAGAATACCTACGCACTGTATAGGATATTTTGACACTTGGTGACATTGGACATATACTTGTGCCATTTGGTCGAGGGGGTAATCACTACTATGTGAGATCTACCTGTACAGTACTAATTTTAATCACTGCCTATGCTTGGGTTGCCTTCCTAAAAACTTTCCTTTTTTTCTTAGGTCCCCTTAGACATATGGCGAGATCGTTTTCCATATAACGTGAGGCAGGTAACATTTGTACTCACCACGTTGTGTAGATTAATGACAGTTCAGTAGGTCCTGAAGAATTGCCACGGATCATTAGGACCACCGGGCAAGAAACATGTCGACCACCACAGAAGAGCATAGCCAAGCTGAATCATAATATCAGCCAGCTGCCACTCTGTTTTCATTTTTAATCAGGTGGAGAGCCACTCCTAATAAAATTCTATTTTTGGACTTTCCAACTTGTTTTAACCACACACTTGCATTCACATCTACACCACTAGGTCCCTCTCACACACACTGCATCATACGGCCAGGAACTAAAGATCTCCGCTAAAGAGCCCCTTTTTAAGGGTGCCCGTCGGGCATTGCAGCGCCGGCCCGACGAGGAGCAGGTCCATATGATGAAGCATGACACCTAGCTTGCTGGGTGTGTGAGGACCCTAGTTTCGAAAAGAGGAATTCCTCTTTCTCACGGTCTCTTCTCCACACCTTCACTCCCCCGTTTCTCTGAGGAACTGCATACTAAATCGTGTTCAGCACCACACAAACACAACGTTATTAACATTTGCATGGTCAAAGACAGCATCAGCACCCCACTTGTAAATATGAGGTTGCACAAATATTTCTCTTTCGCGCAATGCACCATTGCAGATCCTCTTGCGGATAGTGGCGGCTAGTTTAACAAAAATGGTAGGCACAAAGGTGCACAACTCACCATTAATTTGGGAGCTCCACCGGTGCAGCACTTCTGTTTGCAATCCACGAGCAGGAAAAGGAAGGACTTCCTTTCTGCTCGTCGAAAGCAACTCCAACCAATCCTGGAGCAGCTCTCATGCTGTGAAAGCAGCTCCCGGATTGGGGGGAGCAGGCTCAGCCAGCACTCATTGTGAGGCTAAGGGCTTGTGCCAGAAATCTCCAGGCTGTTTCACAGCCTTTGGATTGCTGGGTCTACACTGTGCATGTTGGGCTGGCCGTCGCAATACGGTCTCCCAATCCGTCATGCGCACTGTAGACCAGTGCTGTAATCCTGCATTTGCAAGATTCAGCCCCGCCCCCACGCTTGCACTGTACACAGCGCCAGCCGGTGCAGTGGCAAACAAATAAAATGGCATTAACATGCCATTTTATTTATTTGTGTTTGCCTGCTGCCCTCGCAGCAGACGGGGCGACGCTCCTCTGCTACTGGGGAGCCGCCTCTGACAAAATAAATGCTGGCTTTAGCACAGAGCTTGGCTCAGCAGGACACTTAAAGAGGGTGTAAGATGCCCGCCCCTTCCCTGGTTCCCCCACCTTCACCACGACATACACACAGGTGCTGGAATTGTGCCCCTTGACAACCCTCCCAATGGGGCACCTTATAGTGGGGGTCAACGCAAAAGAAATCTCTTCCTCCCACAATTAGCACTGAAATATCTTTGTGAAACTGCAATCTTTGTTCCCAGTGTACAGCTGTTCAGCAAGACTAGTGACATCATTAGTAGTAGGCAAGCATGCCTAAAACCTGCACATGTTGAAATGCTGATCATGATACAAGCAAACTACAGCAATTATTGAAGAACAGTTTCCATATTTTAAGTAGTAGTGGCTTATTTGTACACTTATTTAGCAGAAAATACATCTTTTCTGGGAATTACTAAAACAATTCTCATTGTTCCCATGCTAATTTTGTTTACAGGATCGGTTCGCACTTGGGTTCTTAGGGCCAGATGTATGACCATTGAATTTTGCAACTCGCTAATTGCGACAAATTGCGAGTCGCAAAATTCAATGTACAACATTTGCGATCCCAATGCCTCATGAATATTAATGAGGCTGTCGCAATTTGCGACCCCATTGTGAATGGCTAGCTCTCCCAGGGATGGTGGCCTTCTGGGGTCAGCAGACCACAATGTCTGTCTGGGACTGCTTTTTCAATAAAGCAGTTAAAAAAATAAATAACATGCAGCCCGTTTTCTTTAATGAATGCATTTAAAAAAGAAAAATTTTACTTTTCAGTTTCATTTTTTAAGGGCAGGCAGGCTCTTGAAAAATATTTGCGCACCCATTCACAAAGGGGAAGGGGTTCCCTGGGGACCCCTTCCAGTTTGCGAAAAGTTTACCACCTACTTGTAGTAGGTGATAAACTGCGAGTTTTTTTGCGACCGCAAATGCGGTCGCAAAACACTCATACATGGCATTTGCACTTGCTATTATGAAGGGACGCCCTTGGATCACCCCATCCTAATAGCAAGTTGCTAATCCTATTTTGCGAGTCGCTAATAGATTAGCGACTCGCAAAATAGGGTTAGTACATTGTGCATCCGTGTTTTTTGGGTCGCAAACGAGTCAAATGCCCCTTTGCGAGCGCAAAAGCGGTTGTTCATCTGGCCCTTAGAGTCAAGCTGACCCCTGGCTCGGCTGCGGGTCGGATCTTCCCATGAGTTCTCGGACTTACCCACCTCTAGTCAAAACACAGTAATATATAGGCTCCCAAAGTACTGTTGCGAAATTTTGCTCATTTGTATCATGTAAGCAAGACGAAATTACTCTTGCTGCTAATACTCATTGGTTTGCTTCGCATTCTCTTATAATGGCGCAACACTATTTCACTCATGTGCTACCTGTCAGGCATACTATGGGGCATATCAGCAATGAGGCGATATAAAATTATCGCAGTTTTTGCGTCCGTTTTCGGGCGAAAAGCAGCGATAATTTTATCACCTAATTAGCAAGGTCACGCTATCGCTTGCATTAGAGCCCGGATTCTCAACGCCCAGCTTTGCATCTCTAATGAGATGCAAAGTGGGCGTTCCTGACCTGACATGACTGGAGAAATGTCGCTAAGCGACATTTCTCCTATCATCAAGCCCCACGCTATGAAGCATAGCGGCAAGAAAAGTTGGGATAACCCCTGTTATCGCTACTTTCCTTACGCCTGCTTCAGGACTGACTTAGCCATGATATCCTATGGAAGGTGGATATCATAGCTAAGTATGTGAGGCCCTATCATCAAGCTAACGCCAAACTTCGTGACATTATCTCTGGGTTTCCAGCGATAATCTCACTGTTTGGCAGTTAGCGCTAGGATTTTTATCGCTTTTGAGATAAGCGTTGCTAATAGCACACGTTAGCCGGCGATAATTATCCTAGTGCTAAGTGCGCTAGCGATAATTATCGCCAGTTGTTGCTGATATGCCCCTATATTTGTAAAGGTGTCAAAATAATCAGAGAGGTCTACCTGGCTCCTAGACTCCTCTATTTTCATTTACAAATTGCCTTCATGCAGCTATCCGGGTGTTATTGTTACCAATATCTATTGGCCATTGCTTCCATGTTTTCAGGGTGGAACAAGGATTTTCCTTGCCTAAAGGAATATGTTGCCAATGTCACTAAGAGAAGGACCAAGGATTTTATTCAAATATTTGAACTTCCATTCATAATTGGAAGTGACAGGGGCAACCACTTTGTATCATCAGTAGTCCTCGGACCACGTATAACCCGATATGTGCAACAACAATTCCATTGTGCTTACCAGCCATAATCCTCTAGTATGGATCAATTTAATGTTAGGACCGGAGGTGATGATTACGCATTTCTTTCTTCACTTTTTTATTATTCAGCAGGTTCAAAGATGAAACAAAAAAACTGCAAACACTACATATCCCACCAACAAAGGAGAAAGTGTCCATGGCAGCAAGTGACCAATCCCAACACAGTCCGCTTGTCCATATAAATCCATCCCTCCTGTAGGCCTTCCTCTTCACTGCTGTGTCAGTTAAGTCCCTCACTTACTTAACGACTCTTGGGGTTGTTCTGTATTATTGGGGGTGTACAGCCATTTACACATTACTTACTAGTATTGTTTAACACTGCATTGACAGTGTTTGTACTGGTGATGATTTTCACAACTAACACACAGTAGGCTTTGGCCCGAGCACGTCTTGATCCCACGTGGGTCCACTAGGTGGTGCCACCGACAGTGGATTATGTGAGGCGCAGCACCACCTGGTGAGAAGCGCATTATTAAACAGTGCTCCACAGACCCACGACGCGCATTAGGGAAGTTGTGGTGGTTGCCCTGGGTAGCAAGGACTACCCGCTTGGATTTTCCTTCCTTATCAACCCTCACATGACACTGCGAGCACGGTAGGTTGTTTTCCCGGCCCTCAGCTTACTCTGTGCTGATGCCACCTGGTCACATTGATAGTTTCTGAGCATGTGTTAGGGGGCTGCCCATTTTTATCACTTCACAGCGAGATTGGTGAGATCTATTGCTCACACCCTTACCCATGATGGAGTCCTAGCGGGACCACGAATATTCCCCTAACCTAGCCTCTGATGAGGAATGGCTGCCTCAACGATGCTTTCCTGCTTCTCTCCCAAGCTATCGCTAGAGCGCTTCCACCCATGCAGGAAAGGATTGCCAAGTTGACAGCCCAGGTCTCTGGTGGCTGAGGGATCCTTGGAGACACGGGGGCGGCCTACCCGCAGCTACTTCTCATAAGGCCCAGAAACATGACACAGGGTACCTGGAGGGCTTTGATCAACTAAGAAAGGCCTTTCGGAAGAATGCACACACGTTGAGGAATGCACCCTACTGGGAGTAAGTTACCGGAATTTGACTTGGAAGAGGGGTCACCAAACATGGGGATGGTGACACAGATCCTCTGATGATAGGGAGGGTTAGAGAAGACACTGGCACCCTGTCTCGGCCGCCTCTGGAACTTGGAAAGGGATTTCACCTCAACGGACATGTTTGAGCCTGATGGTATTTACCACCCAAGGTCCTCAGAATGGCTGCGTGACTAGAAAGTGGCAGATTATGTGGCCAGCAAAATTCACCAGCCTCTGGATAAGGAAGGGCACACCCGCTTGTGGGTGGAATGCCTTAGGGTGCAAGGTGGAGGCAACCCCAGACATAGACCCCAAGATGTGCAAATTTTTTGCAAAGTATATGAAAGACCACAATAAGGAGATTGGCCACTCCTGGAGGGTGTGTCAAGATAAGTTGTTAGACGTTGTGCGGCCCCTGACAAAAATCATTGAGCTGGCAGATTAGGTAAAACAATCAGGGACTTCCTTACCCACTGATATTATGGCTGGTAGGGCGCAGAGGGCGGTATGTCTGTTAGGTAATGCCAGTGCTCTTTCCACGGAGAGGAGACATTTACTCCTGATTAATATAGACCCTAAACTGGGGTAGCTGTTGTCGGAGGCATCAGCAGTTGCACGTGGCAACTTGTTTGGTGAACTATTTGCGAAATAACGTGGAAACTTGGGAAGTTCATAGCCACCTTCTTGGTGGCGACAAGGCGCAGATGTCTATCACCGGGGCTGGAAGAGGCAGGGGTCACTCCTCCAGCCATTCTTTCCAGCCAGGCACCAATAAAGGTCAAGCCTGATGGAACGACGGCTGGCGGGCGACCTTTTTCCCCAACTGGGGAAGGGGAAAGTGCAGAGCCAACAGCAACGCCCAAGGAAGGGCTAACGCACCCAGAGGTTTCAATGGTTATCAATATCCTTTCTTTCCCTCAAAGACTGGGGGCGAGGCTGAGATTGTTCACACACAAGTCAGCAGAGATTACGTCGGACCCTTGGTGCTCTGATCGACTGAGACAGGCCTTTCAAAAGAGTGCGCGCACGTTGAAGAACGCACCCTACTGGGAGGAAGTTTTCCCCCAGGGAAATCAGTGATGCTCTCGCACAAGACGTTGACCCAGAGAAGGAGTCCCCCCAAACATGGGGAGGGTGACACAGTTGAGGAGAATCCTCTGATGAGGGGCAGGATTCGGGCAGACCGTGATGCGCTGGCTTGGCCGCCTCTGGATCCTTCGAAGGGGATTTCACCTCAACTGACATGTTCAAGCCAGATGATATTTACCACCGGAGATAGTCGAAATGGCTCCTTGACCAGAAGGTGGCAGATTATGCAGACAGCCAAATTCACCAGCCTCTTGATGAGCAAGTGCACGCCCACTTGCAGACCGAATGCCCTAGGTTATCCTTAGGGGGAAAGGTGGCAGCCACCCCGGGCAAAGACCCCAAGATGTGCAAATGTTTTGCAAAGTATATGAAAGACCCCCAAGAAGGGGATTGACCACTCCTAAAGGGTGTGTCAAGACAGTTTTCTATATGCTGTGGGTCCCTGACAAAATCACCGAATTGGCAGAACAGGCGAAACAATCAGGGACATCCTTATCCACTGATATTGTGGCGGTTGTGCACAGAGGGAGGTATGCCTGTTAGGCAATGCCAACTATAGTCTTTCAGCTGAGAGGCGACATTCACTCCTGATTAAGCTAGACCCTAAACTGGGGAAGTTCTCATCATTGGAGGCAGGGGCAGTTGCACATGGCAACTTGGGAAGTTTGAGGCCACCCCAAGGGCAACAAGGCACAAACATCTATCAAAAATATCTTCCCGGGGAAGGATTTCACTGTGACTGGAAGAGGCCGGGGTCGCTCCTTGGGTCATTATTTTCAGCCAGACCCCAACAGAGGTCAAGCCCGCCGAAACAATGGATGGAACGACGGCCAGCAGGGGACCGTTTTCCCCAACCGGGAAGGCAGAAAGTGCAGACTCAACCATAAATCCTGAGGCACTAATGCACCTGGATGTTTCTATGGTAAGCAATATCCTTTCTTTCCCTCAAAGACTGGGGACGAGGCAGTGAGGGGTGCAGCTATGGCGCCTGCGACGCAGGCTTGGGTGGGGTACTGGACTTTTACTGGGAGCCCAAAGAGTGTGCCGGCTGTCCAAGTTGGTGGGCTGCTCTGATCACGGCTTAAGTGGGCGAGGACGACCCAGTGAGGCCCAGGCGGAGCTACCGGTCCTAAGGAGGTGCAGTATACGGGGCCCACTGTGCACGGCGAAGATTACCAGTGAAGTGAGGGGGACCCGTCTGCACCGCTCTGGCGAGTTGCGGTTCAGCCTGGATTGAGGTGGGGGATCTACATTCATTGCTGGCCTCCACCTGCAGAGTGCCCTAAAATCAATAAGCATCGTCAGTGGGGGCATAGATTCGGCCTAATGAGACCCCGGCACCATGGTAAACCTAAAGGCCGCCAGGCTGGGGCCCTCTAAGACCCGGAAGGCAGTGCCCAGAACCAGTTGCAATCTACCCAAGAAGATCCGGTGCATCAACAACTCAATAAAATACTGGAGGCCATAGCGGACACGAAGGCTACTCTCCATCAAGACATTAGCACTGTTGCGGTGGGGCTCGGCCTCCTGCGGGAAGAACGCAAGAAATTGTCGGAGAGGGTTAAAGAGACTGAGTCTAAGGTCGCGGAACTGGCACCAGCACAAAAGGCGTTGGAGCAACAGATGAGGGCCCTTACGTACAGGGTGTGTTTGTTAGAACGTAGAACCGAAGGGTGCAACAGAACAAACAACATCAGAGTCCTAGGCCTGCCGGAAGGAGCGGAAGACAACGACATGGTCTCCTTCTTGGAGCACTGGCTCAGGAGCGTGGTGGCACCGGAGGGTCTGTCCACCTCCACGGCCTGACGTGGCCCGACTTCTTCACTTCCGGGACAAAGACCTCCTCCTGCAAAGGGCGAGGGCGGAGGGCCCCTTCACTATGGACAACAGTAAAGTCTCCCTTTTACCGGACTTTATGTTGGAGGTGCAGAGGAAACGGGCCTCATATCTAGAGGTCAAGAAGGCATTGAGAGGGGGGGAGGAGCCTAGCGCGCAACCAAGATGGCCGCGTAGGTGCGAGGCTCCCGAGGACCTCCGCAACCTCCTACGTTTATCCTGACTTCATCCTGCATCGGTTGAGGGAACTGTGTCGGTGAGCCTGAGCCGAGGTGGTACCCGTTTCCCGTTTTCGAATCGGACCTCGGGTGCCGGAGTGAGCACCGATTGAAGTTTGCGGCCTACTTCTCTCCTGACCCCGGATTTGCGTTTGGGGGCGACCCGGTGGCAAAGTGAACAACAACGGCGGGCTGGGCCTGGCGAGTCGCGTACCCCGCACTTTCACTTTCAATTTCGCGCCCCCTTGCTGTCTTCGCAAGTGGGATCGCGGCGCTCTTGGTGTTGGGGTGGCCTCGCTGGGAGACCCTGCCTGCCTGCCTGCTGTGGCCCGCTCCGCCGTCCTGGGGTGGCCCCCCGGAGCTCGTGGCCTTGATTGCTCGCTTTTTACTGCGTGGCTGGTGAGGGTGTGAGACCCGCGACGATGGCCACTAAACAAGATGGAGATCGGTTGAAGGCCAAGTCGACCCGGCGTGGCGCCGCACATCAAGCCAACATCATGGACCGCTACACCCTCCCGAAGGGATCTCCCGGTGGACCGCACAAGTCCTCTGAGTGCCCCCCGGATGCCCCGGACTTGCCCACAGATCTGACTCTGCAAGACGTCATGGGCGCCATTGCTGAGATGAAGGCCTCGGTGGGCCAGCGGTTTGACACGTTAGCGTATAAAATCGACGCAGTCCTCGTTGATGTCAACCTGGTGAGAGCTGATCTCTCGAAGACCAACGACCGGGTCGATTCTTTGGCCCACACCACGTCGGGCCTCACGACTGAGGTGGCGGCCCTTCAGACGGAGGTACACCGGCTTCGTCAGGCGAGTGCGCTCATGGATCAGCGCCTGGAGGATTCCAAGAGCCGGGCCCGGAGGAATAATATCCGCATCATCGGAGTACCTGAGGGACGGGAGGAGTCGGCGGCGGATCTTTTTGTGGAGGACCTGATCACTACCCATCTCCAGCCTCGGGGACTGAGTAAATTTTTTGCGGTGGAGAGGGCTCATAGAGTTCCCGGGGGAAGGCCGAAGGTCGGAGCCCCTCCGCGGCCTCTTATTGCCCGTATCTTTAATTTTCGGGACAGGGATGCAATTCTGCAAGCCTCCAGACTGCAAGGGCCGATTAAGTTGGAGAACATGGAGGTGAACTTTTATCCTGACTTCACCCAAGCGGTCCAGAAGCAGAGACTGAGCTTCTTGGGCGTCAAGCGGCGGCTTCGGGACATGAACTTAAAATACGCCATGCTCTTCCCGGCCAGGCTGCGGGTGGAGGTGGATGGTCGCACTCACTTTTTTGACCGTCCTGAAGCGGCCGGGGACTGGCTGGACACTTTGTCTGGGGGTCGGGATCGGGATGGCGGGGGGGGGCTGCGGGAGGAGAAGGCCCACTGGACCGGGACTGAGGTGCTGATACTGGGACTCACTCTGGACGAAGATGCTGCCGCTTTCGGCCAAGCTTAGGGTCTCTCGTTTTTTGTACTCGTTCTCCCTCCTTTGTAGGTGGTGCGGGGTCTCGAAGGGGTACTCTTTCCTCCTCTAGGGGGTTTACCTAGTTTCAACTATATAGGGGCGACAGGCACACTGCAAGTTGGGGGGGCTGTTTGGGCACATGCAGGGGTGCAGGGAGGGGGGAGTTTTGTTGGGGCGGTTGGGTTGGGGTGGGGTGTTGTTCATTTGTACCACAAGGCAAAAGTATTGTCGTGCTATTCCCAAAGTGCTCTCGGGGGGACGAGTGATTGCTTTCGTTTATGATGGGGGGTAGGGGACTGAGTCTTTTGTCCTGGAACGTTAATGGACTGGGGGACAGGATAAAGTGAGGTGTGGTCCTGCAGTTCCTGAAACGAATTTCACCTGACATAGTTTTTCTGCAGGAGACGCACCTCATTGGCAACTCCTTTCGTGCTATGAACCGGCGGGGCTACCGCCTTCTGGCCCATTCGGGCTTCACGTCGGGTTCAAGGGGTGTGGGCATCATGGCCAAGACCTCGCTCCCGTTGGAAGTTGATGAGGTACTCCATGATGACAGGGGACGTTACACGGTTCTGGTGGGTAGAATGGAGGGCAGAGTGATTATTTTTGTTTCTGTCTATGTCCCGCCAGGGTTGCAGACGACCACCTTTGCGGATCTGGGGCGCCTCCTCCTTGGCCTTCCGGAGGGGATTCTGGTGGTTGGGGGGGATTTTAACGCTGTGGTTTCCGGAATTGAGGACCGTCACCCCCCTAGGGATCTCCCCCGTGCCCAAGCGTGGTTGTCTGGCCTATTGGATGCCTTGGGGCTGGTGGATTGTTGGCGTTTGAAACATCCTACGCAGAAACAGTACACTTTTCATTCCGGGGCCCATGGCAGTCTATCAAGACTAGACTATGTCCTGGTGCCGGCGGCGCATGCGGGGAGGATCGGGGAGGTGCGCCATTTGGCGCGGGGTATTTCAGACCACTCCCCGCTCTTATTGCACTTCGATATTCTCCCGAGGGGAGAGGGTAGGGTGGCCCCGATTAATCCCTGGTACCTGCGTGACCCCACCATTCGCGCAGAGTTGGTTAAGTCCCTTAAGCGATATTTTGATGATAATGTGGGGTCGGTGTCCTCTGCGGTCTCGCTATGGGAGGCATTTAAGACGGTGATTCGGGGGGATGCCCTGTCCCTTATTTCCCATTCCCGGAGGCGCGAGCGGGAGGAGGTGATCCGTGTTGAAACTGAAATAACTGAGTTGGAGGGCGACCTCGAATGTGGGGTGACGGATGACAAATTACATGTCCTCCGACTCAAGCAGGCGGCCTATAAGGCCCTCGTCATGGAGGCGGCCAGGGGCCTCAGTAGAGAGCAACAGGGGAGACTGTATGATGTGGGTGATAAGGCTGGGAAATTGATTGCGTGGCTGGATAAAAAGGAGAGGGCGAGTCGAGTTGTCCCGTCGATTGAGAAACTGGATGGTGTGTGTGTCACGGAACCGGAAGAAATAGTCGATTGCTTTGCAGAATATTTCCGTGGGGTGTATTCCCCGGTGTCCTCCCGCTCGGAAGAGGATTCCCATGCCCTGCTTAGGGATATCGCGCTGCCTTCCCTTTCAGAGGAGGACAGAGTGTCGTTGGACGCCGCCCCAACCTCTGAAGAAATTGCTCTCGCCATACGCTCGGTCGCTTCCGGCAAGGCCATGGGTCCTAATGGTCTTCCCATCGAATTGTACAAGCTGCGACCGGATACGCTGGCGCCGCATCTCCGTGCGATGTTCCTCGCGGCCCGTTCGGCGGGTTCCCACCCGCTAGACCAGCGTCTGGCTACTATCGTGGTCATTCACAAGGAGGGGAGGCCGCGGGACCGGGTCACGTCCTACCGGCCTATTTCGCTGCTGAATGCGGAGCCCAAAATTCTCGCCAAGGTGTTGGCCAATCGGCTGGTTGGCGTGGTGTGCGATTTGATTCACCAGGATCAGTCCGGCTTTATCCCCCATCGCAACACTGCGCTTAACCTGCGGCGCTTGCATGGGGTGCTCGCGCGTGTCCCGTTTATACGGGAACCGGCCATTTTGGCATCCCTGGACGCCACTATGGCGTTTGACACACTTGAGTGGCCATATATTTGGGCGACACTGGCGAAGTTTGGGTTTGGCCCGGGATTCATCGGTTGGGTGAAATTGTTGTACTCGGGACCGCTGGCGCAGGTGGTTGTGAACGGTAGAGTGTCGGTTCCGTTTGAGCTGGGCAGGGGCACGCGGCAGGGCTGCCCATTATCACCGCTCCTCTTCGCGCTTGCCCTGGAGCCCCTGGCAGAGTGGCTGCGGTGGGAACCTTCTATTCGTGGTCTCCGATGGACCCCCGAGTATGAGGACCGCGTATCTCTTTACGCTGATGATATTCTTCTGTACCTGGCTTCCCCACGTAAATCACTGATAGTACTGGTTGATGTATTGCACTCATTTGGCCTCAACTCCGGCCTGGTCATCAACTGGGCTAAATCGTGTGTGTATGTCCTCTCTGGGGAGGATCCTATCCTTCCGTGGGGTTGTCCTATCCAGATCGCCCCGCGGGGATTTAGGTACCTGGGTGTCTTCATTACCCTGGACGCGGAGGCCCGATATAGCCAGAACTTGCTTCCCCCCCTCCAGCGCCTGAAGAAGGACGTCGCGCGTTGGAAGCGCTTGCCGCTCTCGCCGCTCGGCCGGGCGGCATTGTTTAAGATGATGTCGCTGCCACGTTTCCTGTATGCTTTGCAGAATACAATGGACGCTGTCCCGGCGCGCTACTTTCGCGAGGTGGAGAGTTTGCAGCGCCGACTGTTCTGGGAGGGTCGGCCGCGTATCGCCCTGGCGAAGCTGACGCTCCCGTGGTACGACAGGGGGGTTGCCCTCCCAGATATCAAGCGATATTACTGGGCCTCCCAGCTGGCTGCGATCAATCACGGCCTTTACGGGCCCGCCCTAAACCCGGCCTTTGAGATGGATAAAATGTTACTGCCGGGCGGTGACTATAATAGGGCGCTTTATTCTAGCTCGCATGACGCGCGGCTGACGGGCCTCACGGGGGTCATGGTACGGGTGTGGCACACGGCTAACGTGGCGATGGGGTGGAAGGATCGCTTGACCCGGGCGACGCCACTATACGCATCTGAGCGGCTGGGCTCCCTGTGGACCTCGAAGGGCTTTGAGAAGTGGGACATGATAGGCATCAGCAGGGTGGGCGATCTCTGGACGAGGGGGGGATTCAAAACGTTCGATGTGCTGCAGACAGAATTCCAGCTGCAGGACAGGGAGTACTTTCGTTATATGCAGATCCGTCATGCGTTGTGCTCCGTATTTCCGGACGTTGCCTCCATCCCGGAGTACTCCCCTCTGGAGGATAGAGTGCTAGATGGGCATGTCCCGGACGGCACGATTTCATTAATTTACAAAAAGCTCATCAATGACCGTTCGGGACTGCTGACCGGCCTTCGTGAGGCGTGGGGGGCTGATGGATTGGAGCTGGATGACGAGGACTGGGTGTCTGCGGTGGCCTCCCCGAAAGAGGTGGCCATACCGGCCCGCCTTCGCTTCGTCCAGCTCAAGATACTCCATAGGGTCTATGTTACGGGGGCCGAGGCTGATGCGTATGGGCTATGCTGTGGACGGGTTGTGTAAGCGTGGGTGTGGTTCTTTGGGGACCTTTCTCCATATTCTGTGGGAATGCCCGGAGGTGATGCGATTCTGGCGTGGTGTGCATGAGGTTTTGCAGGTAGTTACGCATGTGCCGCTGTTGCCTGAGGCGAGGAGATGTCTTTTGAATGTATGGGAGCCAACCGACTACTCAGTGCCGCAGACGTGGTGGGCGACTCTGGGATATATGGTGGCCAAACGTGACATTGCGCAACTGTGGGGTTCCCAGAGGTCGCCGACTGTCTCGGCGTGGAAGGACAACATGGATTGGTGTATGTTTCGGGAAAAGGTGGTGTATGTTGCGAGAGGTAAGCCTGGGACATGGGTGAAAGTATGGGGCCCCTGGAACGCTTACCGTGGGGGAATCTGTACCCCGCCGCTACTGCCTGATCCGTCACCGGCCCCGTCTCCTTAGCCTGTTTGTCTTCCCGGTTCTGGGCAATGAGTTTACTTAGTCCCCGTCCTGACCTATTCCCCCCCTCGATATTCCTATGAATCAGTGGGCCCCCCCCCTAGGGGAGCACATGCTGTTGTTTCCGACTGTGGGTTGCCTTGTGGACTTGCTTTTTTGTTGTTATTTATATAAAAATGAAACCGTCATGTGGGGTCCGGATGGTGTGGCTGCCAACGCCTCTTTCAACTCCTGTGAATTCCCTTTTGCCGCAACGTGCGTTCTATTGTCTGTATTACATGCTCCTTCTGTTTGCTAGCGGCCGGCCTGAAGGTTGTAGGCCCATCTCTGTATATTTTTTGGATTCTGTAATAAACGGTTTCAAAAACAAAAAAAACAAAAAAAAAGAAGGCATTGAGAGAGGAAAGTCTCCCATACTCTCTGATGTTCCCGGCCCGACTGCTCGAGGGGAATACTCACTACTTTGACTGTCCTAAAGACACCTGGGGTGGGTTTGAAGCCTACAAGTGTGATACACAAGGTCCCAGGAGCTGTCATGCGGAAGGCCACAGAGCTTGGGAAATGCCCGAGACGACGACCTCGTAGGAGGACCTCGAAGAAACCGTCCTCATCACAGACAGAGAGGGAGAGGGCAGAAGTACTGCAGGCTGTGGCAGTGCTTGTGCAGAGTCGGAGTCCTGCCCTGGAGGCGGTGGCCAGCTCCTCGAGAAAGAGACTGAAGACAATGAAGCGGACACTTCCCACAACGACTGTGAAGCTGCCGGGGTGACGCCTGACACTGTGGACGATATTCTTTGATGTCATTGGTAAGATAAGGTGACTGTGCTACTCAGAGGGGTGTCGACTCGTAGTTAACTGTTCCAGGTCCCGCGCTGCTTCCTTATGTGTGGGGCTGGTGCGCTCTAACTGATGGGAGCGTTCTATTCTAAGTTTCCTTGGCTAACCCCCGCTGAGTGCCTTTTGGGTTAAGGCCTCATTTAGAACTAACTGTTCCACATGATGTTTGAGCAGCCGACCGTTGCTGGACTGCCTTGGAGTCGGGAAGTTGACCATCATAAGGGTCCGTTTGTTTGTTTTTTGTGTTTTGATGCTTGCAGGGGGGGGATGGCGCGGGACTGGGGGGGTGGTGGGGGAGGGTCTCCTTCCGCATGTCGCTTGGTGATACCCAATATGAATGGCAGATGCTCATAGCGTTATACGTTTCCTAACATGGAACATTGGAGGGCTGGGGTCTACTGCTAAGAGCCATAATATCTACTCATACCTGAGGCGCAGGGACATATATATCGCGCTCCTTCAGGAAACCGATTTGAATAGTGAGGAAGCCAGAAAGCTGAGAAGACGATGGTGAGGCCAGGTCTTTGCGACCACCTTCTCGGCTTTTGCCAGAGGGGTACTGATATGGGTTAAGCCGGGGGTCTCTTTTGCTCTTGAGCATTCGTGGCTGGACGCAGAGGGCACTGGTCACAGGGAGACTGACGGGTCAGGAGGTCACCCTAGGTAACATCTATGCTCCTACCCAAGATCAGATTGGCTTTCTAGACTCCTTCTCTGCTGTATTGGCCGATAAATTAAGGAGCACCTTGATACTTGGGGGGGAATTCAATTGTGTTGCAGACATTGTCACAGACCGTTCGCATCCTCCCATGATGGGGTCTCCATCATGCCGTACAGCCCTGGGGTTCCGTACATGGATTGCACATTGGAGCCTTGAAGACACTTGGAGGTTACAGCACAACAGAGATAGGGAGTTCTCCTTCTTTTCGCCAGTTCTTCAAGTGCACACACGGCTTGATACGTTCATGTGCTCCCCTGCCTTTAATAGCTGTATTAAAAATACCGAATATTTAGGGCGTACACAATGGGATCACAGCCCATTGATAATGACACATCAGCCACAGGGACGGTGCCCTCTGATTCCCACCTGGAAACCAAACCCGGCACTGCTTGAGGATGCTCCTTTTCGCACATCATTGCAAACACTCCTCGACACGTATTTCCCCATCAACGTCAACACAGCATCCTCCTCTCAAGTGGAGTGGGGGGCATTTAAGGTGCTAGTGCGGGGCCATTGTATGGGGCAGGTGACGGGGCCCGTAGAGAGCTCCGTCAGGAAACATTAGAGCTGGAAGGGAGCATTCCCAGTTTAGATAATGTTCAGTGTATGGACGACGCGGCTCGGGTGGCACTAGAGGCCCCGCGGGCAAAATATAATGATGCACTGGGTCGGTTGCGATGTTACAACCACAAGGATTATTTAGACAAAGTGCAGAGGGAGGAAGGAAAGGCGGGCGACTATTAGCAAGATTAATTAGACCTGAATTAGGGGGATCTCCAATCACTCAAATTAGCTTAGATACCAGGGAGGTGGTGAACGACTCCTTTCTAACATACTATGAGCGATTGTATATGGCTCCGACTGCGGCTTCCCGGCTGCGCATACGAGAATATTTGGAGCCTCTGCCCCTCTGTGCGCTGGAAGGGGAGAACCGGGAAGAGTTGGACTAACCAATAAACCTGCAGGAAATCAAAGCTGCCATTAATGCATTAGCGCCTGGCAAAACGTCGGGGCCAGATGGCCTCCCCACAGAATTTTACCAACGTTTTGTGGACCTGCTAGCGCCGCAACTAGTCAGGCTGTATGCCAACATGTCTGAGTCTGGGGAGTTGCCTAGCTCCACCCAGACAGCCCTGGTGATCCTCCTCCCAAAAAATAAAAAGACGGGTGTTAAAGATTATAGGCTCCTCTCCATGCTTAACATGGATTTTAAAATCTTAAGTAAGGTGCTGGCCGGTAGGTTAATTCCACATATGAAGACACCAGTACATCCTGACCAGAACGGGTTTATTCCCTTTCGCAACACCTTTTATAATCTCCGCAGGCTCTACTCCATTCTTTATCATGTCGAGGCCCTGACAAAACCCCAGGCAGCGGTGCTTTCTGTCGATCTCGAAAAAGCTTTCGACACAGTGGGGTGGGAATACCTATTCGAGGTGATGCTGCGCATGGGCCTGGGTGAGGAAGGGGTGCAGTGGGTGCGGCTTTTATATACTGCCCCACGGCGAGGGTTAAAATGGGCTGAACAATCTCCAGGCAGTATAAGGTATCTCGAGGGACTAGGCAGGGTGCCCTCTTTCTACCCTCCTGTTTGCCCTGCCAATCGAGCCCCTTGCTGAGAGTCTTTGTCAGGGAGGTAATGGGATCAGGCTGTCTCTTGGATGGCAGATGAACCATGTCTCCCTCTACACAGACGACTTGCTGCTATATTTGTCAGATGCAGTAGCAGGCATCTCAGCGGCCATACAAATTCTAGATGACTTTGCGTGCCACTTGGGACTACGAGTCAGTAAAACAAAGACATGCCTGTTCCCGGTAGCAAGCCCAACACATAGGACTGATGCACTGATGGCTGATATATTATGGGTAGGCTGTCCGGTTTTAGGTTTAAACCTATAATAACTGATAAAACCCCACTGAAAGAGAAATAGCCCTCACCATTGAAAACATATAAACACTGGAAAAAACACCTGCACAACCACAAACTAAATGCTATTCAAAGAAAGGAAAAAGGGAGTGAAAGAGTAATTTTTTTCCTTCCTGAAGGGGCCAATTCAATGTAACTTTGTTTTACAAGCTAGCAGTAAGAAAGTTTGGGCTTACATTATTCTGCTTGAGTTTTGTTGTTTAGCGATGCCACTAAAATATTGTTTCTTCTTCCTTTTGTTTTTTCCAGTTCTGTGGTCTTTGGTCTTAAGATGCAGAGTTTAGAAGCATGTTTTAGGTGTTGTTTAATTATTTTAAAAACTGTAGAGAATCAGGAAATATCAAAATCATATTTGGTTCTTTCACTGACAGGTAAAATGGCTGGTTTCATAAGAATCTTTTCCAATATGTGTTATCACATTTACCCACAGAGAATGGGTAAAAACCCTTAATACATCAGCCCCCAGTTTCTAGTGAGTCAGTAATGATAGTAGGCAAATTGCCAACACCTCAGGCTTTAAACATTCAATGCAAGGTATAGTGACAAGTATATGTGAAAAGAGCGCTATCACCAAGCATCTGGGATAGTGGTTAAAACATGACACAAGACTTTTGGAAACATGGAACGCATTGTCACTTAGAATGCGTTGCAATAAAGGTTCTTTCCAAGTTCAACAAAGATTGGAGTGATATTGTTTGTATTTGCAGTGATTCAGCCATGTATATGAAAAAGTTGTGTGATGACCTGTTAAAATTGATGCCTGAGCTGAAGTGCTTCCCTATAAGAGATCCTTGCCACTTGTTAGATGGTATGCTGAAAGCATCTTAACAATCTTCAGAGTTAATGAGGAATTCTAATGACTTTTTAGTCCATTCTGGTGCACTGTTTTCTTATGCACAGGAACTAAAACACAAATATTTATCATTTCGTGCTTTGTGTGGCATCAACGAAAGAGTCATCCCATCTGTCTCCCTTAGCTGATGGTTCTCAGTCCAAGGGGATATGAATCCTACATTATCCATGTGGCAACCGTTTACAGAATTGTTGCTGAGTGATGATGCCAAAGGCAAGAAATGTGAGGATTTTTGGTCACTGTCACATATTGATAGTGATGTGAAAAAAACTACACTCTACTGCATTCTTAGATTTTTACAGGAAAACATAACTGCTGTAGTGGACATAATACAAACTAGAGTCTGAAAACACCCTTGTCTGCCAAGTGTTCAGCATAATTGGTGTAGATGTGAAACATCTCCTTGAGAGTAGGCTGGGCGACACCTTTAGGGACTTTGGCACTGCAACATGTTCCGTGTTAGAGTGCTTGCCACTTGGTAAGCAAAGCAATGATAAAGAGCAATTCAGGAACTTTTATTTTGCAATTTATGAGAAATGGCTTGCAATGATGCATAGAAATGTGCTTCACCACCAATGGCATTTGAAGTCATTGAAACCTCACTGTGGTACTCTGTTCTAGATCCCTTCTGTAAAGGGGAATTTCCTCAGTAGTTTCAAAAGTGTTGCTTCATTTTTGACCCCTTCATTAACTCTGAGAGCATAAGCGCCCAGATCAGCGAAATGCTGCAGAACCTGCCCTGAGAATTGCAATCTTCAAGTGAACCAGTATTGGCATGGAAAGCTATGTCAGTGGCCGGAGTTAACAAATTGTGTACTGGCTGTTTTGGCGTTGCCCACCTCAAGTGCCAATGTTGAGAGGGCCTTTTCACAGAAGTTTACATGGGAAGGAAAGAGCGCGCACACATGACCAAAGACTCACTGAAGAAGTATTGTATGGTGTACTACAATAAGTTTAATTTGCAAAAATCTATTTGGACCTCATATACACTATACTTACACTCACTGTCTATATACTATGTGCTATCAGTGCAGAAAGCAAGCAATAATAAAGGCAACATTTTCCATAAACACTGGAAAAACACTGTTTCTGTAGTTTTTAATGGCGCGAAAATGTGTAACCACTGATAACCACTGTTTTTTAAAGGTATTGAAATCACTTGAAAACACTGAAAAAACCCCACCAGAATTTACCAAAAATAGAAACTGAAAACAGGAAAGCCTAATTATGGGGCAAAAACCAAAGAAAATGATGGACGGAGTGTTGAACATTGCAAGCACTCTCCCCCAGTCAACTGATCTGGGTTTAATCCATCACCATTCTTTAGCCCACTCTGCCACCCCAGTTCAGACATGGCCATATGCAAATCAGTCTGACCCTGTGCCTCATGGGAACAGTCCAGCTCGAACTGCCAAGCCATGTCTTCCCTGCACCGGCTGAAATGCCAGAAACCGGTCCTAGGAAGCTTGTTTCCGGTCCAGGGAAGACATGGCTTGGCAGTTCGGGCTGGACTGTTCCCATGAGGCACAGGGTCAGACTGATTTGCATATGGCCATGTCTGAACTGGGGTGGCAGAGTGGGCTAAAGAACGGTGATGGATTAAACCCAGATCAGTTGACTGGGGGTGAGTGCTTGCAATGTTCAACACTCCGTCCATCATTTCCTTTGGTTTTTGCTTTGATATATTATGGGGTCAGAACACGTTCAAATACTTGGGCATACTTATATTTTACTCACTGGATGATCTGAAGGAAGGCAACTTGGGTAGGGCGCTGCGCTCGCTATGTTGATGTGTACACTTTTGGCATACACTGCAATTACCTGTCATGGCTCGGGTCTCCTTATCTAAAATGGTCATGCTCCCGCGCTTATTGTATTTCTTGTCAATCTCCCGGTCCTCATGCCCAGCGGATGGTTTCGCCCCTTGAATGCCCTGCTACGAGACCTGGTGTGGGTCGATGGATGTCCTAGGGTGTCTCTCAAAACGTTACAATTCCCTGTGTCCGAGGGTGGGCTAAGAGTACCGAATTTTGAATCTTATATGTTTGCTGCTCAGTTACAGTGGCTGCCGCAATGGGTGGAGGGTGGGAACGAGGAAGGTACGTATTTATCGCATCCGGAATCCTGTCCCAACCTAGTGTTAGTGAAATTATTAATACCAACAACGCCTACCCCGTACTGCTGCCTGTTGCAGCGCACAGCTTTCCAAGCTTGGAGGCGATGCCAGGGCAAGGAGCGGCGAACCCCCAAGTACACCCCTATGCTACCACTCGTGGGACTGCCACATGGTGATCCACAGACTCTATTCACGAGCGAGCAATTGGTCCGCTGGACCCAGGCAGGGTTGGATAATATTGGGGACTGCTTCCTGGACAAATCTCTGCTCCAGTTTGAAGGGCTCGTGGAGGACTGTGGTCTTCCTTTGGGCTAGTTCCTGCAATATGAGCCCTTGGCACGTACATTTGCACAGTTACGGAATAAAGGGAGAGACGATCCAGAGACACACCCAGTATTGTATGCCCTGTTCACACTTGGGACGGCAGGGCACCTAGTGAAATGTTTCTATGTTGCTCTGCAATCAGGGTCGGTAGGACCCCTGAGTGGGCTATGGCCAAAATGGGATAGAATCGGGGCAGAGTACTTACAGATGCAGAGTGGCGCAGAGTCCTGCACTATCCTAAGAAGATTTCTCGCAATACACGATTGAAATATATACAATTCAATTACACACACATGGCTTACATGACACCTCACCGCCTTAATGTGGCTTATGAGGGGGAAGTCCGTCTATGCCCCTGATGCATGTACCCAGATGTGGACTTTGGCCGTATGACTTGGGACTGTCAAAGTCTGTGGTCTTTTTGGGAGGCTGTGCTTGGTAAACTCACAGAAGTGCTGGGCTCAGTGCTGTCTCCCACAGTACAGACTTGCTTCCTGGGCCTTTTCCCCAGACCGCCAAAGCGTAAAG
Source organism: Triturus cristatus (assembly GCF_964204655.1). Lineage (NCBI taxonomy): Eukaryota > Metazoa > Chordata > Amphibia > Caudata > Salamandridae > Triturus > Triturus cristatus. The sequence goes on from NC_140585.1 coordinate 877,296,733, forward strand.
TTGGGAATAGGTTGATAGACCTCGCATTGGGCCTGGCTACACGCAGAATTGCGATAGAATGGAAATCCCCGAGAGGGCCCCAGTTTGAGGCCTTGAATAGAGACGTTATCATGTGGCCTGTAACAGAAGGTAGAGCACTCAGCTGGGAAGAGTCTAAGGGCATGAGAAAGCACCCAATAGCCGGACAATGGAGGGAGGTGATGGTAACCTGGGAAACTCCTGAGTATTCTGTGAACGATGTGACAGGTTCAGATCCTGGCCAAGGGTCCCGCCCTGAAAGCACGTAACGCGAGAACCCCCCTGGGCCCTTAAAAAGTTAGAATGCTCTGGGCACTGAACTGAATGGTAGTTGCTTATGGGGAAATAACCAGCAGAGATCTGCTGCTCAGGCATGGTAGCTTGACAATGATTGGGAGCCCTTCCTCCTGCTCTTCCAGCCTTCTGAGAGACCCAACTTTGTTGCGATTTCCCCATACGTATGCTATATCAGCTTGATCTACTTCCCCCTCTGCACAAGGTTTATTTACTTCTTTATTGCTTAAGTTGTGTTACTCCTTTTCTTATAAGGATTGTTTTTAATAAATGAAGTAGCATTTTCATAAATACCAATGTTATACTTGTACTCAGGATCGTTGGTGTGAACCCCCACATTTAAGTTACCGTGAAATAACTTTAGTGGAACATGTACCTAGAAATATAGCCATCATTTGAAGTTGGCAGTAGTACGCTGGACAATTACTTGCACGTAATCTATTATGTATACGGACTGCGAAATGTATAGCTGGAGCCAGTTCCTGGTTCTGCCTTTGAACATTGAGCCACGTTCCTCTGCACTGTGCTATCTCTGCCAAATAGGCAAGCTGTGTCTTAACATGATGTTTTATACTCCATATCTTGTATGTTGAATATTACAAAATGCCAATAAAAATACTTTAAAAAAAACAAATTTGAATATCCATTTATTGTATGCTTTCTTGGCTGTGCTCCATATGTCTATGGTAACTATTGTGAATAATTGCATCTAATAACTTTTGTTTCTATGAAATTACTTTTGATTCTAAAAAGTAATTTTCTTTGGCTCTACCCAACGGAACCATTTGAAGCTTTTTTGCAAAGTGTAGAAAAGCCATAGCAGACTTCAAAACTTTCACTGTCAATCAGAAAACTACTAAATTGTCGAGAGACATAAACTTTACAATTGAAAACATCTATCCCTTTTTAAAAGAAGACTTCCATAAGAATAACAACCCAAGCAACCTCAATATAGGTTGCTGTTTGTTAGTGGCACAATACCGTAACTACCGGGGGAACCTCTGGCATGAGTAATTAGCTTTTCATAAAGAACCGCTATGGATTTTTGTTCAGCCATAAAAAGTATACAACTGTGGCTATATGGATACTGAACGTGGAGTAACATATGGGGGTCGGCCCATGAATCTTGCTTGGCCTATTTAAAGAGGAAAGCTCTCAAACTTTTCTTTCTTGCCCACAGAAATGAAACATCATTATTATTATAAGACAGGTACAACTACAATATAAAACTCTTATCCTGAGATCTAAGGCAGATTTCTATGCCAATTCCATCACACAGGCGTCTAATGGGTCTAAAGCTCTCTTTAAGATCGTCCGAGACCTTACTAACCCAGACTGTATGAGCAATAGAGTCGCCCCCTCGCAAACTCTATGCAATGAAATCGCCTCCTTTTTCCAGGAGAAGATCCTTAATATTGTAAATAATTTACAGGTTAACAACCAACAGCATGGCTCTGAGGAAGCAACCAGCCTGAATAACGGAGATCCTAAAACGTCCGCCTTTTTAGACAGCTTCCAACTTTTCTCTCAGGAAACTTTTGTTAACCTGACAGAAAGCGTGTCGTCGGGCTCACCTCTAGATCCTATACCCCACAAGATCTGGAAGCTGTACGGACATCATACCTTCCCTTGGCTAAGGATGATCTGTAATCAATCTTTAACAGATGGATCCGTTCCAGACTGCTGGAAACTAGCAGTGGTAACTCCACTGATAAAGAAGCCGAATCTGGACCCTTTGGTGCCAGCCAACTTCAGGCCTATTTCTCTCCTACCTTATCCGGTGAAATTATTGGAGAAATCCGTAAGCAAGATCTTATCTCAGTTTCTGGAAGAGAACCTTCTGTTGGATAAGGACCAATTCGGTTTCCGTCCCGGCCACGGAACCGAAACAGCTTTAACCACCATGCTGGATCACCTTCGAATGCGGGCGGACAAAGGGAATGCCATGATTTTGGTGCTCCTTGATATGTCAGCAGCATTTGACACGGTTAGCCACCCTGTCCTGCTGGAGAGGCTGAGGCAGATAGGTGTAAAGGGTAGAGCGCTGCAATGGCTTCAATCCTATCTAGAAGGCAGGCAGCAGGTAGTTACCTTGGCACCATTCTCTTCTAGCAGGTCTCCAGTTGCGTATGGGGTGCCGCAGGGATCCGCAATTAGTCCCATCCTTTTTAACATATACCTGCGGCCCTTATTCCCGTTAATAAAATCTTTCGGAGTCAGCTTGGTGAACTATGCTGACGATACGCAGCTGGCCTTCTCTCTTGAGGGGGAAGACGCTCTATCTATGGATCATTTCCATCAATGCATGAACCAGACTAAGGACTGGCTGAGAAAGAACTCGCTCCAATTTAATAGCGGTAAAACAGAGGTGGTCTTCTGTTCACCATTTAGGATCCCTAAACATCTCCCCTCCGAATTCTGTCTTACACCGGAGGAAGGACCCCTCACACCAGTTAGGAAGGTCCGTAATCTTGGGGTGATCATTGACGACGACCTTCAGATGGTATCCCAGGCAAGTAAGAGTGCTAATGTCTGCTTTGCCTTGCTGCGGCTGCTTCGTAGTATTCTACCTCTGCTCCCTAGGGAGTCGCGAGCCACAGTGGTGCGCAGCACGGTATTAAGCAGACTCGATTACTGCAACTCCCTTTACTTGGGGGCTCCGCAGTATATTCTTCAAGGATTGCAGAGGATACAGTCTGCCGCAGCTAAATTGGTACTTGAGAGGCGACGCTGTGCCTCGTCCACCAGAGCACTAAAGGATCTACACTGGCTTCCTGTAAGGGAAAGGGTCCTTTTTAAGTCCATGTGCATTTCCTTTCGAGCAGTGCATGGACTGGGCCCAGCCCCCTTACAGGATAAGTTCGCCCACTACCTACCAAGTAGACAATTGCGCTCCTCTACAGCTGGCCTATTGGTGGTTCCGAGGTACAAGCGTGTTAGGGTGGGTGGAAGAGCCTTCAGCACAGTAGCCTCCGGCATGTGGAACAAGCTACCGGTGAACTTGCGGCAGTGCAATTCCCTTCTTGAATTCCGTAAGGGACTCAAGACCTGGTTATATCCCAAAGCGTAAACCAGGCAAGCTGTCATGACTCCTTTTTGTTATCTCTGTTGTCGTTCCTCAGTCTAAGCGCCAGGATGCCCGTAGGGCGATAGCTGCGCTATATAAGTTCCTCATCAATCAATCAATCAATCATTATTACGTGGATAAATAGGGAGTATATTTTGTTGATTCAAGTGGACATTTGCAGCACTCCTAGTACATCTATCAAAGCTCCTGGGAGGTAGTTTATAGGAAGACAAAGTATGTAATAGTAGTCCACATCAATGAATATTTTTTATACTTATGGTTTTCATTTCTTGTGGCAGAGTGATCAGTGAGATTTTTCTTTGACCTCTAGTTATGAGGATCTATTTTAGAGACTGTGACACCTGATGGTTGCTTGTAGGTTTGTATTTACCAAGTATTGTGTTTGGTGGCATGAAACCATTATGCACTAGATACCCTTGTGGAAATAAGGGCTTCCAAGGAATAATCTATGGGAAGGTCCTTACTTCCTTGAGAACACATGCAAGAAATTAGGTTGATTATTAGGTGTTGGTTTTTTCAATTTATTTTAGCTCGTATAACACATTGGTTATGGTGACACTAACTGAGTGTTGTGGTGAAGGTGCTTTTAGTTTTTGTGTTGATGGTTGGCATCATAGTGGTATGCTTGGTTTGAGATGCATACACAAAGCGAGGAACCGTATTGTGCTGTGTAGTTATGGGTATATTTCCATTTGCACTTACGGGAATTTCTCATGATCATATTACAGATAATCTAACGTTACCCTGCCACCTATTGGATTTTATTAGTCCTTCTGTGCCCTGAGGAAGGTGAGCGTCTCTCATTGGTAAACCGAAACGCACGTCCGCATGGATTCAGTATAAATAAGTGATGAAAGGGCGATAATAGTGGCTACAACAAATGTACAATTAATGAATGTTATTATTGGATAAAGAAGATATAAAAATCAAAGAAAATAATTGACCATGAAGAGATATGAAATAGGAAATAATTCTTGACATTTGGCTGGTACCCAATAAAATATATACCTGTGACAAGTGTTGAGCAAAGAAACAAGATTTTGTTGAATGCCTTTATAGGTACTTCATGGGCTAAGGTGGTTTTTAATTTTGAGCCATGGTTGAATGGAGTATGTGTAAATTGGATTTGTTAGATGGCAGGGTAATTAATTAGGACATACTGAAAATGTAGTTGATTTGTATTATTTATGGTGCTATGTATACCATATGAACTTTACATTGATAACATTGATAACTTTGTACAATCATTGATTAAATATGAATCGATAGAGGAATACTGGTGAATACTGATGATTTATTAAGACATTTTTTGAGGGACTGTGAATTACAGGGGAGACAGGTGTTTTACTGTTAGTTCTCTTCTGTCTATATCCCTGCCCGCTCTCCTTAATCAGGGACCGCAATTTATGGTACGACTAATACTTCATACAAAGGGGTGGATCTATCCTTAAAGCCAACACAGTAAATAGAGTGATAAACTGCATTTTAAACATACTGGGCACACCTGGTCAATACTGGTCAAACCTGACAGTGAGTTCATAAAATATTTTAAATTCCATCTTCAGGAAGACGCTCCTGCCTGACTGTTGACCAAGGGACATTTTCAGTCTGCTCATCAAGATGTTGTTTGAGGTCACACACATGTACAGGTCTCAGAATCGGTTAAAGCACCTGCATTTTGGCATGCATGTTCTACAAGACAAAGGTTTAACTCCTAACGCATCTTTCATTTATCCTCAGATTGAATAAGCGAGTGCTAATCAGTAGGCAATATTACTGCCTCCTAATTACTATGCCCGAAGACTGTGCTATCCTAAATCAAAAATGAAATAGTTGTTGTTAGTCCCCCACTTTAAACACTTCTTATGTGAGATGACTGGGCTACAGCCAAGCAGGAAACCACTAGATCTAAAGAACTGGCAAAAAATGTAGTTCCCTGTGATGTAAGGGGTACAAGCATGTGTGGTTGATAAACAATGTCCTACAAAGAGGTCGCTCAAACTGAACCAGAAAGTGTCCTGCTTAATAATATATATTAATACTACAACAATTATACTTTCAGTTGTATTCTGAATACCCCACCACATAAAACTCCACTAAAATATAAACAATGTTTTTAAATCCTGCAGTGGCAATGTGAATAACAAAATGCCACATTTGTTGTGAATTTCTCCAAAATACCTTTGAGAATAATTGCCATTTTCTCTATATTGGTTGTTTCTAAATGTATGTACTAATTACAGCAATTAGCCTGCCTGGTTAGAGAAAGAGACAACTTTGAATGGGCCCATGAGAGACACTATGTAGGCAACGTGGTTACCAGATTGTCATTGGAACAAGAAGTGCACAAAGTAGCATTTTCATTGTGCACTGATTTTGCATTGGTAACCTATCATACACAATATCTGCTGCATTCTGCTTTTGACAAACACCAGCTGCATTTTACAGCAGAATAAGGTTTCATAAGCATTTTGCTGCCAAAACTAGACCGAAGAGGCAAAACACAATAATATAATGCCTACATGAACGGTTGCTAGTGTATTGCTCTCTCCTTCTGCACAGACTCTATCTCAAAGACAAATACACAATGGGAATATGTTAATGCAAATTTACATCTGTCTTATAATGCACTCTGAGAAACTGGTTATGCGTGCATGTCATATATATCATTATACATATAGCTAGATCTAGATGTGTTGGTATTTCTGTGTACATGTATATATTTTATTTTAATTCTAGGGAAAAAGGAAAAACATTGAAAAAAACTAAATAATTAACAAAATATATACAAAATAAATGTATATCTTTTGCTTTATATAAATCTATTTGTCATAGTACAATATAAATACATCTTACATAAGGAGGAATGCGTGTATATGCCTTTATGCCTTTTTTTAGCAAAATACATATATGTCACATTATGTAAATATGACTATAAGAAAGTATTAAAATATATTTAGATAAAAAAGCAAAACTAAACATTTAAAAACAATTACTACATATATTTTTCTACCAGGGTTAATGCCTGCTACAAAAATTTCACAAAGTGTAATGTATATATATGTATAACTTAAGTTAACTTAGGCTATTTGTAAAACAAATCGTCTGCATACTTCACCATACGATACACGTGCCTATCAGACCATGTATTTCTGTTTCCATGTACAAATGTATGTGTACATAGAGAGGTTCATTTCAAGCACTAAAACTTTATAGTGTCATGTCTATATATGTATGTACATTTTCAGTTTTTCTTTCAAACGAAACTCCCTTCAACCTTTGTCCCATCCCTCTTCTCTCTTACTCATGCCTAACCTTTCTGCACATGTCCACAACTCCCAATAATTACTTACTACTTTGACCTTTGTAATCTATCTCCATTATTATATCATTGTACCCCTAGTTCAAAAACGTATTACTAATCTACTAACCATTTAACTCTAATCTTGCTTTCTGGAATAGTGTGCTACTCGCCACATAGCGCTTTCATGCCTCATCAAGGGTAGTAAGCGCCATATAAATACAATTTACAATTAGACTCAGAGAGGTGTTTGCTTGAGGCAGCAGAGGTATGATATACATCATATATTCAGGCTTCAGAAAGTCTGAGCTAACTCTCAGTCTAACCACAGGTCACGTGCCAGATATCTCACTATACCTCAGGCGACAGTGCGCCATCAACAAACAGAAAGAGTGACAACTCACCATTTCTGCTTGATTTAATCTAAAATTGCTACCAGATTTGCATTTAGTTCCTGAGATCTCCCACTAAATATGTTTAAAACTTATACATGCAAGATATGAGTTGGTACGTATAAAAATGCAACTAACGCCATAAAGCATCTTGGCACTGATCTTACTAACAACATCAGAAAATATATGAAGAAATTCAATAAAACAGATACATTTTAAGAGCCTTCCTAGCTTAGGCCCTCATTATGATGGCAGGCGGACCGCCACCGGCAGGCCGTTCAGCGGCCATTCAGGGCATCGGTCCGACTCGTGCATTAAAATGCAGCCAGTTGGATAGCAGAAGTTGGGGATAGGACCGACGCATCCGACAGGATCAAAGATCCTGTTGGGATGGCAGTCGGATTCCTAACCCTACAATGGAAGCGGTGTCTGCGCAAGCACTGCTGTAGGGATGAGGATATGCCTTTACGACTGCCTTTTCATGATGGTCCCACTGCCATGAACAGGCAAACTGACAGGGACTTCGGAGGCCCCAAGTGGGGCCACCGTGGGCCACTGCTCAGTGGCCTGGGGAGCACATGTAGTGCCCTTCCACAAATCCATGCACCTTGTCGCAGGTACCACATGGTGCCTGACACATAGTGCATGAATGTGCACAAAGTGCCATTATCTACTGCTGCTTGTGCTGCAGCCCTTTTCCTGGGTGTCAGCAGAAGCCAAAGTAGAAAAAAGCATTTACACAGCAGTCGTGTCCTAACAGGATGGGCGGGACCGCGGACTCATTGCCGGATGGTCTACTTCCCGAAAAAGTTGGCTGTTGGACAGACCACTATCGTAAAAAGGCCCTTAGAATGGTGTTGCACAGGCCGAGGTGATGATCCTTCCAAATACAGGAAGCAACAAAAGGAAAGGCACACAATGGAGCTGTGGCATCATAGGTACAGACAGGGAATATGAAGAATGCCCCCCACAGGCAGAGATAAAGCTTCTTGTACACCAGGCGATCTGTGTTTTGAACTGATAAAAATAATTTACGCCCTGAGAGGTTATTTTCTCAATACAGAGAATGTTGTTGAGTTGTAGCTGTAAAAATGGTGCCCACTCAGCAAGCCAGTAGTGCTCTGAAGGGGATACTGCCTTGGCGTCTGTCTTCATAGCATAGAAATCTCAGTCAGACAGGCGGGGGTGTCTAAATATGACTCTAAATAATGTGGGCAGTCCTCTGTCTTAGTGGCAGAGGTCTTCGGCTTACCCCTGCTGGTTGACTGCCCACCAGGTTTTATATGTCCCCAAACATGGTCTACAATGTGATAGCAGGCAGGATGTGTGACAATCTGGTGGTTTTGTGTATCATCAATATCTATGTATGATCTTGAATACCTATTTAGCTATCCTTTATGATGTTATCATAGTGCAAGAGACAATAGGTCCATCAATCTCCACAAACACGCATACAAACATCCATACCCCACACACCGTTCTCTGTTTACAATACGGAATTGTGGTGTTAATGCACAGGCAGAAGTGGGGATTTATTAGGGGCTATGAGGTTACAGTAGGTATAAAAATGCGCAAATTAGGTTGGCTTGCTGACCCCAAACTGAAACGTATATTCTGTAACCTATGTAACTGTGTGGATATCATCATGATGGAAGCACAAAGGCAGATATGGAGACAACGGCCATGGTTCCTAGTTTTGTAGAATTGCGGTGGTAGCTAGTATGTACTGTAATTACAGCTAACATGGGGTGGGGTATGTAATGGGAAACATAATTCACGTCTCCTAAATTGCCGACCTTAGAATGAAGCCAAACTTAGATTTAATGTTTACCACACTGATTACTGCATGGTTCACATTCATGTGTTAGCATTGATCCTGATAGATTTCTTTAGGATTTTTCAAGTGAAATCTGTCAGAAGCAAAATGTGGTAATCGATGCAAAACTCAGAATTCTGATCTGTGTGCAAACATTTACTTGTGCATGGATCAGAATTCAAAACACAACTTTGAATCAAGGTCTAAGTAAAGTCGGTATATTTATAGGATGCAGAGAAGTTATATCAATAGAGCTTTGCATATAGTGCTTTATACTCCTAAAAAGGCACCAAGGCACAATTGCAGAGGGGTAGCAAGCTACTCCATGGAGAGCTATAAATGGAGTAGTGTGCATTTGTTGCGCAGCCTATATGGGAAAGCATTTTGTTGTAATGCGCCAGAACCCGATTGTGCTCTTAATAAGTTTCAATGTTATGCCTCTGCGGGAATTTGAAGAGTTAATTAATTGAAGGACAGAAGTGTGAGGATAAACTACAATACACACCAATACCTATAGAGGAATAGGACTGATGTTTAGAATTGAGTGAAGTGATTTGTAATTTGGTCTATATATTTATGATGAATTTTTGGACTTCATAACCTATCAATGAAACGGTATTACCTGTATGTCCTATTAGGTAACTAAGACTGGTTTTTGAATGGGTCTAAATTACATCTTTTCAATCGATTTTAAAGAATGTACAATACACAATATTGAATCATGAACAATACCGGTCATATGCCCTTGATATTGCTAGAAGGGGACACCCCTAGTGTGGATGTTTTAATGTTGATTCTAGCTGTCTCTTCATACATCGAGATATGTGATGAATTTTATAGGACACACCTTAGTTGAACTTTAAGCCTGCTGTAATAGATATTTGTGGTGATCTTGAGTTGGTTCAACCGTAGCAAAACAGATGTATGTATATCAAATTCATAAATGCTTGGATCGCTAAATGCTTTGGGGCTGTTGAAATTGTTGGGAGTTATTAGGTTTAACTTGCTGTCAGCTGATTAGTAATGTGCCCGTTTGGGGTACCGGTGCGCTACTCATCTTAAGTGATTTGGGGAAAGCTATAATAGTCCCATGACGGGCTCTCTCTGATATCAAGCAATCATTTTTTTAAAAAACATATTTTATTGATTTTCTTAGTACAACAACTGCCAATTCCAATGGTATACATCTTATGAATACAAAAGACATGTATTGGTGGTCTACCAGTGATACCTTCCAGTGAGTATAGCATTGAATCATTCAGTACATTAGTGTCCACAGGAAAATTGTTATTCCCACATATACAGTGTGACATATTTATGATAATGATCAAAATGACCTGCCCCCTACCCACAACTAATAACAAACCACAGACGCAGTTCTTCCCTTTTACATGTTAGTTCCAGTCAGCATAAAGGTTCATGACAATTGTAGTTCCGTTCACTAAGTCAGCAAGCATCTCCAATAATATAAGATAAGAATACATCACCCGGGTCCCTCCCTCTGATTGATCCCAAGTGTTGCAGTGAGCGGAGTGCTGTACCCAATCTATAATATCTGTACATCCGTAGCTATAAATTCCTCAAGCATCACATTCCATTCCATCGAAATAGGCTTTTTGCATAATCCCCTATGTTCCTCTTGTTTTATCTCCGTGCTTTCTGCTTTACCCCATCTAACCACTTAATTATACCAATCAAGCACTGATGGTGCTTTTACAGCCTTCCATCGCATTGTTATTGTTCGTTTGGCTAAAATCAGTGCCAGGTTTGCAAATCTATTTTTGGGTTCTCCCTTCTTACACCTAAGATTCGGCCCCAGTATACAGTATTCTATAGAATCTCCCCCCCCCCACCCCCCCAGAGCGACAGCACTCAATATGTTTTGCACTGTTGTCCAGAAATGTGCCAGCCGTGGGCATGCCCATAGAATATGCAACAAATTCGCATTGGAGGCGTGATGTGGATGGCATGTGTCCACCGTATCCGGGAACATCTTGCTCAGTTTGTGGGGAGTCATATAAGCAAGATGCGCTATCATTAACTGTATGAATTTGAACTTTGGGGTGCGCGATATCTTCCTCGGGTATTCTAATAATATTCCCCACTCCTTATTCTTCAACTCGCAGCCTATACCGGCATTCCATTTGTCCCGGAGTACCTGTAGTAAAACTGCAGCATGCTTACGGATCCCCCGATATAACCATTTGGTCAGGTGGCTGCCATTTCCCATCAGGTATTGCATGTGTACTAATTCATGTGTTGGGGGTTCCGTCCCCGCCCACGTGTTGCGAAAATATCTAGTAATATTCGCATGAAGAAGAAATAATGTAATTGGTACCCCCTGCACCGGCACAAATGTGTCATGATTCATTAGTGCATTATCCATAAATAACATCCCCACTATGCTTACTCCTGCCTCTACCCAGCTAGATACACACTGTAGTGTTATTGTCCCTGTTGGCATAGGGAGTCCTAATAATGGAATGTTGGGGGCATATGATAGCAATTTCTTTGTGTAGCGAAGGGCCTTTTTCCAATACACCAGCGCAATTTGTAGTAATGGAGGCGCTGTCTTTGGGGGTCTGCTGTTTGGTAACAGCAATGTGTGGAGCGCCCCTCTTTCCCATGTGCGCTTAGTCATGTCAATCTCTTGTAGATTGCGTCCTGCAATCCAATACGCAAGCCATTGCAATTGGCTTGCGTAACAGTATGCTTTAAAGTCTGGGACCCCCAACCCCCCATTTTTCTTAGCCAACTGAAGTTTCGATAAGCCTATTCTTCTGCGCCCCGTCCCCCATATCATTTCCACTAGTAGAGTATCTAGTGTTTTAAACACATGGGCTAGAACCATTTTTGGTAAATTTGTGAAATAATAGAGTAACCTGGGAAGCATTACCATTTTAGCAATAGCTACCTTTCCCCACCACTGATAACGCAAAGATGTCCGAAATGTTATTTGCGCTTTAAGAGCTGTAACAGCCCAAGTCAAGTTACCATCCAGTATGTCTCCCGCCTCCCTATAAATGTGTATGCCAAGATACCTAATTGTGACTGTCGCTGTTTGAACGTCCAGCACTCGAAGTGCAAGGGGTCTACTTGAGCAGTGACTGTAAAGAAGTACGCATACGATTTGGTCTCATTAAGAGATAACCCTGACAGTGATTGGAACTCATAAAATATTGTGGGAATTGGCTCATGGTCTCTTTTGAGAATATTGAAGTATAATATTAAGTCATCCGCATATGCAGAGATAATATGTGTTTCATTCCCAAGTCGTATTCCCTTGTGTTCTGCTATTGTTCCTATTTTGATGGCTAGTGGTTCTAATGCTGGTATGACTAGCAAAGGCGATAGCGGGCACCCTTGCCCGGTACCACTTGCTACTGTATATTGCTGCGATATATGAGCGCCTGTGCATGCATGCGCCGTGGGATCCGTATATAGGAGGCTGACCCACTTCACATATTCATTTGGGATTCCAAATTTCGGGAGAGTTCGTATCATGTAGCTCCAGTGTAGCGAGTCGAATGCCTGACGTAAGTCTGGGGACACAGCCCTGTGTATTGACGTTCGCTTTTGCCCGTGTCATGACTTGGTGTAATCTTCTAATATTAAGGGCCATGCATCTTCCAGGCACAAACCCGCACTGGTCCATGTGAATTAGTTTTGGTATGTATTGGAGAACCCTGTTTGCTATTAACTTACTTAATATCTTGTAATCTATGTTTAGTAACGAAAGGGGGCGATATCCTGCCATGTCTTGTGATATCAAGCATTCATAATGGCTCATTTGTGGATTTGTAATTGATATAATTATGATTATTTGGATTATTATGCATTGAGGAATTAGATGTTAAAGATGTCTGCCATTTTAGTGATATACAGAAGGGGGCATCCCACCGATTGCATGGGTTACGGTCCATATGTGTGATCACTAATTGTGGGAGTAGAAGTTCTATATGTCTTGTGAAATATGGTGGGGGGTATTACTGTGATGACGGGGGCTCCTTTTTACATGTTTGCCCGTCCCACATTCGAGTTCTAATTATGTATATGCTTACTGAACAATATACGGAATGCAGTACATTAGTCACATAATGGGGTGCAATATTCCAGTACAAACCGGATTCACAGTCATGTTGCATGTGCCTGGTTGGAGGTGGGACTGGGGCAGTTTTCGTGGCGGGCTCATCATTTCACGAGGGGGAGGAGATTTTTTTAAATTATATATCCTTAGGCAACCGCCCCCCTTTTATGAATTTTGGACACCAGGACTCGCATATGCTGATATGTTAAAGGTCAGTAATGTGATTCAAGTGGTGAACAGCATGACTCTAGAAGCAAATGGCCGGAGGCGTAGTTATTCTCATGGTGGGTTCGGGGCTTTTGTATAGCGAGAGGGGGGGCTCACATTTCTAACCGTAATTATATGTCCCAAAATAATGGACTATTATCCTAGATACGGGCTCCGTGACTGCTATTTGCAGATACGGAAATCAATAGTTGGAACGTCGAGCCTGATCAGACTATGAGACGGGTGGTTATTTGGGGACAGCCTTGACAATCCCTGTGTGTTTCTGTTTTGCATTAAAATATAATGAATTTGTTGTGTGGATGGTAGTCCCCATTATGCAAACAGGAACTGAAGATATTTTTTATGTTATGTTATTGTGCTCCTTATTGAGACGGGTATGGTGACATATGGGTATGTTGGTTTGTTATGGTTAATCTATTTTTTATTTATTTATTTGTCCACATATTGGGTGTTGCCAATGCCTAGGAACTTCCGTCTACGATTATGATATGGGCTATAATGTGTTGCTAAGTATGGGGATGGATGTGTAAACCCCAGAGATTTTCGATCTTAGTGTAAGACCAATCTTTATACTTGTAATATGGTATATGAGGACATGTACAGAGGAGCATAATGATAGAAAGATATGTCTTCTAAATGAGTATGTGATTGCATGGATATCAGATGAGTTTTGGTTATCTATGTGATTCATTTTTTGACGCATCGATTATGAAATGTTTTAAGTGAATTAAATATGTGCAAATGTTAGTTAGGTGCAAGAAACCTTTATTGTTTTGCCTGCTGTAAAAGGGGACTGTAATTTGAGATTTTATGTTTTAAATTGTTAGTAATATATTAGTGAATAATAGCAAATTTAGAAATTGATACGGTGTGTGTTGAAATTGATTGCATTTCCCATTGAAATGGTTAAATGTCTGGATGTATTGTTGATCGATTATTTTCATATATATCTTGTAGGGTGGTGGTGTTAATTGGCCAAATGGATTTGTAATGATTGTTTTTAATATGCCTTATGTTTGGTGTTCTTGTATGTAAGCATAAATGTTATCTGCTATCTGTTGTATATCTTATATATGTTTTTATGTTATTCACAGCCCTGATGAAGTTCAGCATGGTCTGAACCAAAAGTGCTGGCTGCAATCCATTGCTGTTTTTATGGATAAGAAATCAAGAATTTGGAAATAAATGAGAAAATGTACCTACAACAACGAACTGTGGACTTTTCTTTGGGTGTACCTTACAGTGATTGGCTCTTAAATATTTATTTTTAACAAAAGTGTCATTCAACGGTTGACATTTTAGTTGCAGTGTAACATACTTTGAAATTGAAGGGAACTGCGTGGAAGTGCAGGCACAGGGTTCTGCCGTTGCGAGTGTTGAGTATACAATACTTTTTTGTTCAGTTTCTTTTTAAATAGTATTGGATGTCATGAATGGGTTTAAAGTAGGCCTGGGCTGTGAACTCTGCTCCATTTGCGGGGTTTTCCACACTACGCGGAGCATGCGGAGTTACGAAAAACTCCGCTCAGCGTAGCGGAGTTTCTTCCTCGCTCGTCAACATCATGTTGGCGGGCGAGGAAAATCCACCTCCCAGCGAGATTTCTCAACGCGGGCGGTCTGATTTCTCAACACGGGCAGTCCTGCAATACAAGTTAAATCTCAAGGAATGGGAAAATACCATGTGGATCCAGATTTACCAGATGGGATTCATCATGGTATTCCCTTTTCCGTGTGTTTTAATGCACACATTTACCAGTTGGTGATTTAAAAAAAAGTGCAGGGTCCTGTGTTAAAAGTGTCTAGGGCGGTAGTAAGGTGGAGGAGAGATGAGGGGGTGAGGTTAGGAGTGGAAACTGTTGTCTTGCAGGGCAGAGCAGAACATGTAATGTTATCCCCGTGCCTTGTCTAAGGTTCGGGCAGGGATTATGGAAGTGGTTTGGGCTACAATGCAGCTTTCTCCCACAGTGATCTTATCTACTGGATTTTCAGGCCGGTAAAATCAGCTTAATTGTTCCTACAACCAGTTAATCCGCTTGTAGGAAGACCAGGCCTATTTTAGTTGTGAATTCCACTGGTGAATACTACATAGATTGCAATTGGGCCCATGTCTTCTATGGATACCATGCAAGTGAGCTGATAAAGCAATAGAAGCGCACAACCAAGAGGTGCAAGAATCAAAGAAAAAACAGACTCCTCCTCCACCTCCTGTAAATGGCTTTTGGGTGATCTCAGTGGTTCAAGGGGGTGTATCCATTGCGAAAGTTTTTCCCAATCTTTTTTAATTTTACACTAAGTTACTATACCTTTTGTTAACAAACAACCATTCCAGAATAGAAAACGCCGACTTTCAGGCGCCTCTGCCTGAAAAGGAAGCAAGGGGGGTCTTCTATTTTAAGAGGTTAGCAATTCAATGAAAGTTCGAGCCAGGCTCAAGCTTGATGTCCGACTTTGGCTCAGCTTGATGTCCTCTTGGACTATCAAGGCCAAAGCAAGCTGAGCTTTCATGTGCCTTCTACCTACCACACATGCTTTACCCTCAAGCACCAAGAACTAATCTAAACAAAGCTTCGACCTGTGGTGTAAAAAAGAGAAAGAGATACCCTTCTAGTGGCTGAATTGCACAATATGATAACAAAAAAACCTAAGATGATTCCCAGCTTTCCTCCTCGACCACACTGTGTGATCCTAGGCAACTATTTTATTTCACCAAGCCTCCTTTTTCTTTATATTCCCATATGAGAGCACCTTAAAAAATGTGAGTTCAGAATGTGCACTGTACAAAACCTTGTGTTTGATTTAATAGACTATAATGTGGCTTCATGCATAATAAGAATCTAAGTACACATGGCAAATGACTTGCATCTTAGTTCACTA
The DNA here is from genome assembly GCF_964204655.1 of Triturus cristatus. Classification (NCBI taxonomy): domain Eukaryota; kingdom Metazoa; phylum Chordata; class Amphibia; order Caudata; family Salamandridae; genus Triturus; species Triturus cristatus. The sequence continues at coordinate 877,312,831 of NC_140585.1, forward strand.
GTGGCATTATCATCATGGTGGGGGCACGAGAGCCCTGAATGCTTCCAAGTTCAAGTTTTAAAACTATCACTTTTAATAAATGCCTCTCAATATAGTGATATAATCTTTATAATAAAGTGAATCGCTAGCACACTTTTTCATGTTTAGATGATGTCTGTTATTTGACTGATATACTTTGAAGACTCACTCATGCATAAGCTCATAGAGCCAATCCAGACCCTTGGTTCAGCTCTCAATGTTAATTTGTTGGCTCACGCACCACTTCCTGTTCTGTAAAGACAAAAGAGAGACAGTCAGCGGAAGAAACAAGCATTCTCGCTACCTGCTATCTGAAAGAAATGTATATGTGTACAATTGGTTAATTAGTAGACCTAAAGGCTGCTTGGGAATCAGTGTATGGCTTTAATTGATGGAGTACCCAGAGGCTTCTTGAAAACAAAGTTATATATTCTTTGTGAGAGGTAATATAAGGGAGTTATCAGCAGAGTTCTGGAGTGTGTCCTTCCAATGAAAACTTATTTAAAAAGGTGTGCACTGGTTAGAGACTGATTGCGTATTACTAAAAATATATATGTGCAATGCATATGCGAAATCTCTTTGTACATGTTGTGACTGCCTATATCATACAGTGTGTAATACAATTTTAAAATAATGCCACATTTCCAGTGCTTTCAGTTGCAGGCTTGGACCTCATAGTACTACAATTAAACATCACTATTCCACAGTGCACCAACCAGGATTCAGTTATTTTTTTTTTTACTGTTTGGTTACTTATTAACAGATGCTGACATCTGCAGTGATCACAATAACCAACTGAGCTTTCAAAATGTAAAAGAATACTGCTCCCACCGTTTACTTTAAAACGTGCGTTATTTTTTTCTACATAATTAAGAGAAGTTGAAAAGCCAACTTAATTTCAGAATATTGTATTCTTTTTAGCTGCTTCTCTGCCATTCTCACCCCTAAATTCGCTGACCCCCACTGCACTCAGGCTAACAGTCTCCCTACTTTTTTTTTATTCACTTCAACCTGTGGATGCACGGCGAAAAACCCTGTAAGTGGCAGTCAACGATGCCCCATTGTCAGTGCAGCTGAGCGCACATCAGCTGCAGAATAGTCTCGGTGCCCTGGAGGCTGCATCAGTTTGGTGCATAGAGACATATGACAGAGGTGCAGGGGGTAGCGCAGGGCTGAAGCACTTTTAGCCCGATGAGCACTGCGTGCCTGCTTGCACATTTTGCTGGGCGTAGCTCTTGATTAGAAACCCTTCCTCGCCTTACTGCATACTCCCTACTCTCTGCTGCTTAACATAATAGCCCACATTTTTACACTTTAATCTACAGAGCATGCTATGTGATCTATTCTAACTTAGAGGTTGTACTGAGCCTTCCTTTACTGCTTACCATTCTCACTTTACATTGTATAAAACATATTTAACTTTGTACTTGCTCATAAATTGTCATTCAATATGTAATACTTGCAGAAACTCATAAGTAATGTTTTACTTCTTATGTAAATCGACCTGTGGGTAATGTACATGCTGTAGTAAACTGCATGAACATGTAACATAGCTACATATACCTTAAAGAGCCGCTGCCCCAGGTCTTTAAGTGGGCTGCGTCCCTCGGGTCTGAGACCTGGTAATAATAAAAATTTGACACTGAAACAGGTTCCTATCAAGCCCCATATGCAGGTCCTCAACCTTACTGAAAAATAACACTAGCTGATTTCGAACAATTTATCTAAAAAAGATAAGGTAATCAATACCAGCAATTTAGTTCCTGATCATATTTCACAAGTTTTACTTAATCTTGCATTTCCTAAGGGGGTTTGCTTTTTCCAGGATGTGTTCCAAGCACTGTTCCCAATAACGTGCGCGCATGCACGCGCGCGCACCTCTGTCACATGTAGCGCGCAGTGCACACACACACAGCACATCAAAAGAGAACATTCGCACCGCTGCTTTTAAAAAAGGGAGCGACGCGAAAATCGGGTGTTTCTTTCATGTAGAGCGCGGCTGCGGTGCATATTGTGTGCTTTTGTTTAAGTATTCATGTTAATTGCAGCGCCATCACGAGCTGCAATTTACATGAATACTTTAAACAAAGACAAAATCTGCCCAACACCCTGCAGCTGCGCTCTATTAAGAAAAGAAATTCAGCAAGTCTACAAACACGGCATGAAAAGCACACGTGTTTGTAGACTTGCGCAATTTCTCTTCTTAACAGAGCTGGGCTGCGGGGTGATTGTGTGACTTTTTAAAAGTTTTCAGGTTAATTGCAGCTCCAGACGGGCACTGCAATTAACCTGAAATATTTAACAAAGGCCCACAATCACCCCCAGCCCAGCTCTGTTAAGAAAAGTAATGCAGCAACTCTACAAACACGGCGTGAAAAGCGCACGTCGTGTTTGTAGACTTGCTGAATTTCTCCTCTTAACAGAGCTGGGCTGCGGGGTGATTGTGTGACTTTGTTAAAGTTTTCAGGTTAATTGCAGCTCTAGACGGACGCTGCGATTAACCTGAAATCTTTAACAAAGGCCCACAATCACCCCGCGGCCCAGCTCTGCTAAGAAAAGAAATGCAGCAACTCTACAAACAAGGCGTGAAAAGCACACATCCTGTTTGTAGACTTGCTGAATTTCTCTTCTTAATAGAGCACAGCTGTGGGGTGATTTACACTTTTCTGTGCTTGGCATAGTGTGCCCCCCAACTTGTATTTTCCTGTTTCTGTCATTGCATCCAGATATATGATACAACAACTAACATCATACCTACAACCAGTCGGACTATCGGCTTTGTCAGTGGTTGTTAGTTGCATGAGATAAATAAACAGCAACTATAGCTTTCATATAATATTGAAAAAGCTTCCACTTAAAGCCCTGGTGACACCACTACAATCTTGCTGCCCCTGAGTTTCAAAAAGAGAAGGGAAGTAAGTGTTAGTGAAGGGAATACTCCCGACAGATGGATCAGTCAGTTACATACTTGCAGCTGCCATCTGCTCAGACCTGCATCTTGGCAATATTAAAAATCTTGGCAAGGCCTAACCGGCCTTCCACCCTTCTTAGTTCGTTCAGGTGAACACAGTTACATAGAGCAATTGTGTAGAAATGACAAGATGGCGAAAAAGGCTCCTAATAGAACCCCCCAACGTCGATATGCAGAGACGCTACTTCTGAAGCATTGACATACCACACTTGGTGTCTTCTCTGACATATCTTTTATCCTTTTTTCTTCCACTCCCCAACTGCTCTTGCCGTCTCCTTTTCTTCTTTTTCTTCTTCCTCATATCAGTCCCACTCCACGTTTACCCACTTTCCCCTTCTCCCCATCCCATTCTTGTCTCCATTTCCCTCTCACTGCCTGTTCTTTGCTTTCTCTCTTACCGGTTTTCCATTTTCCCTCCCAGTTCTCCAAAGCCTCTGGCTTCCTTTCTCTTTCCGTCCCTCTCTTACCAATTTCTCCATTACCCCTTCCCCATTTCTTGTCTTTGTGCCCTGACTTTTTTTCTACTTTGTTCCTCTCTCCCCCTTTCTCCGCCACTAAATCCTATTTCTCACTAGTCTCCTCTCCTTTTCCTTCAGGCTATGTTATAATTTTGAAAACACATACCACTATCCCTGAATATTAGATGGAAGCACATTTAGAATTTGGACCAGTGTGCCTCTGCAGTGTTGGTGACCTGGTCAAAAAGGACATGAAAAAGTTTAAATTGAATCATAAATCCAAAGCTGTTCTAATCAGGGGCCCCAGAAATAAGTTTGGCCCAGGCACTCAAAATCCTTAAGATGTCCCTGTGCATTTGTTAAAGTTTTCATGGTAATCGCAGCACCCATCATGAGCTGGAATTAACACAAAAACCTTAACAAATGCACACAATCACCCCGCAGCCCAACCCTATTAAGAAAAGAAATGCAGCAACATAGCTGCCAAGGATTTATAATTTCACTGTAATTATTAGTGCCATTTGAACAGGCTTTAGTGCTGGTGGCGCCTGGTGTAACAATGTTGGCCCGTCAATGACCACCTCCGCCACGGATACTCTCATTACCAACCTTTAACAGTGACCCTCAAGTCTCCATAACCCCTCTCTTTTTCATATTTCTTTTGTTTAATAGCGCCACTCATACCAGTGTAAGGTGTTAAGCACTTTACATCGCATACACATTACACAGAGACACTGAATCATAGTGTGTAAATCAATGTATAGGAAATGTTACATCAGACAGAGGAATAAAATGTCTCTTCTTAACACAGCTGCAAAAACAACAGTTGATGGACAGAATGCAGAACAATGTCATACATTCAACCCAGAACAGACATCTGGGCCTAAATCCATCGTTTTTTTGCTCACCATGCCATTCCAGTTTGAACCCAGCCATATGCAAATCAGTCTTGACCCTATGCCTCATGGGAACAGTCCAGCCCGAACTGCCAAGCCAGGCCCTCCCTGGACTGGAAACAAGCATCCTAGGACAGGTTTCAGCCAGGATAGCTTGATACCAGTGGCATGGAGAGCACAGGACCCACGTCTGGGCATACCCGTCCCACTCGGGGTGACAAATGCAAACACAGCAGTTGATGGACAGTGCTTACAGCTGAGTGGGTGCATTGTGTGTTTTGAGGGGTGGTAAAATGAAGTTGGAGGAAAGTGTACCAACGAGTGAGTAAAAAGAGGGTGTTGAGGAGGAAAGAGGTGAGGTGTAAGATAAACAAGGTGTGGAGAGAAAAACGGTGCACATGCATAACAGAGTGAATGTAACAGGAGTGAAGGAAACACTCTAAAGACCACCGCTCATTTGTGGGCCAAATGTTTAATTCAGTATAACAATTTCAGAATTGAAACATTTTCAATATTATTTACATCAAACCATTTTGGTACTCTTCTATCTTCAATAGCAAACAACCATTTACAAAACCTATCATCCTGGCTGGTTTAAGGTGTATGTCAGTTGTTGTGTTATAGATCTAGATGCAATAACAGAAAGCTGATATGAGTCAAAATACTAGTCAAGTGGCACACTAAGGGAATCACAGAAATTGAGTTTACAGTGTTTCCCAAACTGTGGGTTGCAAGCTGATTTTTAGGTCTTGCCTAGCGTTGCAGCGCGCATGTGCTGCTCGCTCTGCGAGGCATATTGTAGTAGGGTAGGTTTTAGAAGCGGAGTGGAAGCCCAATGTTTTCATTGGCTTGCGTCATCGTCCATGCTAAACGCTGGCTTTTGATTGTAAATAAGGGTTCTTAGTCCCTCCTTGTTACCGCCCTGTCTCCTTTTGGCACGGCCCATCCGGACTAGATCTTTTACTTGCGGCGTTACACGGTGTCCTTTAACTAGTCGGTAAGCACTTTTTTTTTCATTCGCGCAATGGTGACAGCTTCTGATTAAGTGATACAAGCTCAGGCCGAGGCTTGAACCCTGAAAACGGAAGATAACTCTGGTCGGTGGGGCCGGATTTCCTCCCGGCTCTTGGCATGCCCAGTTATGCATCCTGGGGCCGGGTGCAGGAGGGTGACGTGTGCAACTGGTATTTCTTGTTCCGAGTACTGCGGAGATTCCCTCGGGGCTCGCTGGTTGAATGTCATTCTTCGGCCACAACCTGCTGTCTCCGAAGCTTTAGGTGGGATGCTCCACTCTTGCTGTCTGGCCACTTACTCCTCTCCCAGAGATGACTTGAGCAGCCATTACAATGCTGCTTCCTTCTTGTTGAGCAGCGCCTCCTACACTCCTGCGAGTAAATCTGCAGTGCCAGCTTTTAATGTACCCTTCTTCAACTGCATGGTGCATGGAGTCAGAGGCTTGCCAGAGCTCCGTGCAGTGTACAATATCCAGTGTGCACGTGAGAAATGGAGCAGATGAATGAGGCCGGTAGACCGGCGGCCTGATGGAAAACACACAGCTCAGTGCCGAGCCGCCCTCGCCATCAGCAGTCTGTCACTTATAGGCTGGCGGGCCCTCGCCGTCTGGCAACTTATCTCGCCGTCCGTGAAGTGGCAACAAACTTACACATGTCTACAATGGCCAACACTGTAAAGTAAACATCAATGGCTGGCCAAGGGGACTGAGCCTTCCGCCACTGCCTTCCACGACTCTTCCTTCAAAATAACATGAGATAAGTGCAAGAGACAGCAATGCTCTTCTCTCCACCACTTGCAGAATATATATATATATATTTGGGGAGTTTTATATCGCGCGAACTAGACTGGAAGGTATCAGAGTGCCCTACATGTGCACCAGTTGCGTTACAGAGGGACACATTCATTTTTTGACAGGCACGGGGAGATTAGGTGCAATAGGCCTCGCATTTGCGAGAGTTACAGCTATTGGCATTGCAAATGATAATGCCTTTTATTTATGTGTTTATAAACCTGCAAGTGACGTTTACCCACCGCTTGCAGGTTTTTGTAAACACATAAATAAAAGGCATTATCATTTACAAGGCCAATAGATCAAACTCTCGCAAATGCGAGACCTATTGCACTGCAAGTGCTTGTTCTACTGTTCTTCAAAGACAGGGGTCACATGTTCCGCTATGTCTTCTGACAAATTGCTGCTTATTCTTTAAAGATGGAAATTGGTGTTTACTTTTCTTTCTTTGAATGCAAAGTGAGGAGTTTTTAAAGTGCATTATATGTGACAAATTTGCTGGAGTGTGAAAGGTAAGGCTGTAGGATGTTGTTTTTCTGCACTGCTCAACAAAACGTAAATACAGTATATGAATTCAAAAGTGAGGGAAATAAATTAAGCACTATTTTGTAACTCTTTAGTGCGATAGAAAAAGAGATTTTAATAGGCTTAAAACAAATTAACACACTTTACTTGGGGCATGCACAAATTATATTCACCAGAACCCGATTTCCACACGTTATCGTGTGGGTGCTAAATAGTTTTGTCAAAAGTGGCAATTTCAATGGGAAATGTGCCGTCTTTAAATGATAGTGTGCTACAACACAACTTTTTAGTTGCATTAAAAAATAGCCCGCCTTATTCCATTAAAGTTTGTCATTGAAAAAATTAAGGCGTTCTTTAAAGTTTGAGAAGCAATGGTTTACATTGTTAAGCTACGCTCCTAATTACAAAGGCCCCGCACTTTTGGGAAACAGCCCCCATTTTTTCATACCACTTAAAGTCCTGTGCCACCCCATATTGTGCCGGTGTTCTATCGATATCCGCACCCCATCTGTCTGTGTACCCCCTACGCGTTTCCTTCGCTTTGCACATGCGTGTTTCGGTGGATGTTGGGTGCGCAGGCGCATTAAACATATACATATTTGTATGCGTTCCCCGCAAAAACAGCAAAGCACGCCCATCATGCTGACATCAAGCACTACCAATCACAGCTCTGCTAACCACTGACATCACGCGCTACCAATCACAGCTCTGAAAAGCTCTGCTATCCTCCCAACCTTCTAGAAAGTTTCCTAATCAGCAGTCACACCCCTGCGGATGGTGTTAATATTGGTACCAGGTATTGCTCACAGCGTTGTTAAAAGAGTTCACATCTTTTTTTCCTGTTGTTTCAAGGTGAATTGTTTAATCTTGGCCTAATTAACTGTGGAATGTAACTGGTGCACATGCAAAATGTACCAAAACCTTCGGGTCGAGTTCCATCTGTGTAAAAATAGCAAATGTGACTTTTTTACTCTAAGCCTAAATAACGCTTTGGCCACCTCCTATGCGTTTTGTTGAATGTAAGCAGGGACAGCGTCTTACCTGCCACGGGCTTGTCCATCTCCTTACGCCCCTCGTGAGGCCTCGTTAGCAGTGCGGCCTTTTGCCACGAGGTTGTCCGTCTCCCAATGCCCCTCGTGAGGCCTCTTTAGCAGTGCGGCCTGCATCTGCTGTGCCCTCGTGGCTCTCAGCTCCTCCCATACACTTTGGCCACGAGGTCGCGACAGGCACAGGCCGCGTGGCTGAAGAGGCCTGTTGGGCTCTTTAGCAGCGCGGCCTGTGCCTGGTGCGCCCTCGTGGCTCCCAAATGCCCAGTGGTCGTAGTGGGAAGGTTCGGCAGGGCACTTCTTGCCCACTGAAGGCAAGGACAGTGTGCACTTCTGCTCTGCTTCTGGCAGCTTCCTCCCCGTCTCGCTCTCTTTCTTTCTAACTCCTATTCCCTCTCCTTCTGTCTTTTTGCTCCTCACTTACCGAAAACCGTGACTTCTAGAATCGGTTTCGATGCTGTCTTTCCTCCTTTCATTTATTTGTTCCCCTTTGAAATGGATCCAAAAATAGAAAAATTCTCTTTCTAGAAATGTTGTCATTCATTGACATTTTTCTATTCCAAAGTGTAGCCTCGGAATAGAAGTACGCCCCTTACACCCTTCACTGTACTTTGCAGGCTGCGAGGCACCTTTAGCATTGCGGCCTACCGCCACGAGTTTGTCTGTCTCCCAACGCCCCCGTGAGGCCTCTTTAGCAGTGTGGCCTGCGTCTGCTGTGCCCTTGTGGCTCCCAACACCCCCATACACTTTTACCACGAGGCCGTGCCAGGCGCAGGCCGCTCTGCTGAAGAGGCCTGTTGGCCTCTTTAGCAGCATGACCTGCATCTGCTGTGCTCTCGTGGCTCCCAATATCCCCATACACTTTGGCCATGCCAGGCTGAGCTGCTGAAGAGAACTGTTGGCCTCTTTAGCAGCACGACCTGTGCCTGGTGCGCCCTCGTGGCTCCCAAACGCCCAGGGGTCATAGTATGCAGGTTCGACAGGGCACTTCTTGCCCACTGAAGACAAGGACAGTGTGTACTTGTGCTCTGAGGATGGCAGCTGCCTCCCCCGCCCCTTTTTCTTGCTTACTCCTATTCCCTCTCCTTGTGTCGCTCCTCCTCATGCCTGTTTTCACCACTGCACCAGTTGGCCTCTTTAGCAGTGCGGCCTGTCCCTGGTGCGCCATCGTGGTTCCCAAATGCCCAGTGGTCATAGTGGACAGCTTCGACAGGGCACTTCTTGCCCCCTGAAGACAAGGACATTGTGCACTTGTGCTCTGCGGCTTGCAGCTACCTCCACCTCCCCTCTTACTTTCTTCCTCCTATTGCCTCTTCTTCTGTATCGCTCCTCATCAGGCCTGTTTTCACCACCGCACCAGTTGGCCTGTTTAGCAGCGCGGCCTGCTTAGGAAACATCCCCATAGCTGAAATCTGTAAAGCTGTATCATGGTCTACACCGCACACAGTAACCAAGCACTATTGTGTAGATGTGTTAGTGAGACCGCAAGCGAATGTAGCCGCCCAGGCAGAATTTAGAACACTCTTTCAGACAACTGTAACAGCTACAAGTTAGCCACCGCTTAGGGAGAATACTGCTATATAGTCTATGCAAAGCATGTGAACTACTACTCACATGCCTCTAACGGAAAATGTTACTTACCCAGTATGCATCTGGTCTTGGCATGTAGAGCTGTAGATTCACATACACCCACCTGCCTCCCCGGGTACCTGTACCTGTTGTAGTTTCTTACTCATATACATACGTATGGACATCTCCATTCTACTCTACTCCATTCTCACCCTCTACGGCAAAACAATATAACAATGGAGTTGATGCCCATGCGCTCTATCACCGAAAGGAGAAGTCACCTTACCAGGTAACTGGAAAGACTTCTTCGAAGAAAAACAATCCGGACCCCACACTAGATGCCAGGGGTATGCAAAGCATCTGAATCTACAGCTCTGCATGCCAAGAACAGATGCTTACTGGATAAGTAACATTTTCCATCTGTAAGAGACATATGTTGGTTATAGATTCTATACCTTAGAATTACCCGCAGGGTTCAGACTGGATCCTGAGATTTTTCATTAGCAGTACCCCTGCTTGTCGGTAGGTGCCTGCTGACTCCACGCCTGTCGTTGGTGTCACAATCACTGGAATGACGGTGCAGTGCCTATTTAGACGCAGTTCTTTTTTTCCGCGTCAGCTGTGCACAGATCCAGAGAGGGCTATCCCTTTAGTCACTTTTTGACTGATCTTTTTTCAACTTTTGTTGACTTCTTTTTTTGAGTCTATGAATCTTGGTGTACAACGAATGTCACATCGTCAAACTGGGTTCAAGCCGTGCGGGCCTGCAATCGCCTGATGTAGGTGACAGACCCTCACCTCATGTGCCTCTGGTGTCTGGATCACGATCCAAAGTCGTGCTCCAACTGTCGGGCTATGAATCCAAAGCCTTTGCGGTAGCGGTCCTGAAAGCTGTTGGGGGCCCAGCAGTCGGCTCCGCGTCGCTTAAGGTTACGGTCGAGAGGAAGGCCTTGAGACCGCTTCCTGAGTCACCATACCCCGTCCAAGTCTTCAAGATCTTCGGGCAAGTCAAAGCACAAAAAGAAGGTGAAGAAGCATCGTGGCTCTTCGTCTTCTCCCCGTCAGTTGGCAGTTGCAACGCGGGACTTGGAGCGCCGTCACTCAAGAGCTCCGTCCTCGGAGCCTGCTTCAGGGACGACTCCGCACCTCCCCCCATTTCTGGGAACCCGGAGCATCCCCTGCCCAGGTTTGTGCTTTATACGAAATCATGGAATCTTTGGGCAGTCCGGCTCCGCCGGCTTGCCTTCCGGTCCCATGGAGTCGATCGGAGGCCCTAGGACTTCGATGCCGGCAGCTCCGGCACCAGAGGGCACCCGAGGATCCAGGCCTGGGTCCGAATCGAAGACAGTCGACCTGACGGTACGTGAATACAGCGTGTCTCTTGGGCTGATATACCCATAACATCTCGGATACGGTTGCGCAGGTGCTGCCTCGGTGCCCGGAGGAGGCCCGGGCCATTCACTCTGGCGCAGTAGCAGAGGGGAGAAATGCAGCAAAATTCACAATTCACTGTGGACTGGATACCACCGACTCACTGGGCAGAACGGTTGCCACGTCTGTAGTCATTCTGCGCTACGCCTGGTTGAGGACATCTGGCTTTTCATGGGATGTTCAATCCACTTTGCTGGACATGCAATTTGATGGCTGTCGCATTTTTGGTGACAAGGCAGACTACGCGCTTAAGCGCTTTGAGGATTCTAGAGCTACTGCCAGATCCTTAGGCCCTGCTGCAAGCTCATGTCCCAGACAGTCTGCTTTTCATCCTATTCAGGGCTACGTAAGGGGCACCCCACCACGTTTGGCCCAGTCTAGCCAACAGTGAACGCAAGCTTCCCGCCTGTGCGTGTCCGCGGACATGGGACCCAGCGACCTCGCAGGTCTGGGGGCCAGCGGGTAGGCCAGTTCACCCATAACCCCCCTGCAGGAGCCTCCATACCTTCCTAGTCTGAATTTCAGGGCCACCAAAGGCCAGTGGGGGGCAGTCCTCCTCACCACCCTCTGGTTGCCAATCTGGGTGAAAAAGAACACCATTGATAAACAGGGGAACAAACGTATGCTCCGGTTCCAACGTTGGTCCGTTGCCTGATCCATCTCGGAGGTGAGGCTGGGGTTGGCGCTGGTCGGATCACAACCAGCGCCGGGGGCATCGTCAGGATTGGCGGCAAGGAAGATACCATGAGGTCAATTGTCATCGATCCGGATCCAGGCCTGGATCCTCAGGGGCCCTCTGACGCCCGTGCTGGAGCCGCCAGCATCGAAGTCGCAGGACCCCGGACCAGCTCCGCGGGGTCAGAAGGCACGCTGGCAGAGCCGGGCTGCCCAATGATGCCGTGAAGCACTTCCTACAAAGCAAGGAGCTGGGCAGGGACACTCCGGCTTCATCCCTGAAGCAGGCTCCAAAGACTGAGCTCTAGAGAGACAACGCTCCAGGTTCCCATCTCGTCGGCCGACGGACAGGGAGAAGGCGAAAAGCGACGATGCTCTTTTTTTTTTTGCAGAGTTTTATATAGCGCGAACTTGACCCAAATCCAATCAGGTATCAGAGTGCTTTACATAGCACCAGTTACATTACATGAGGACACACATTCATTTTTTTGTTAGGCACGGGGAGATTAAGTGATTTGCCCAGAATCACAGGATGTTCAGCGTCATTACCGAGATTCGAACCCAGTTCCGAGGTCGAGCGCCCTATCCGTTAGGCCAACTCCGCCTTCTTTTTGTGCTTCGACCTTCCCGAAGATCTTGAAGACTTGGACAAGGTATTGTGGCTCACGCAGCAGTCTTAAGACCTTCCTCTCGACTGGGACCTTGAGCGACGCAGAGCCAACTGCTGGGCCCCCAACAGCTTTCAGGACCACTACTGCAAAGATTCTGTTTTCATGGCCCGACAGTCGGAGCACGACTTTGGGTCATGATCCAGACACCAGAGGCACACGAGATGGTGGTCTGTCACCTACATCAGGCGATTACAGGCCCCGCACGGCTTGAACCCGGTTCGACGATGTGACATTCGTCGTACACCAGGATTCGTAGACTCAAAAAAAGAAGTCAACAAAAGTCAAATAAAAATTAGTCAAAAAGTGACTAAAGGGGTAGCTCTCTCCGGATCTGTGCATGGCTAGCGCATCAAAAAAAGAACTGAAGTCAGCGAGCAGGGGCAGCGTCTAAATAGGCACAACAACGTCATTCGGGCGATCATGATGCCAACGACGGGCGCGTTGTCAATCGCCACATACCGACGAGCAGGGGTACTGCTTACGAGTCTGATCCCTGGGGGTAATTTTAAGGTATGGAATCTATAACTAAAAGTCTCATTGAAAAAGTATTTATTTAAGCAGTACTGTCAGAAAAGTAAAAAAACATCTCAGTGAAGTGAAATGAGTTATTCTGATACATTGAAACTATTTTCACAACTTCTTTACTGTAATATCGGTGTTTGTGGTGCTCACATTTAATATTTTCTTATATATTGAACCTATTTTTACAACATGTTTACTGTAATATCGGTGTTTGTGGTGCTCACATTTAATATTTTGTGTTACATTTAAACTATTTTCATAACTTGTTTACTGTAATATCGGCTTTTGTGGTGCTTATTCTGAATTATACTTCATATTTATTTTTGATATCCAGAACACAATTTTGTACTTGAGTGAAAATTATTTTGAAAACTAAATAAATAAATTAATATGGTGAGACTATGTATTGTTTTTAGTGCTGTATTAAAAATATGCAGAGACATGGTCACTTTCATTGTCATGACGGACACCACCAGCCAAGAATCTGCCTGTATAAACTCCCCTCTGACGTAGGGGGTACACAAGCCAACGGGGAAGCAGAAATAGTATCTGCTCCGCGTCATCGCCAGCCAAGTGCCAGTCCACACACACCGCCAGCCAAGTGCCAGTCCACGCACACCGCCAGCCAAGAATCTGCCAGTATAAGCTCCGGTCTGAAGTAGGGGGCACACAAGCAAACGGGGGAGCAGAAATAGTATCAGCTCCCCGTCATCACCAGCCAAGTGCCAGTCCACGCACACCACCAGCCAAGAATCTGCCTGTATAAGCACCAGTCTGACGTAGGGGGTACATAAACCAACAGGGGAGCAGAAATAGCATCAGCTCCACGTTACCGTCAGCCAAGTGCCAGTCCACACACAGCACCAGCCAAACGCAAGTCCACTCACACTGCCAGCCAAGACTCTGCGTGTATAAGCACCCCCTGATGTAGGGTGTACACAAACCAACAGGAGAGAAAAAATAGCATCAGCTCCCGGTTACTGCCAGCCGAGTGCCAGTCCACACACACCGCCAGCCAAACGCAAGTCCACGCACACCGCCAGCCAAGAATCTGCCTGTGTAAGCTCCCCTCTGACATAGGGGGTACACAAAACAACAGGGGAGCACAAACAGAATCAGCTTCACGTCACCGCCAGCCAAGTGCCAGTCCACACACACCGCCAGCCAAACACAAGTCCACGCACACTGCCAGCCAGGAATCTGCCAGTATAAGCTCCCTTCTGATGTACGGGGTACACTAACCAATGGGGGGAGCAGAAATAGTATCTGCTCCCCATTACCGCCAGCCAAGTGCCAGACCACACACACCACCAGCCAAGTCCAGTCCACGCACACCATTGGACAAGAATCTGCCTGTATAAGCTCCCCTCTCATGTAGGGGGTACACAAACCAACAAGGGAGAGGAAATAGTATCTGCTCCCCGTCACCGCCAGCCAAGTGCCAGTCCACACACACCGCCAGCCAAGTGCAAGTCTACGCACACAGCCAGCCAAAAATCTACCTGCATAAGCTCCCCTCTGACGTAGGAGGTACACAAGCCAACGGGGGGCAAAAAATAATATCAGCTCGCCGTCACTGTCAGCCAAGTGCCAGTCCACACACACCGACAGCCAAACGCAAGTCCACGCACACTGCCAGCCAACAATCTGCCTGTATAAGGTCACCTCAGACGTAGGGGGTACACAAACCAAATGGGGAGCACAAACAGAATCAGCTCCATGTCCCCGCCAGCCAAGTGCCAGTCCACACACACCGCCAGCCAAGAATCTGCCCGTATAAGCTCCCCTATGATGTACGGAGTACACTAACCAACACGGGAGCAGAAATAGTATCTGCTCTCCGTCACCGCCAGCCAAGTGGCAGTCTACCCACACCGACACCCAAACGCAAGTCCACGCACGCCGCCAGACAAGAATATGCCTGTATAAGCTCACCTCAGATGTAGGGGGTACACAAACCAACGGGGGAGCACAAACAGAATCAGCTCCACGTCACCGCCAGCCAAGTGCCAGTCCACACACACCGCCAGCCAAACGCAAGTCCACGCACACTGCCAGCCAAGAATCTGCCAGTATAAGCTCCCTCCTGACGTACGGGGTACACTGACCAACGGGGGGAGCAGAAATAGTATCTGCTCCCTGTCACCGCCAGCCAAGTGCCAGTCCACACACACCGCCAGCCAAGTGCCAGTCCACACACACCACCAGCCAAGACTCTGCCTGTATAAGCTCCCGTCTGACGTAGGGGGTACACAAAACAACGGGGAAGCAAAAATAGTATCTGCTTCCCATCACAGAGAGCCAATTGCCAGTCCACACACACCACCAGCCGAACGCAAGTCCACGCACACCGACAGCAAAGAATCTGCCTGTATAAGCACCCGTCTGACGTAGGGGGTACACAAACCAATGGGAGAGCAGAAATAGTATCAGCTCCCTATCGCCGCCAGCCAAGTGCCAGTCCACACACACCGCCAGCCACTCGCAAGTCTACGCACACAGCCAGCCAAGAATCTGCCTGCATAAGCTCCCGTCTGACGTAGAGGGTACAAAAACCAACAGGGGAGCAGAAATAGTATCTGCTCCCCGTCACCACCAGACAAAAGCAAGTCCACGCACACAGCCAGCCAAAAATCTGCCTACATAAGCTCCCCCTGATATAGGGGGTACACAAAGCAACGGGGGAGCAGAAATAGTATAAGCTCCCCGTCATCACCAGCCAAGTGCCAGTCCACGCACACCGCCAGCCAAGAATCTGCCTGTATAAGCACCCGTCTGACGTAGGGGGTACAAAAACCAACAGGGGAGCAGAAATAGTATCTGCTTCCCATCACCGCTAGCCAAGTGCCAGTCCACACAGACCGCCAGCCAAACGCAAGTCCACCTATACAGCCAGCCACGAATCTGCCTATATAAGCTACCCTCTGATATAGGGTGTACACAAACCGACGGGGGAGCAGAAACAGTCTCAGCTCCCCGTCACCACCAGCCAAGTGCCTGTCCACACACACCGCCAGTCAAACGCAGGTCTATGCACACAGCCAGCCAAGAATCTGCCTGTATAAGCTCCCATCTGACGTTGGGGGTACACAAGCCAACGGGGGAGCAGTAACAGTATCAGCTCCCCGTCACCGCAAGCCAAGTGCCAGTCCACACACACCGCCAGCCAAACGCAAGTCCACGCACACTGCCAGCCAAGAATCTGCCTGTAGAAGCTCCCCTCTGAGGTAGGGGGTACACAAACCAACAGGGGAGCAGAAATAGTATCTGCTCCCCGTCACCACCAGCCAAGTGCCAGTCCACACACACCGCCAGCCAAACGCAAGTCCACGCACACTGCCAGCCAAGAATCTGCCTATATAAGCTCCCCTCTGACGTAGGGGGTACACAAACCAAGGGGAGAGCAGAAATAGTATTAGCTCACCGTCACCGTCAGCCAAGTACCAGTCCACACACACCGCCAGCCAAACGCAAGTCCACGCACACGACAGCCAAAAATCTGCCTGTATAAGCTCCCCTCTGACATAGGGGTTATACAAACCAACGAGGGAGAAGAAATAGTATTTGCTCCCCATAATATGTGCTCTCTGTAAGGAGGCCAATAATTGGAAGAGCATGTGGTATGAACACCTTTATGAGCCATTAACAGGCACTGTGAGAATCTCTCACTGCCTCAGTACTCACTCCAGAGCTTTTCAGTCATGCTTCATAATTATTCCAACCACCCATGAAGAGAATGTATGCTGACATATAGAGGGACCGCAATTTTCTTTTCATGCACTATACAAGGATCTCATGTGAATGGAAATACACTGTAGAAACAGCGAGTATATTTTAATATACGCAATGCAAGATTAAGTAAAGCAAGGGTGGACAGGGTCAGGAAATAGGCCCAGCACCAAATTAAAAGTGACACCCTTAGGCAAATCAGATACCTTAAAAAGTGTCAAAGATTGTAAATGGTGGCAGTCTTGAACTTTCAAAGGCACGCTGTAAGCGTGTTTTGCAAGGTATGGGAGACTGCATGCCTCTATGCTTGTTGTAGTCAATGTTTGTGGTAGACATGAGGGTAATCAACAGTAACAGAACATCTGTCCAGTCAAGAAAGGAGGCCCACAAGCAGCTAAAAAAGTGATCCACAACACTGACCTGTTAGACCAGTCCTTAGCACTACCATAGGCAGTCCAATTAGAAGTATGAACAGAGCACAACTAAATTGCTCAGAGAGAGAGATCTCCGGAGACACGTCGATTATTGTTCCTGGACGTAGACAGTAGAAGCAATGCTCACACATTGTAGCAAGCTAGCCCAGAGGAGGTCTCCATAGAAACCCCAGTCACCTCTTCTCTGGTCCTGCTCAAGCTGGAGGAGGCCTATACTGGATCCTGTCTGAGAGCAAAGTGCCTTGAACAATGAATGCTCAGAGGAGCTAAATATGAGTGAGAAATGCATTTTAGTTCAGAAATGCAGTGAGAGGTTGTACTGCTCGATTTTCCCGGCTCTTTTGTGATTAAGTGGACTAATGTGACTTCAGTCTCTTTCCATCCAAAGTCTAGGGGTTAGAGTAGTGTATGGAGCCTATTCTTTAGGCCTTCGACATGATCCTGTGTTCTTCCCCATAGATTAGGGCTTGCAAATATATCCTAGAGGATAGATCCGTTAAGTATTAGGGGTAATCTGTTCTATAGTGAGGGTATTTCATGGAGTCGTGCTGAATCCAGGCCTGGTAGGCCTTAAACAGGAGGGACTCCATCTTTCTTTCCTCTCTGGCAGCTTGGAAAGTTTCTAGGTCGAGGGTGATGTTTTAGTTATGAGGTGTTATTCGCTTGGAGAGAACCGGTTCAGGCCGGCCCTTATCGAAGGATTGTATTTTTCTTCATGCCGAAGACACTACATCAGGCCGGCCGGCTGGGAACGTGTCCTTGGTACGGGGAGGTACAAGAATTTGGTGGGCGGCAGGTTACGGGCTGGAATTTTCCATGAGAAAATGCACCTCTATATTAGTGAAAGTCTGAGGCAGATACTGGCACTTGCTTTTTAGTCCGTAGGCGGCACCTGGCCGTTAAGCAGTAAAGCTACTACTTATTCCAGGGAAGACAGATGACAAGCTCGAAGGTGGAGAAAAAACCGAGAGATAGATATTCTTCTAACAGAATAGCCACAGAAAAGAGAGTAGCCGATGAGGAAGAGGTCCCAGTGACTCGGAGAAGGGGAAGGGAGTAGATCCGTGACTGCGGAGGTGTAACTTCCAGGCGAAGCCGAGGCACAGACGAGAAGGGAACCTAGATGACCATTGAGCGCAGGCTACATACGACCAAGGTGATGTCAACCCCTTTATTATTAGAGTGTACACCTTAATCTATCGCTTTTCTTTGCAGGTCATATGTAATATGTATTATGTTCTGTGAGTGTGTATGTAGTGACTAAATAAAGTATCCAGTTTGTAGTGAATCAACATGTACTGCGTGTTCTTGTATAAGAGGGTAGCCTATTCTTCTAGTCAGTTGTGACTTGATATGAACAGATGTTAATCCTGATCAGGTAAGTGATAACTGAATAAGGGTGAAAGGAGCCCCTCGAACTGGGGAACAGGTTGTGCTCAACTAGCAGTCTTTGTGTGATCTGATACATAGTAACACTGGTTCCCTTGTTGTATGTCATGGTAATTATAGGATGAACTTGTGCTAAGGCTGCCGTCTGGGTAGGAAGCCCTGGGTCCGTGTGGGACCGCGAGGCTGAGGCTGCCGTCTGGGCAGGAAGTCCTGGGTCCGTTTGGGACCGCGAGGCTAAGGCTGCCGTCTGGGCAGGAAGTCCTGGGTCCGTTTGGGACCGCGAGGCTGAGGCTGCCGTCTGGGTAGGAAGTCCTGGGTCCGTTTGGGACCGCGAGGCTGAGGCTGCCGTCTGGGCAGGAAGTCCTGGGTCCGTTTGGGACCGCGAGGCTGAGGCTGCCGTCTGGGCAGGAAGTCCTGGGTCCATTTGGGACCGCGAGGCCGCCACTTGTATTATAAGAGGTCTTGATATATATATATATATATATATAGTAGGAATTCCCTGTCCTTAGGTGGTATATATATATGTGGTTATTTAGGTGTGAATAGGCCCTAGGGAGGGGGTAACGTTCTGGCTGGGTTAGAGAGGCTCTGTTGAGCGGGTTCTATCTGATCCGAAAACCCAAGCAGAACATTTGGCGTCACGAACCGTTTACGAAACCTGTGTGCGTTGTGGTTGTCTTGTGTTTGCTTTCGGCGCTTGCGTGGTTTTGTTTGCATTTTATTTTTGTATACTTGGGTGTATAGTTTTTTTTTCTTTCTTCTTTCTTCTTTTGCTTCTTTTTCTTTTCCACAATGTTTTCTAGAAGATCTAAATCTACTTTTAAGTTGCCCGTTGATATTCCCGGATGGGATTCAACGCCTTATGAAGCCTTGGCCCGTGAGTGGGCTGATTCTACTGGTTTGAGTGAGAATTGGAATTCTTCTTTGGAGCTGGCGGAGCCGGCTAATGTGATTACTTGTTTGCAGAAGGCACCAATATCGAAGGGTGAAGAGATTCCTATTTTGGGGCGCAGAGGTTGGATTGTTCTGTCTGCGTATCGGATTCTACATGAGAGATTGTTGAAATGACAGATATCTCTTAAAGATGTGGAAACGCACTTTGTTGAGATTCAGAATTCTCATACTTTGTTGCGGTGTCAAAATAAGTTGCTTGCTGATAAGCTGGAGACTTACCAAACTATTGCCGAAAGGGCGGCTGTGCGAATTGCTCGTTATAAATACAAGAACAGGCGCGGTCGGGTTTCGACGCGAAAGGTGCGTCTGGTCGTGGCGAAAGCCGGACTGGATTGGAATCCTGATGAATGGGATGGTAATATCTGGAATTCGAGTGATTCTTGTTCCCCGGGTGAGGAGTCTGTCAAGCGCGAGTCTTCTCGTTCCCGTCATGATTGTAAGTCTGCTTCTCGCACCTCTGATGGTGCATCCCGTGATTACGCTCGTTCTTCGGGTGGGATCGATACCTCTTACACTGATTATCCCTCTACGAGTACTGATCGGGCTCCTTGTGATGCTCGTCCCGCGGTCTCTGCGCATCCAGTTTTTCGTCGGAAGTTGCAGCAGTCTCCCGCTGCTCCGCAGGGTATTTCTTTGGACTCTTTAGAGGACTTTACTCAACAGGAAATTAGTGATATTTTGCAGCGATTTCGGCAGCGAGCTGGTGAGACCTTACTCACATGGATGGTGCGCCTTTATGAACTGGGCGCTGCTGGTATTATGTTAGATATTGGCGATTGTTTGAAGTTTTGTTCCTTGAGTTCGGATTCTACTGTACAAGATCATTTTCGTAACTATAATGGTGGTGGTCAAATTTCTTTGCTTCAATTGGCGACTGAGGGTTGTAATCAAAAGTATCCTACTGAATCTGATTGGCCTGTGAATGACAAACCGTGGTATACTTTGCGCGATGCTGCTCAACGTCTCAAAGAGGAGGTGATGAAAACGGCAATTTTTTTGGGTACTGCTGACAGGTTGCTTGATGGTTTGTTGACATCTTCTGTGCGGAATCGCATTATTCGGTCTTCCCCTGTTGCCTATAAGCAGGTCATGATGACTTTATTGATTAATCAGACTGGTAATGTGTTATCTACGGTACTGGAGTCGGTACGCCAACTCGGTGAGTTGGGTGAGTGGTTTAAACCTGAACGTCAGTCCCGGCCTGACACCCGTACTCCTGGTGAAAATAAACTTACTAGGCGTGATATCTTTTCTGGTCTTCTAGCTGATGGTGTGCGTAGAGAGGACATTGACGGTGAGACTACTGCTCGTTTGTGGGAGTTGTTTCGCAAACGTGGCTTGGATCGGAAGGAGGGTGCCCGGCGTGTTCGGACCACTGAGTGTGATCGTGGCGGTTCTGACGGAAGCGGTGATGACGACCGCCGTGGGCGCTCTGTTCGTCGTGATGATCGACGTTATGTACGTGATATGTCCCCCCGTCGAGAGAGAGACAGGGAGAGAGAGGGGGAAAGAGAGAGGGGGAGAAATGATTATGTTCACAGCGGACGTAGAGATGATAGGGATCAATCCCCTGACTTGAGGAGGAGAGAGGATCGTCACAGTTTGGTCGATCGTAACCCGCAGTACAATGCTGAAGACTCAAGTCCGTTCCATACGGGGAATGGATATGAACAGGAGGTACCGATACCTAAGAAACGTGAGAGCCTTTATCCTGATTTGTCCTGGTACACAGAATGCAGTAAGAATGACTAGGAAATAGGTCAAGCTCCGGTACACAGATGGGCTCACAGAGATAATAGACCCTATGTAGATATTGATATTTATTGGAGACATCGTAATATCCAAAGGGCCCGAGCATTGGTAGATACAGGAGCGGAGGCCACTCTTATTCATGGAAAATCAAAGAAGTTTACAGGTCAGCCTTTTACTATTACCGGATTAGGTGGAAAAGAAACCCCTGCAGTTCAAACTTTGCTTGAAATGAGAATAGGCAGAATCCCTAGAAAAGAATATTCTGTACTAGTGGTGCCACTCTTAGAATTCATAATTGGAATTGATATCTTGAAAGGAATGACGTTGCATCTAGACGATGGGTGTTACCAATTTGGAACCACGCATTATATATCGTCCAGACCTATACGGGTTGGTCGTTTAAGAATGCCTCCCATACAAGTTCCCCAGGCGACAAAAGTGGTTTGTCAAAAGCAGTATCGTATTCCAGGTGGCCATGAGGAGATTAGTACCACTATTCAGGAGTTGGTGGATGCAGGTGTTATAACCCCGGTTACTTCTGCTTGGAATAATCCTGTTTGGCCTGTACGTAAGAGTGATAATTCTTGGCGCATGACTGTTGATTATCGAGAATTGAACAAACACACGCCCTCTTTGACTGTTGCAGTGCCGGATGTTATTACCCTAATTGAAAGAATCCAAAAGCATCCAGGTACATGGTATGCGTCCATTGATATTGCTAATGCTTTCTTTTCTATTCCAATTGCCCCTGAGTGTCAGGAACAGTTCAGTTTTACGTGGAACGGGCGTCAGATGACGTTTAGGAGTCTTCCTCAGGGCTATGTGCATAGTCCCACAATATGTCACCGGCTGGTGGCAGAACATTTGGCTGAGGTACCGGTTCATTCCCAAATTCAGATATGTCATTATATTGACGATGTTTTGATCCAAGGTGATACACAGGAGGAAGTTCAGACCCAATTGGACAGGATTATTGAGTGCCTGCGTGGGAAAGGTTGGGAAATCAACCCAGATAAATTGCAAGGTCCGTCCCAGTCTGTAAAATTTTTGGGTATTAATTGGCATGAAGGGCACCGTGAAGTGATCCCTCAGGTTAAACAGAAGATTCTTGATTTTGCAGTTCCGAGGAATAGGAAAGAAGCCCAGAGCTTTATTGGCCTGTTTGGTTTTTGGCGCCAGCATATTCCTCATTTGAGCCAAATATTGGCCCCCTTGTATCGGGTCACGCGTAAAAAGAATGCATTTGAATGGGGTAAACCACAGCAAGATGCGTTCAGTCTGGCAAAAGAAGCAATTCAACATGCTCTGGATTTATGGCCTGTACGTGATGGTGATGTGGATTTGAATGTGTCTGTACAGGGCCCTTATGCAAATTGGAGTTTGTGGCAAAAACAAGGCAGGAGTAGAGTACCGTTAGGTTTTTGGACCAAAAAGTTACCTGATGCTGGTGAGCGTTATACACCCTTTGAGAAACAGTTACTTGCATGTTATTGGGCTCTGGTGGATACCGAGCAATTGACTTTGGGACATGATATAGTTTTGCGCCCTGAAATTCCTATCATGCAGTGGGTTCTGAGTTCGCCGAAAACTCACCGAATTGGACATGCTCAAGAGGCGAGTGTGATTAAATGGAAATGGTATATACAAGATAGGGCACGTGTGGGCCCAAAAGGAGTTGCTTCTTTACATGAGCAGGTGGCGCGAGCGCCGTCGACTGAGACTGAGAGTGAATGTTCCGTACCTTTAGCGCAGGAGTCTCCTGTCAAGTGGGGTAAGCCTTTTGATGATTTGTCCGCAGCGGACAGAAACCATGTTTGGTTCACGGATGGTTCAGCGAGGTTTATAGAGACGACACGGCACTGGAAGGCGGTGTCCTATAATCCGGTCACACAGAAATTGCTGAGCACAACTGGTGAAGGTAAAAGCAGCCAATTTGCCGAGCTGTACGCTGTTTATCAAGTTTTGAAACAAGAATTACCTGGTACATGTCATATTTTCACTGATTCTTGGTCTACTGCCAATGGACTGGCTGTTTGGTTACCGACTTGGCATTCCCATAATTGGAAGTTACATTCCAAAGAATTATGGGGAAAAGAGTTATGGCAAGAGATTTGGGAGATGCTCCCACAGAGTACTGTTACAATCTTCCATGTGGATGCTCACACCCCGATAGATTCTCTTGACAAATTTTTTCATAACATTGCAGATGAGAAATCTAAAATTGCTGAGGCAGTGGTGGACAGGCAAGATTCTGACATTGCGGGATTGGCGAAATGGGCACACCAGAAGGCAGGACATTTTGGAGAGAAGGCCACTAGCAGTTGGGCTGCTGATCGAGGAATTTATATTCCCCTAGATTTAATTAAAAATGTTATCTTACACTGTCCCGTTTGTCAACATATCAGACAGCGTAAAGTGCCCCAAATTGTTAAAGGTCATTTACATCGCGGAAAACTGCCCGCTCAAATCTGGCAGATTGATTACATTGGTCCACTTCCTATGAGTAGGAATTGTCAATATGTTTGCACTATTGTTGATACATACAGTGGCCTGTTGGTAGCCCTTCCTTGTAAGCAAGCTACCCAATTGAATACCATTAAAACATTAGAATTGATTATGATGTATTATGGTGTGCCATTCCAAATTCAATCTGATAATGCATCCCATTTTCGTGGAAGATTGGTACAGGAATTCTGTGCGGAAAACAATATTGAATGGATATTCCACATACCCTACTATCCACAGGCCTCGGGCCTGGTGGAGAGATTGAATGGCCTGCTAAAGGACCAGCTGCGTAAGTTAACAAATGACAAGTATAAGAATTGTCGAGACTTTTTGCCTCAAGCGTTATTGATTTTGAATAACCGTCCTTTCCTAAATGCTGAATCCCCACTTATGCGTTTGTTTCCTCCGAATGTTGATGCTAAGCCCAATGAAATAAGAGAGACTGTGATGTACTGGGAAATTACTCCTGGAGCTTTGGCTCCATGTAGAGCAACCCCAGGGTCGGCAGGTTTAGACTTGCATGCCATGGATGACACCGTTTTAAAAGGTAAGGAACGGGTCATCATTGCTACTGGTGTTGGTATTCATATACCACCTGGGAATTTCGGATTAATCGCCCCTAGATCGGGGCTGGCTGTAAAAGGCATTCAGGTGCTTGGAGGAATTATCGACAGTGATTATCAGGGAGAGATTAAGGTGCTCCTGCTGAATAGCAGTGAGGTTGACTTATTGATACACCGCACTGACCGAGTGGCTCAATTACTCATTATGCCTGTTTTCAGTGGTACATTAATGAAAGGCACTGCCCCAATTTTGCTAACTGTACGAGGCCAGAAAGGTTTTGGCTCTACGGATAACCCTGGGGCTAGGGTTTGGGTGCAGTCGCCTAAAAATCCCCCTGAACAAGCAGAGGTTATTGCCACTGGTCAGGACAATACCATTTTGGTTATGAGACCAGGGAAAGATAGCTGGGAGGCGGTCCCGGCTGACAAATGTTATTTACGAGAATGATTAATGCCTGTATTTGATTCTCTTTCAGATCATTCTTTGGACTGTTGCTGCAGGATGTGTCGGTACCGGACCCCTTTTGGGATGGTACGGCGAGAAAGGAGGGATCCCGTCAATCCGGGATGAACTGAGAACCCGAGTGTTACGTTCCTTCGCTGCGTGGGATTCATCATCGAACTTTTGGACAGCATTGGCCAAGAGGGTGACTGATGCCCCTCACTTCTGTTTGACACCGATGAGATCTGTACATGATATTCTGGCGACCTGTCTGGTTGCTGTCCCTGCCTCGTTGGAAACCCTAATTCATGTTTTTAATGTTTCAAAGGCTCGTCCCAATGTTCTCCTGGGTGATTTTGCTACCCATGTATATTGCCCTTTATGTATCGAACTGCCGACCGAGCCACCCCCATCCAGTCCCAAATAGTTACCTATAATATCACACAAGGTGATTTATGCTTCTTTCTTACGTGTAATCCTAGTGCGATCTCTGAATGTCTACGCCTCAAACTAAAAGGCGCTACTTCATTTACCGCTCATGAACGGACTTTGTGCTTTCAAAAGACACCGACCACATGTGTTTCAGTTCAGAACAATATGACTTGCAATAGTTTGGTAGTTACCCCCAGTCATTATCGCACGATGTTACTACCTGCCGGATGGCTTTTCTCATGTGGTAATACTTCCTGGCCATATGTCCCTGCAAACATTTCCGGAGGCCCTTGTGCTATTACGAGACTCAGTTTGTTAATGTTTTCATCACATCCGAATGCCAACTCTCGTGTGATTCGAGATACTGTGATGTTACAGGAGGATTGTGACTCATCTTTGCATTTATATTCCAAGTCTGAATACCTTAGCCTAGCTATTTCAATAATTGGTGTTCCTGCTCTGGCAGTTTATAATGCCAAATCCATTGGAAAAATGGCCTGTTGGATGGTGAAATCCATTAATCATACTTCTACAGTCCTGTCCGACATGTTACTAGATGCCCAGGGTGAACGTAGGGCCATTCTGCAAAACAGAGCGGCCATTGATTATCTTTTGCTTAAACACGGACATGACTGCTCCGATTTCGAAGGTCTCTGTTGTTTTAACTTGTCCGATCATACACAATCCATTCGTGCACACATTGACAAGTTGCGCGATTTAACGGAAGAAGTTAGAAAACACGTTGACCAGGGCTGGTTTGACTGGCTCTTTAATTGGTTGCCTGACGTACACATGCTACGTCAAACATTAGGTGGTATTCTGATTGCTGTTGCTGTTTTGATTGCTATCTGTTGCTTTATTCAGTGTATTCCTTCACTGCTTCAATTCTGTACACTCGGTACTAGACATAGATCAGTTAGCTTTGTTTCATATTATTCTTCTACAGATGTTAGCTCCATTTAATGAATGTATAATAGACTGAAGTCAAGGGTGAAATGTACTGCTCGATTTTCCCGGCTCTTTTGTGATTAAGTGGACTAATGTGACTTCAGTCTCTTTCCATCCAAAGTCTAGGGGTTAGAGTAGTGTATGGAGCCTATTCTTTAGGCCTTCGACATGATCCTGTGTTCTTCCCCATAGATTAGGGCTTGCAAATATATCCTAGAGGATAGATCCGTTAAGTATTAGGGGTAATCTGTTCTATAGTGAGGGTATTTCATGGAGTCGTGCTGAATCCAGGCCTGGTAGGCCTTAAACAGGAGGGACTCCATCTTTCTTTCCTCTCTGGCAGCTTGGAAAGTTTCTAGGTCGAGGGTGATGTTTTAGTTATGAGGTGTTATTCGCTTGGAGAGAACCGGTTCAGGCCGGCCCTTATCGAAGGATTGTATTTTTCTTCATGCCGAAGACACTACATCAGGCCGGCCGGCTGGGAACGTGTCCTTGGTACGGGGAGGTACAAGAATTTGGTGGGCGGCAGGTTACGGGCTGGAATTTTCCATGAGAAAATGCACCTCTATATTAGTGAAAGTCTGAGGCAGATACTGGCACTTGCTTTTTAGTCCGTAGGCGGCACCTGGCCGTTAAGCAGTAAAGCTACTACTTATTCCAGGGAAGACAGATGACAAGCTCGAAGGTGGAGAAAAAACCGAGAGATAGATATTCTTCTAACAGAATAGCCAAAGAAAAGAGAGTAGCCGATGAGGAAGAGGTCCCAGTTACTCGGAGAAGGGGAAGGGAGTAGATCCGTGACTGCGGAGGTGTAACTTCCAGGCGAAGCCGAGGCACAGACGAGAAGGGAACCTAGATGACCATTGAGCGCAGGCTACATACGACCAAGGTGATGTCAACCCCTTTATTATTAGAGTGTACACCTTAATCTATCGCTTTTCTTTGCAGGTCATATGTAATATGTATTATGTTCTGTGAGTGTGTATGTAGTGACTAACTAAAGTATCCAGTTTGTAGTGAATCAACATGTACTGCGTGTTCTTGTATAAGAGAGTAGCCTATTCTTCTAGTCAGTTGTGACTTGATATGAACAGATGTTAATCCTGATCAGGTAAGTGATAACTGAATATGGGTGAAAGGAGCCCCTCGAACTGGGGAACAGGTTGTGCTCAACTAGCAGTCTTTGTGTGATCTGATACATAGTAACACTGGTTCCCTTGTTGTATGTCATGGTAATTATAGGATGAACTTGTGCTAAGGCTGCCGTCTGGGTAGGAAGTCCTGGGTCCGTTTGGGACCGCGAGGCTTAGGCTGCCGTCTGGGTAGGAAGTCCTGGGTCCGTTTGGGACCGCGAGGCTGAGGCTGCCGTCTGGGCAGGAAGTCCTGGGTCCGTTTGGGACCGCGAGGCTAAGGCTGCCGTCTGGGTAGGAAGCCCTGGGTCCGTGTGGGACCGCGAGGCTGAGGCTGCCGTCTGGGCAGGAAGTCCTGGGTCCGTTTGGGACCGCGAGGCTAAGGCTGCCGTCTGGGCAGGAAGTCCTGGGTCCGTTTGGGACCGCGAGGCTGAGGCTGCCGTCTGGGTAGGAAGTCCTGGGTCCGTTTGGGACCGCGAGGCTGAGGCTGCCGTCTGGGCAGGAAGTCCTGGGTCCGTTTGGGACCGCGAGGCTGAGGCTGCCGTCTGGGCAGGAAGTCCTGGGTCCATTTGGGACCGCGAGGCCGCCACTTGTATTATAAGAGGTCTTGAGATATATATATATATATATATATATATATATATATATAGTAGGAATTCCCTGTCCTTAGGTGGTATATATATATGTGGTTATTTAGGTGTGAATAGGCCCTAGGGAGGGGGTAACGTTCTGGCTGGGTTAGAGAGGCTCTGTTGAGCGGGTTCTATCTGATCCGAAAACCCAAGCAGAACAGAGGTACCAAAATGCGTTACAATAACCCTCGATGCGTGGTACTTGGCAGGTGAGGTGGTTGAGGGTCACAACGTGTTATTGTAAGAGGGTTTCCCTAGACAGCTGTGCAGTTGGAAGTAAGCAGGTAGGAGCTGCAAGCCCCTGAGGAAAAGGGAATATAGGAAGTGTCTCCATCGTGGTAGGCACTCATTCCAACGCGCGGTAATGCATATAAGAGAGAATTGAAGGAGGGGGGTACAGTGAAGGCGTACATGTGTATTGTGTACTTTGGACAGGACACCACAACAGTAAACTTGATCATAGGAAGATTGCTTGAACAGATATGGAATTATAAGACTGATAATTTACACTGTACATATATCCTTGCTCACTTTTAATGTGTGAATTTCAGTTGAGTAACACGGTGCTTGTCAAATTTACATGTACTGTGGAAAAAGTGAGTGGCACGGTGAGGTTCAAGTGTGAAATTCTGTCCTGATTATATGTGAGGAAATATGTAGATATGGAATCGGGAAGTGCTTCTTGTGAGAAGTTGACCTGGTATATGCAGTCCACTAGTTATAGTGGGCACCTTGCACCAGTCCAAACAACCCCTTATTGGTTATAGGTCAAAGACAACCTTTATTGAGAGCAGCCTTCAGGCTAAGTCTTGAAGGAATGTAAAGCAGCTTGTTTTACCAGTCTATAATCTCTTGAGTGCCTAAATGAAAGACAACCACACCAGGTATATATATAAAATATATATATTTATTTCTAAACACACCCTCATAGTCTCTTTATGAGGCTAGAGGTCAAAACACATAAGTTACACTTCAAATATGACAGTAATAAGCACAAATACACGTCAGGCCCTGGGGTGAGCCAAACCATATACTAAAATAGTGGTATAAGAACCATGACTTGACTAGACACAAGGCCTAGAGCCTGTAGAATCGCTGGGACCCCAAGGAAACACCCAAGGTAGTGACACAGGGGACCCACGGGGGCCATGTGCAGTGTGAGAACACAGCTGTGAGCTCCCGTTAGCTTCTATGGGGAAAGTCACGGTTAGATTTTTAAAGTTTAGGGACACTTAGGAACGAACTAGGACCAAACCCTTGGGGACTTGGGAAGTTCTAGGGCCAACACCCACGGGAGCACCGGAGTACTCGTGTTACCTCGCCCAGGGAAGCCGGGTGCATGGGTGTCAAATGGTGTCGGGTCGCGTCATCATTTTCAATGGGAGCTGGCAAAGAAGTGCTGCGGCCGGGAAGATGAGAAGTGTCCGAAGAGGTCCAAGACTGGATCGAAGATGAGAAGAACCTGAAAGCAGAGGGTACAGAGTCTGTGTCACTTGCCAGTGACCAGGAAGACGATAGGCGGATGCCCACCGATGTCAGGTGTTTCAGGTGAAGAAGGTGAAGCTTGACTCTTCAGCCACGAGGACCAGGAGGCGTCGAGGACGACCAGGAGCTGGATTCGAGCTGTGCCGCGAAGGATGTCGAGTGCTGCAGCGTCGGTGCCCGGATTGGACACAGCAAGCCTTGGCAACAGCAACCCACGCAGAAATGAGAAAGATGCTTTGGTGCAGACCAGCAAGATCTGAGGGACGCACCACTTGGTTGGGAGCCAGGGCACGTCTGGAGCAACCAGGGAAGCCCAAGGAAAATCAAATTTACCCCCTCAGGGACCCACCAGTTGACGGACCAGGGATCGCGAAGGGACCTCGAGAGGAAACACAAAATGGCAGCCCACAGGTCACTCGGGGCGACTAGGCCGACAAACTTCGGTGGATCTTCTGCTCGAGGTGGGGGCTACAAGTAACCCCAAGCATGACTTCAAGAGACGTCGAGAAGTCAATGCACTTGCAAAAGTGACCAGGAGTTCCGGTTCCACGCTACTCTCGAGGGCTGCGGGTCGGCTTCTGAGATGTCTGGAAATCCTCTTCCTGGGCTGCAAATACTTCGGAGTCTGGCAGGAGCTTCTGAAATGCAGACCGGCAAAATACTTTGTTGGTGCCTGCCAAGCAGGGGAGTCACTCCTTGACCCCAATGGAGATTTTTTCAGTCCTCTAGTCTTCAGTAGAGCGTCGAAGTTCCAGGATTCAGCTTCAGAGTTTCGTCCAGGGATATCCAACGTTCTGGTTACAGAGGTTCCTTACTTATACCTAAGGAAGGGGTTGGATTAGCTCTGGGGACCCACCTATAGGAGGGTTTGGAAAGAGGGGTGGCTACACCAATTTCCTTTGTCCAGTTTCGCGCCAGAGCAGGGGCTGGAAGCCCCTGAACCGGTTTGAGCTGTTCTATGCACAGGGACACCAAATGTGCCCCCAGTGCAGGACTTCAAAGCACTCAGAGAGTGCTTCCACCCAGCCCCAATACACATCAGCCTGTCTGGGAGGTGGTTACACCTCCCTGTGACAGGAAACCTATTGTCCAGGCCTCCCCTGCCGGAGTTTCGGTCAGCAGCAGGAGACCAGACTTGTGTCTGTGGCTGCAGCATCCATTTTGTGATGCCAGGGCCCTGTTAGATTTCTACTGGGTATACCAGTACTGCCATGTCTCTCCCTCTAGAAGGGTGGGATCATATCCTCACATCAAGAGCTGGTGTGGGGGTATGATTCCAAGGTGTTTGACACCAAACACGACATGTTTCCGTGCAGCCAGTCCAAAGTTAGCATTAACCGTTTAAGATATAATGCACTTAAGAGTATATGGTCAGGCTGCACCACTGACAACCCCGGAGAAGAGATTCCGAAGGCTGCAGAGGGGCTCAGCTCATGCCTGGGCACCCTCTCACATATAACCAAGCACTCTGCCTTCAGGATTGTTAAGGCCTGCCATAGGAGTGACTGGTAGGTTTGTATGTGCAGTGATAGGTGAGGTATAGTGAACCTACACCTCAGTAAGGGATACATGCACCACCTTACCCAGGCTGCAGTAGCAGACCTGTGGTGTCATTTTGGGTGGCTTTCCAGGGGTGGCATAATACATGCTTCAGCCCCTGGTAGTCCTCTGGGGGGGAAACATCCTATACCACGCAACCATTACAACGCGGTATGGTTACATCATAGTTTTGACAACGCAAGTCGTTACATCGACTTGCACTGGAGGGCGCTCTAGACTAAGGAATAGTGTGAATTACTATTCCAACACCTTGCCTACTGTACATAGACTGGAGTTGGAATAGTAATTCACACTATTCCTAAATCCAGCACCCTCCAACGCAAGTCGATGTAACGACTTGCGTTGTCAAGACCGCGATGTAACATACCGCGTTGTGATGGTACGCGTTGTATCATCATACATTCCCTCTGGGGTACCTATGCCCTGGGTACATAGTATACCATATACTAGG
Source organism: Triturus cristatus (assembly GCF_964204655.1). NCBI lineage: Eukaryota > Metazoa > Chordata > Amphibia > Caudata > Salamandridae > Triturus > Triturus cristatus. The sequence goes on from NC_140585.1 coordinate 877,343,823, forward strand.
GACTCACAAGGGAACCTCAGGATCCAATCTGTGGTGTACCTAAAGTGCATGCAATCAATTTAGAGAGGAAGCAGCTAGGCTGGGACCCTGAATAGCAGGATACCAGCCACCCTGAATAGCAGGGTCCCAGCCACCCTGAATAGCAGGGTCCCAGCCAGACTAAAGTCGAAAAACAGTGAAACACCAGCAAAAAGTGGGGGTAACCATAACAGCAGATACTACTCTCCTACACTTCTCACATGGGGGAAGACACAGAACAGCTCAAGTATGGCACATGTCAAGTGTGCGACTGAACGTCTATCACGTGTGATGGGGTACTGCGCACAGTGGGTGTGCGATAGGGTATGTGTGTACGCAAGTGTGTCAGGTTAGTGAAATTGTATTTCTTGTGTTGCCCATTGAACATGTTCAACACTACACACAAAACTAATTGCACATCTCTGGTGTATGAGATTGTGCTTATTAGACGATGGGCGTGACAATGCACATGTGGGTGCTGCATATGCCCGGCGTGGGGGCATTGCCCATCTCAGTTGCAAAACACCCCACTGTTGAACTGAAAATAGTTCAGAGGTCTTCAAACTAGGGGGTGCGCCACCAGTGGGGTTCTGTGGCAGTATTCCCAAGGGGAAGCAAATGCCTCTGCAGGTACTTTTAAATACCGATGGCTTGTAAGCTTGACCTTGCTTATTCGACATGGTTGCAGCCTGTCCTAATGTTTCATGCATATGTCCTTTCAAATGATTTAAGGGGTGGCAGGGAGTAGAGCCCTGGTAGTCTGTAACCCTGGGGCCCCAGAGTAATGGCGCAGATGAAAGAGGATGGGTGTGAAATCCATAGATAATGTCAAAGTTCTGGCTCAGTGGAGGGGATGCTACGTGGGAGCTAATCTTTTTCTTTACAAGAAAAGATTCCAACACCCAGCTCTCAGCCCTACCCCATGCCACTAACCAATCTTTACCATAAAGTTTTGGAGAATACCTTGACTGAAGAACATAATGCTTGGAGAGGGGGACTCACGGGCATAATCATTTGAAGAGTTGCGATTTAGAGTCCCAGACATTACATGAACATCCACACATGCTGTGGGAAATGAACACATGCAAGACAACCTGCTAGAATGTGGTCTCCACAAATATGGGTGCTAATAGAGGTAACTTTTCAATGACCTGAGAGTTCATTCATTACACCAAACAAAGCTAAACTCTCCTATGTCAGATTCACCACATACAGTCACCAAAAATTTGATTCAGACTCAATCTTATCTGGTTCCCACACTATATAAAATTATCGAGGAAGGGGTGTAACATCAAGGATGTAGGGGGGTACACAAACCAACGGGGGAGCAGAAATAGTGTTAGCTCCCCGTCACCACCAGCCAAGTGCCAGTCCACACACAGCCAGCCAAACGCAAGTCCACGCACACTGCCAGCCAAGAATCTGTCTGTATACGCTCCCCTTTGATGTAGGGGGTACACAAACCAACGGGGAGCAGAAATAGTTTCTGCTCCCCGTCACCACCAGCCAAGTGCCAGTCCACACACACCACCAGTCAAGTGCCAGTCCACGCACACCACCAGCCAAGAATCTGCCGGTATAGGCTACCATCTGACGTGGGGTGTACACAAAACAACGGGGGAGCAGAAATAGTATCTGCTCCTCGTCACCGCCAGCCAAACGCAAGTCCACGCACACAGCCAGCCAAGAATTTGCCTGCATAAGCTCCCGCCTGACGTAGAGAGTACAAAAACCAACGAGGGAGCAGAAAAAGTATCTGCACCCCATCACCGCCAGCCAAGTGCCAGTCCACATACACCGCCAGACAAACGCAAGTCCACGCACACAGCCAGCCAAGAATCTACCTATATAAGCTCCCTTCTGATATAGGGGGTACACAAAGCAACGGGGGAGCAGAAATAGTATAAGCTCCCCGTCATCACTATCCAAGTGCCAGTCCGCGCACACCGCCCTCCAAGAATCTGCCTGTATAAGCACCCGTCTGACGTAGAGGGTACAAAAACCAACGGTAAGCAGAAATAGTATCTGCTCCCCGTCACCGCCAGCCAAGTGCTAGTCCACACACACTGCCAGCCAAACGCCAGTCCACCTACACAGCCAGCCACAAATCCACCTATATAAGCTCCCCTCTGATATAGGGTGTACACAAACCGACGGGGGAGCAAAAATAGTATCAGCTCCCCGTCTCCGCCAGCCAAGTGCCTATCCACACACACCGCCACCCAAACGCAAGTCTACGCACACAGCCAGACAAGAATCTGCTTGTATAAGTTCCTATCTGACGTAGGGGGTACACAAGCCAATGGGGGGCAGAAATAGTACAAGCTCCCCGTCATCACCAGCCAAGTGCCAGTCCACGCACACCGCCAGCCAATAATCTGCTTGTATAAGCACCCGTCAGACGTAGGGGCTACAAAAACCAACGGGGGAGCAGAAATAGTATCTGCTCCCCGTCACCGCCAGCCAAGTGCCTGTCCACACACACTGCCAGCCAAACGCAAGTGTACGCACACAGCCAGCCAAGAATCTGCCTGCATAAGCTCCCGTTTGACGTAGAGGGTACAAAAAACAACAGGGGAGCAGAAATAGTATCTGCTCCCCGTCACCGCCAGACAAACACAAATCCACGCACACAGCCAGCCAAGAATCTGCCTATATAAGCTCCCCTCTGATATAGGGGGTACACAAAGCAACGGGGGAGCAGAAATAGTATAAGCTCCCCGTCATCACCAGCCAAGTGCCAGTCCACACACACCGCCAGCCAATAATCTGCCTGTATAAGCACCCGTCAGACGTAGGGGGTACAAAAACCAACAGGGGAGCAGAAATAGTATCTGCTCCCCGTCACCGCCAGCCAAGTGCCAGTCCACACACACCGCCAGACAAACGCAAGTCAACCTACACAGCCAGCCACAAATCTGCCTGTATAAGCTCCCCTCTGATATAGGGTGTACACAAACCGACGGGGAGTAGAAATAGTATCAGCACCCCGTCACCGCCAGCTAAGTGCCTGTCCACACACACCGCCACCCAAACGCAAGTCAACGCACACAGCCAGCCAAGAATCTGCCTGTATAAGCTCCCATCTGACGTAGGGGGTAAAGAAGCCAACGGGGGAGCAGTAATAGTATCAGCTCCCCGTCGCCGCCAGCCAAGTCCCAGTCCACACACACCGCCAGCCAAACGCAAGTTTGCGCACACTGCCAGCCAACAATCTGCCTGTATTATTTCCCTTGGATCCTGGGTGAACATACAATGCTGAATTTACTGTAACTTGCACAGAATTTTCATAACATAGTCCACAGATTATTTCATAACATAGTCCCTATGCCACCTGGGTGATCTCACAATCCTGTCACTGCGTTTGATTTCCTGCATCTTATTTTGCTCTTTTGGCTTTTCATTTCACGTTACCACTTCTCTGCTCTGAATATGTAGTTAATCTGTCCATGCTCCACATTCTACCGTCAAAACATAATAACCACATTTTTCTTAACATCCTTTATTCTTGCAGGACCATAGTATTTATAGAACCTGTTTGAGATATTGTTTTTTTTTTTTTACTACGACCAGCTGGCCTGCTTCCCAATGATGAGACTTGGCTCCCCATTTGCGGTGATACGCCTGTTTGTATTTATCTTAGTGGCACAAGATTCTTTCCTTGGTCACTTTGTCATTCCTTACAACTGAGTTGTCTTCAAATAACCAGTTAGGTGTGAGTTTGGAAACTGGTTTTCGCCCTCTTAGAAGACAAAAGGAAGAATAACCCATTACACTGTTGGGTGCGATGTGGTATGACCAGCCAGTGTCTTTGATGGACTGAATGATAGGTTTGTGAGCAAACATTGCCAATTGTAGAGACACTTTAATCATTCTGTTGCAGCGTTCCACCAACCCATTTGCACGGGAACAATATAGTGGGGTGTAAATGTGTTTTATGGCCAAACTATTCAGACATTCTTTCATTTCCTCAGAAACCAAGGGGTGAGAGATTTGAGCTGTCCCTTGCACAGCATGCAATCCCATCCTCGTCGCCAAAAAGTGTTGTAAAGAATCCACAAGCACCATGAATGAATGGCTGCAAGTTTCTTTATTCGTCAGTTCCCTCAAACCAGCACAAACGCTCCTCAGACAGAAGTGCCCCCAACATTCCAAGGTGCACTCCTGTCTCACATTCTAAACCGAACCAATATGCACAGGGAGGAGTGGAACGTACCAAGAGGGGGAAAGAGAAAAGGAAAGATGAGAGCAGGAGAAAGACTGGGAGAACTATAGATAATAAATAATAAAAGAAAGATTATAACACCTACTTTCAAACCTGCATACGCTATATTACGAAAATAAATTCAAACATATTGCTTAAAACTGTATTTGTGACTCTTCACGCATGCCATAACAGTTTTCAGTGAGGTGTAGTCAAAAGCAGCTGGGGCGCTTAAGGGGAGCACAGACAGGCAGAAGCTGCATGTATCAGGTCCCCCCTGACGTAGGGGGACACAAAACGACGGGGGAGCAGATATAGTTAGAACACCGGCACCGGCCCAACCCGTAGGTCAGTGTCAAGGACCAAGTCTGAGCCTTAAACAGAACGCAGCTTTCTCCCACCACCCTCCGCTAGACCTCACGAGTGTTGGTTTGTCACTTGTGAAAATAACCCTCCCTCTCCACAAACGGCCACAATTCTATATTACAGCGAACCTGCCCGGCCACAACTAGCTAAAGCGACGCGAATCAACTTTACTGCCCGAGTAACGTACATCACTTAGGTGAACAGCTACAGTGAGACTACTTCTAACTTCCGGCCACCAGCAAACTGGCAGCGAACTGCTCAGTGTTTACATGCCGGAAGCACGTGCGGACTCCACAGCCAATGAACACGTTCGAGTTCTGTGCAGTGCAGCAGGATTGGCTATGATGCAGCCAATGCTCCATTGCTAGGTAACCTTACACTCTTCGAGGCCCGCCCGCTCTCGAAGAACTCCTAAAATATGATCTTCATTGGCATTGGCTTGGCTATCCTGCGACCCGGAAGTACTGAACTTACTGCCAAATGTCATTCGTTAAGAGAATAATAATATACAACAGATATTAGGTTGAATTTACGTCCCATGGTGGAAATAGCGGACTGCTTGTCAACTTAAGCAGACGTTCATTTAAAGGAGTTATAACTGACTCTATAATAAGTTTGTACGGACCTTCCGATGGCAGAGGCTGTGAGATACAAGGGTTCAATGGGAAAAAGCAAAGATCCTTCGGGACTTCTGATCTCTGTAATCAGGTGAGGCATAGCTGCCAAGTTTTGAGATTGCTTATGTGTGACATTTCGATGGTTTCAGTGTGTATATAACATTCGCATGTCAAATGTGTGACACTGCATAGCTGCCAAGTTTTCAGATTCCTTATGTTTGAGCTTTCCATGATTTCTGTGTACTTATACTGAGAGTGACCCTTTCTCGCGCGTAAAACATAGCAATGAAGTAGATGGAGACCGATAATTATGTAGCCCAGAGCTGCACGGCACAGCACACTGGCTACGTTAGCGAAATGCAATCAAGCAGCATGGAGCACCTTGTGGTTACAGGGGTGCTTTAAATGCGTGACCAAAGCTTTTCAGTGGGGTGATTCAGGACAGGGCTAAATTGCATTAGTACTCTAAACCTTGATGGGCGGTACTTGGCAGGGCTGTGGACAAATGCCTGGTGCAATACAGAACATCAAGTTTCCCAAGCCAATGCACGATGTGCTGCTCCACTCCAAGTGTTTTCCTTTTAATTCTGGGACTTGCAGTCCTGTTTTATAATGGATTAAACAAGACTACAAGTCCCAGAATTTAAAGAAAACAACCCGGACTGGAGCAGTACATTATGCACAGGAACCTTGACAGGGCTTGAAATAAAAGGCCTGACCAGACATGACTAATACCAGAGTATTTTATTTTTCACTAGTATACCTCACAGACCACACACTGTTTTAAAACAGTATAAAAACATAAACACAAAAAGGCTGCAAAAGCAAAATAAAAAAAAATTTATAATTAAAATACAGGTGAAACTAAAAGTGTAATCCATTGTGCTATGCACACGTGGGTTCGTATCCCATCCTCGTCGCCAATTTAGAAACGATTAAAATGATATGAAATTCCACAGGTAGCCTTGAAGTATATATTTAAGTAGAGGTTTATTAGTCGGTCACCAGATGGTACAAGGTAGTTCAGTAGATGACAAGATTAGTCCTGATGATGGCCCCACCAGGAGCAGCATGGTTGCTGCTCAGCCCACTCTCTCCAACTGTCACTTTCTCCACACAAGCAGGCATACCAACATTCCACTCTCTCTCTCATCAGGCATTCCAACATTCCACGCAGTCATCACATTCATTCTGGCTGAGCAGCTAAGAAGAGAATACACTTGAGGGAATTAAGGTACAACAGTAACACAGCTAGATAACGGTAGCAGTGGCAGCAGTGAGACCAAATACTAAATAAAACATAGTCATGTATTCTGACTGTTAGTAAACTGCTGGAGAGAGCATTTCACAAGTGCGGCTTTCGCCTACCTGCGAATTACAGGACAATCTAGAAGACAGGGGGGCCACCACATTGTCACGTTTGTCCTTTAAGTATGATGCATACTAAGAGTGACTGAAGCATGGCTATCGATTAAAATGTCCACCTGATGAGTGCCTACACTTCCGGCCCTACCCTGTGTCACTTAGCTCGTGCGTTGGAAAAGAGCACATGGAAAAAGAGCAATCATGGTGTTGTTGCTACTGGAGTTCAGAGTTGAACATAACTGCCGTACCTGCTTTCACATATTGTTTTTAGTAAGCAAATACAGGAGCATGTAATTTTAGTGAACTCAGAAAAGTAAACATAATGATTGGAGGGTGCAGCAATCAAAAACAAAAGCGCCACCTGCAGCCTCAGTGTCTAAGGTGCCAATAAACACCCTTTGTGAGCAATAGTGGGGTGACGCCTTATGTCATGTCCTTCATCATCACCACTGTCTTCACCTCATCTTTCCGCATTACTTCCTTGTGTCACGACCTTTTGCATTCTCTTCCTCTCTCTCGTCTCCCCTATAAATACAGCAGTATTTAGCCAGCTGCATATCTCCTTCCCATAAAATAATAATTACAATTGGCATGTGAGACAGTCGGTCTATGCACTCTGCAGGGAAACTACAGATTGCATGAGGGTGTGGACGAAATAACTTTATGACCTACCGAGAGGCACTGTAAGAAAAGTTCATTAACTTCAGCCTCAACTCCAATTGTGCACTAAATTGCAACCCACCTATAATCTGAACTCTTCCAGATACCCAGAGGCAACTCCGTTTACAGCATGCACTATAAAAGTATAAAATGCTGCACGAGAAAAAAACTACAGAAACACATCTTGAAAATGATTTAGCTCTTAGGAAATACAAGAGCAGGTAAAATGTTAAATAACAAACAGGAACTGCATCACTTATGTGGATTACCATAAGAGAAGCCTTTACCGTAAAATGTGCTCTCTGTAAGGAAGCCAATAATTGGATGAGCATATGGTATGGACACCTTTATGAGCCATTAACAGGCACTGTAAGAATCTCTCACTGCCTTAAAACTCACTCCAGAGCTTTTCAGTCATGCTTCAAAATCAATACAACCACCCGTGAAGTGAATGTATCCTAACAAATAGAGGGACTGCAATTCTCTTTTCATGCACTGTACAAGGGTCTCAATGAATGGAAATACACTGTCGAAGCAGCGAGTATATGTTAATATAGCAATGCAAGATTAAGTAAAGAAGGGGTGGACAGGGTCAGGAAATGGGCCCAGCACCAAATTAAAAGTGGCACCCATAGGCAAATCAGATAGCTTAAAAAGTGTCCAAGATTGTAAATGGTGGCAGTCTTGAACTTTCAAAGGCACGCTGTATGTGTGTTTTGCAAGGTATGGGAGACCGCATGCCTCTATGCTTGTTGCAGTCAATGTTTGTGGTAAATATGAGGGTAATCAACAGTAACAAAACATCCGTCCAGTCAATAAAAGAGGCCCACAAGCAGCTAAAATCTCCAGAGACGCGTCGATTATTGTTCCCGGACGTACACAGCAGAAGCAATGCTCATACATTGTAGCAGGCTAGCCCAGAGGAGGTCTCCATAGCAACCCCAGCCACCTCTTCTCTGGTCTTGCTCAAGCTGGAGGAGGCCTATACTGGATCCTGTCTGAGAGCAAAGTGCCTTGAACAAAGAATGCTCAGAGGAGCTAAATATGAGTGAGAATTGCAGTGAGATGCACCAAAATGCATTACAATAACCCTCGATGCGTGGTACTTGGCAGGTGAGGTAGTTGAGGGTCACAACGTGTTGTTGTAAGAGGGTTTTCCTAGACAGCTGTGCAGTTGGAAGACCTGAGAATGTAAGTAGGTAGGAGCTGCAAGCCCCTGAGGAAAAGGGAATATCGGAAGTGTCTCCACCATGGTAGGCATCCATTCCAACGCCAGGTAATGCATATTAGAGAGCATTGAAGGAGGGGGGGCACAGTGAAGGTGTACATGTGTATTGTGTGCTTTGGACAGGAGACCAACAGTAAACTTGATCATAGGAAGATTGCTTTAATAGATATGGAATTATAAGACTGATAATTTACACTGTACATATATCCTTGCTCTCTTTTAATGTGCGAATATCAGTTGAGTAACACGGTGCTTGTCAAATGTACATATACTGTGGAAAAAGTGAGTAGCACGGTGAGGTTCAAGTGTGAAATTCTCTCCTGATTATATGTGAGGTAATATTTAGATATGGAATCTGCAATTGCTTCTCACATGGGGAAGGCAGAGACACAGAACAGCTCAAGGATGGCACATGTCAAGTGTGCGTCTAAATGCCTATCCGGTATGATGGGGTACTGCGCACAGTGGGTGTGCGATAGGGTATGTGTGTACGCGTGTGTCAGGTTAGTGACATTTTATTTCTTGTGTTACCCATTGTACATGTTTAACACTACACAAAACTAATAGCACATTTCTGGTGTATGAGATTGTGCTTAATAGACGATGGGCGTGACAATGCACATGTGGGTGCTGCATATGCCCGGCGTGGGCGCATTGCCGATCTCAGTTGCAAAACACCCCACTGTGGAACTGAAAATAGTTCAAAGGTCTTCAAACTAGGGAGTGTGCCACCAGTGGGGATCTGTGGCAGTATTCCCAAGGGAGGGCAAATGCCCCAGCAGGTGCTTATAAATAAAGATGGCTTGTAAGCGTGACCTTGCTTATTCGGCGTGGTTGCAGCCTGTCCTAATCTTTCATGCATATGTCCTTTCAAATGATTCAAGAGGTAGCAGTGAGTAGAACCCTGGTAGTCTGTAACCCTGGGACCCCAGAATAATTGCCCAGATGAAAGAGGATGGGTGTGAAATCCATAGATAATGTCTAAGGGATGGCTCAGTGGAGGGGATCCTACGTGAGGGCTATTTTTTTTCTTTACAAGAAAAGATCCCAGCTCTCAGCCCTACCCCATACCACTCACCAATCTTTACCATAAAGTTTTGGAGTATAACTTGACTGAAGAATATTATGCTTGGTGAGTGGGACTCAAAGCAAAATCATTTGAAGACTTCTGATTTAGAGTCCCAGAGATTACATGAACATCCACACATGCTGTGGGAAATGAACACATGCAAGGCAACCTGCCAAGAATGTGGCCTCCACAAATATGGGTGCTAATAGAGGTAACGTTTCAATGACCTGAGAGTTCATTCATTACACCAAACAAAGATAAACTCCCCTATGTCAGATTCACCACATACAGTCACCAAGAATTCGGCTCTGACTCACTCTTATCTGGCTCCCACACTATATACAATTATCAAGGAAGGGCTGTAACATAAAGCATGGATCATCCTAAATATGACTGATTTTGAGCAGAGGTTTTCAAACTGCTTTAAGGCAAAAACATTACTGGTAACAAACGTGAACTCTGCTGGAGGGCTAACACAGACATAACATAACAGGTCAGACAATCACTCGTGACTATACCCTGAACTCTCTGATAGCTTTGCCACAGTTAGTTTCCTGGAATTAAAAGGCTACAATTAGTAACCAGATATAAATTTATATGACTGTTGACCCATACAGACGGGCTTGCACCATTTAATTGAGCAAACGCATTGTTTACACATTGAAATTTCTATTCAGCATAGTCAATAAGTGATAGTATGTGACCCAGTGCCTTTATTGCAGGGGTCTCCTTTTCTGACGATAGGCTCAGTTTCCAAGGCTTGACTCGCTAATTGATACTAAGTCTGATAGCCTCTTGTTGACCTTCTATGTAGGCGCAGTGAATGTACTGTGTGCCTGAGTGGGTTGTGTGAACCATGTGGGAAGGAGAATGCATCCCTCGGATGAGAGCTCTTCAGAGTATGCATCTCATTTTATGGGTGCTGGGTACCTTTTAAATAACGACTGCTTTGGCATTCGGATAGCAAGCTGTGGTATTGTAGTAGGGCTTTATCGCTCCTCACAGAAAAGCCACTGTCCTTATCAATTTGGGGACCCTCTGCATCTCCTGAGAAATGCTGTAAATATCAGGGTTGTTACTAATTCCTGCTAACTTCTTTATAGACTTACTGTTGATAATGGGGAACTTCCTGCTGTGTCTCCTTTGATTAGAAGTGGCCCACGTTTGTCTCTAATACTGGGCATTACAGCTTATCACAATTAATGATTACATATAGAGCCGACCCTGCTTTCAGAGTGGATATTAATCTTATCCAAAGTACTGATTTAGAAGCACTGCTTTATGGCAATATCATTGCACACAAATTACCTGCTCTGACAAGAACACAAGATTGTGATGAGTGAAACTCTATTGTAGTACAGCATCTGGCTTCCCCAGTCCCTGGCTTAAAGGGGTTTGGATCCTGGCATATAATATGATGCATTTTGCTGAGCATTAGACACCTATCAATACAGGACCCTCTTAATTTCTACAACTATTGGGCTTCTTTGGGAGGCAAAAGTCTTAGACCATTGGAAATGAGACTGATAATAAAATTATTTATTTTGAGTTGATGTTCATATCTGCCAATAGTAACGTCTTCGAAGGAGTCAAGTATGTTTTCCTAAAATAACTATTGTTATCATAGTTGCTTACCTACACCCATAGATAATGCACAGTTACATTTTTAAGCCCTTCTTAAACCATCTAGTATTGGATATGGACCATACATTTGATTCGAATAAGTTACAGGATATATTTCTATGCTACTCCATTGTACTTATTTGGGGCTGATAGCAACGTTCGGATCATGCTCCAGTCACAGTATGGAGCACCCTTGCAAAAATCCTTGGATCCCATAAAAGATTAATCTAGTGTAGAACAGCAAGCATGCCCCGATGTGTAGGTTGTTCCTGAATGTCTCCACATTTTGTGCCTTTTAGTGTGCTGAAGGCTGAATGGGCCAGTAACAATTTTTGTTCACCACAAGAGTCTATATTGTTTTTTTTAAATATATCCTCCAGTGCTCAATATGTGATTTTTAAGTGAGAACCATATATATATTATTTCTGTTGGGTGGAATGTATGAGGTTGAACACTACTAAGCTTCTTGAATGCTCCAAATTTGAAGAAGTCTGGTGATCCACCAAATGTGTGTTTTACTGAACAGCTTGGGCTTCCAGTGTTCCATAGCATGCATTTTAGTGTGTGAGAGGTTAGAAACAGTGCAAAGACTGTTTATTATGGAAAGTGAAATAAATCCACGAGTAATCATTTGTTGATACTGTTGTATAAGATGAAAATTGGGTTAGAGAGTTATAGCCAACACTTCTACATGCTCAATGCTACAATCAACTGTCTTGACGAGAAAACTGCTGATACTGTTGTACAGTTTCCACTTTCTCAGTAGGAACTGTTTGTTTGTTGGACAACATAAATGTCAGGATGGTGCCTATAGACCTGTTAGCTCACAGTGCCACCATAAGTACCCCTAAACCTAGGAAGGTAAAAAAAATTGATTGGGCAATCTCATAACATGGCAACCCTGACTCCCCAAGGAACCCTGGTAACAGATCTAGAACAGTTTTGCTCTGTCGCTTGTGCATACCCAGTGAGATACACAAGCAATACACAAAGGGGTGTTTCAATATTTTTTTAACCATTCTGATTCTTGTATAAAATGTATGCGCTGCAATGATTAACAGACAGAGCAGATAAGTGATTAGCAATTTGAGAACAGGGAAAAGTTGTGCTAAAGCAGTGTATATAAGGTGCATAGCGTACTCCTACTATGCACTCCCTAACCTAGATGTCTACGGCGGGTGTTCTGCCAAATCCTCTGCTGGGTGATCTAACTCCCCATTACCTGAGGGGAAGTGTATGCAGATCCCCATCTTGGTCACAAGTTGGATATCCCTCCTTGCAGAGGGAAAACAGGAATCAGCTGGGCTGAGACACATAGTGACCTTCCAATGACAGCAAAGTGCTCCTCTAATTTGAACATAGAATTGCATGTGTATATATAATAACAATATCCATGCTGAGGCCTCAGCCAGGCCGTCACTGTTTATCCTCTTGTGATAGCTCTGTCGCCTTACGGACGAATAACAAATAGCAACATTTGCACAATGTGTGTTTAGGCCTTGTACTAAATGTCCAAGTTGTTGTGATGGTGTACTTATGGGGTGGAAATGAAAGCAATATGGTTTCAGAGAAACTAATCCTGTACTGTCACACAGGCATATGTGTGTCACAAGTCATCGTGTCAGAAGGAAGGCAACTTAAGAAATTTGTGCATGTAAAATTTCAGTGTTTCTTCCTGGGCCTAAAACAGCCACTTGATAATACAGACAATTCCATTAAGAAAGCAGAACATTAAAATGTGGTAAAAAGGAGTGAAGGTGGAGGATGCCATAGTAGCTCTCTGATCAGACAACAGAGCACTTTCCTCTAGACAGAAGTCAGCATGAGGCTGCGTCAGTTTTGGGTCTTAGAAGTGCAAAAGGGGCCTGTGGGAGATGACCCATGTGGATTCTTGAATCAGTAGTTGCCTATAAATTTGAACATAGATGTGCCTGGCGACTTCCTTAACAATAGAGGATCCGTTAGACTCAAAAGACAGAATGTGAACCTAGGTGTCACAATCTTGCTAAAGATGTATGCTGATGAAATGTGGGAACAGAACTTTAATGGCCGAAAGGGAGCTCCCACTAAACTGGTATAAGCAGTTCATTGAGTATTGTGGGGAAGTGATTTTGGGTTCAACTCTTATCAGGCAAATTGAAGATAACCTGGTGAGACAGGAGTACATGTTCTAGCATGTGACACAGGTGGTGGAGGTAAATGGTGACGACCAAGTGGAGACTTTGATAGAACCACAGTCAATGCTGGTATGGGCCTCTCTATTTATCCACCCCTTGTTCTTTAAGGGTGAATGTTTGCCTGTTGTAGAGCTAAGAAATATGCTGATGAACACCAAAATGTAGAATGAAGCAGTTATTACCTAATTGGGCCACTTTCTTAGCCATACATTAACTTTAAAGTTGCAAATATGAATGGAGAGCAAACGTACTATTGATGTTTATTGTTCGTCTTTTGAGTTTGATGTTCAATATGTTTTACTCGTACTATTGTTTTTCTCTCTTGCAAATATTTAATAAAGGCTATGTAAATAAAATGTCACAGAGCACCTACTCCTGTCAGAGTTAACAGCACGAAGCAGCCACTCAAATAAAAACAAAACAAAGCTTCTGTTCATAAAATATTTCCAACACCAGATGCCAAGAGTTTTCCACCAAGGCTATTGTGAGATGGATTGCTCAAAGCTAGCTGTTTGTTTTAGCTCTGAAGAATTTTCAGCAGTTCATAAGGTTTACTTAGCAGACGTTAACTTAGAGTTTTGTTCAGGAATGTCCTCAATATTAAGTAATGTGTACCTGTTGAGCGCACATCTCAGATGGAAGGGTACTGTGGTGCTGAAGAGAAAGGGCTGTTTCTGAGCAACCTGACTGGTTTTTATGCGAAGTGCCATGTTTTAAGTTTCTTCCTGAATTCTAGGACTAGACCGGCGGCCCTAATATGAAGAGGTAGTTCTTCCTAGGCTTGAGGAGCCAGGTGCGAGAATACTTTGCTGCTTGCCCTGGCTCTTTGCATACGAGGGACATGGGCGAGCTGGAATTTTGCCGAGCAGAGGGGTGTGGAAGCTGATGCTGTTGTTAAGGTGGGAAGTGACTGATTTGTGTAGTGCTTTGTATGTGTGGGTGAATAGTTTGAACTGTGTAATTTTATGTATGGAGAGCCACTGGAGGCTTCTAGGATAAGGGGAGATGTGGGTGCGTGGAGGGACGGTGAGATTGAGCCTGTCACTTGGCTCATAGGGACATTGTCATCCTTACTAAGTTAGCATTAGCACGTTGCAGCCTGCCTGCTGCTTTGCGCACATTACTACATGTCTTTATTTTTTGCTTTATTTTCTATGGCTGCTTTCACATGAGAACCCATCGCAGTGTTCACTCTCTGCATGTTCCTGGGATTTAGACTGAACATTATGTGCAAGGTCGAAGCACAATGCCCCTTGTTATTTTGTTCTGGCCAGACCTTGGCCCTTAGACAAAACATAGCGATGCAGCTGTTGTTTGGGCTACGTACTTTGGTTTTTAGTGGGGTACACGAATAGGTAACACTCACTTGGAGAGGGACCTTTCCAGAGAGAAGAGCGAGACAGCATCTATGATGTAGATCTACCATCTATTGGCTAAGGTATGGGGTCTGCTGTCAAAGCCCAGAGATCTTATGATATATAATAAAAGTGCTCCGTAGCAAGGGGAGGGAGGTTAGGCTATAATTGTCTTTCCATGATGACATCTCCATTCATGATTTATGGACTAGCTATTATGCTGACTATATTTGTACTATGCATTTTCCTTCTTATTGTGGCACGTATACTGCATTTTAGGGCATGTTAGTTAAAACTAATATTTTAAACTGTTTTGTGTCTCTGTTAGATCTTATTGTGGACAAAGTACAAGAGTGCGAGCGAAAGGGTGTGTCTTGTTACCGCAATTCCTGATAGATCTGGGAGTGTTGTGTTCTGGGGTGTCTAATCATTTGTTTCTCTGTGAGTGAGTAGGAGAGCAAGTGAGACACTATAGCTAGTCGATCCTGGACTCATGGGTACCAAGGTGGTAGGAAGATCCAGTCCCTATACACCAAGGTCCTATAATCCTGCGCATAGTTCTGTGTTGGTGCAAAATCCCTGCAACAAGCCTTGCTGCTGTTTAAAGTGTGTTCTCCTAATCTAGCTTACTGCTGATGAGTGCTTGGGCGATTGCTCGTCTGGTATCAAGAGGAAGATCAATATAGTTTTCTTGAGTAGTTTGAGGGTGTGGAAGCAGGAGGAGAAGGTTGAGTTGACTTGCCCTCCCATTGAAAGCTTGTTGTCTACAATTGATTCCCAGGTTTCTGGCTTGGATGGAAGGCCAAGTTCTGATGGCCACTAAGCTGAGGACTAAAGAGTAGGGTCTGTTATGAATAATATTATCTCGGTCTTGTCCGAGTTAAGTTTTAGGCCAAGGACTTTATCCAGCAGGTGACTTCTGACATGCATTCAGAGAACTTGGTTGGGTGTTGGCGGTGTTTTAGGAGATTGAGAGCATACCTTGAGTGTCTTCCGCATAAAAGATGATGTTTATTCTGAAGATTTTCACTATTTTGGTGAATGGGGCCATGTAGATATTTAAGAGCCTGGCATGGTGTGATGATACCTGTGGGACTCTACTTAACAACTCAATGGGTTCTGAGGAGTATGGAGGAATGCTGACTTTCTGTATATATCATGTGAAGAATGAGCTGAACCATTGGAGGTCAGTTCCGCAGATGCCGGACTGGTGGAGATGCTGGATGAGGATATGTTAGGAGACAGTGTTGTTCCCAGTGGAGTCGTCATGGAGGATGAAGCCTGCAGTCTTGCCTTGGTCCATGATGATCCGGATGTTGGTTGCAGCAATGAGGGCAGTTTCTGTACCATGGTTTGGTCTGAAGACAGATTGGGATGGATTAGGTGATCTTCCAGGTGGGTAGCTAATCTCTTATTGATCAGTTTCTCCAACACCTTTGCTGGGTAGGGAAGCAATGAGATGGATCTGTAGTTGGCCGGTGAGGATGACTCTGCTGTAGGTTTCCTTAGTAAGTGGCAGCATTATTACATTTTTCCAGGGTTTCGGGAAGGTAGCTGTGGTAACAGTTGTTGAGAATCAAATTCAGTGTTGTTCAGATGGGCTGGAGTCCTCTTGTAGAGGTGAATTATGGGTGGAGTTCTGATGGAGTACCCATGTGGATGGATCTCATAATGGTGGGGGTGTCCTTGAGGGTGAATGCTTTACCACGTCCATTTATTTCATGCTTGTTTTACAGTGGATCTGTAAATGGAGTAAGAATAGGCATGCCCATGAGGGTTAAAGAGGTTTACAGTAAAAAACATCCACTTAGACATGGCTATGGTGGCGCCATGAATGGTTACGCTCCTCTGTGGCTCTTTGTACAACCCTGAAGCAACTCCTTAGTCTGCCCCCATCAGTTGTTGGACCCAGAGTGATCCACCTTTGCAATGGAGAGTTCACAGTAGAAAGAACTACTGGCCTTTAGTTTGTTGTGGATGAGAGGTAGTACAAGCCTGTGTCTTGGCCCAGTCCAAACAGGTGTTCAACATGGCAGCTGCCATTGGCAGGCTGTGCGGCTCATGCTTCCTGGTTTAAAGCTTCCACGCCCAGTGAAGATCACGCAACAAGAATTGAAATTGGGAAAACAAGCGTTTTAGTCAAATCCTGGTCGCACTCATCTCAACTTTGGCCTCAATTTGAAGAGTAGCATATAAGTGGCGAGCTTATGAAGAAGGCAGCAGCGATGCGACTTGAAACAAAGATGCAGTTCCGGTCTCTGTCAGCCTAGACAGTAAACCCCTGGGTGTTGGGATGATCTTGCCAGTCAGAGAAAAGGTGCTGAAGTTCCTTTAGGCAATGGAGGTGAACATCACCCAGAATATGTGTGCTAATAGGAGCACCTAACTTGAATTATTCTTCCTTAAGAGACTGACAATGATCATTCCGGGGGCCACTGATGTGCAAAGAGCCAATTACCAGTTGTTTCCGCCAAGGTGAAAGGTGAGGAAGCCCATCTTGCTCAAGAGCAACTCTTGAACATTGGGGTCTGTCCATTAATTGTAATTGAGAGAACAGCAGAAAGCTGACCCCTGACATCTTTCCTTTTGCATTATAAGATTCCTTTTGGAGGCTCAACGGTATCATGGGTGATTGCCAGTCAGGAACTGAATGTCTCCCAAAAAGGGCCTATTCCCATACCTGGCTAAACCTGGTGGTAATACTGCAACCATCACTGACAATGCCATAGTGGAGAAACGAGACCCTGAGCCTGCACATTACAAAAAGCTGATTTGTTGTAGAGCCTGCAGGCATTTAGGCTGGAATTGTGAGCAGAACTTAAATGTGATATTGAGAGAAGCTTGCATGATCTCTGCTCCAACCTGGGTTCCAAGATTTGGGAACATGTGATACGATGTAGACTTGCTGAGGGCCAGAGTGATAGAAGTTGAGAACAGAGTGGATTTGTCGAAGACATACATAATGGCCACTGACCAACAGATACATGAAATGGAAGCCAAATTAGACTCAGCCTTGGCGAAAGAGGAAGAATTGGAAACACGTAAAGTAGGGAGAATCTACGGATTATAGGCCTGGTTGAAGGTGTATAGTGCCTTGATATGCCCACCTTAGTAGTGGGAAGGTTCTCGTCCATGCTGGGAGATTGGCATAATAAGTGCAGCTGTACATAGTACCTCGAGTGGAACCACTGCACCACAGCAATCTTGGAAACCTGACATTCTGGCTGAGTTTTTTTTATTGCTCCGAGAAAGCGGAGGTTCTGCAAGCATCAAGACCTCCTTCCATAACTATGCCTGTATGCTCTTACAGGATATCTGCCAGTCTAACCCCAGCCTTCAAGGCAATAACTGAAAAACTACTCTTTTACAAGATGCTCTACAGATGGACGTACCCTTTTAGGATCTTGTTCAAGCTGAGAGACAAGGACCACTATTTTACAGACAGAACAAATGCAGCATGAGTCTTTGGTATTGACCTTCCTGAAAACTTTGATGTGATCAAAGGATATAAACAAAATGAGGTCTACAATGGGTGACCTCCGTCCTACGGGCAGTTGCCTAAGCTTCAAGCACTGGGTGCTAGTAGAGCAGGCAGTGGCAGCTGCTAATGGACTAAAAGAGGGTGTTTATCCTTGGCTAATGATTAATATTTCTGGGGTCTCATCAGGCAACAGGATGGGGCCTAGGTAGGGATATTTTTGCATATGAAGTCAAAGCTGTCTAGAGGATCCTCTGAGGATAGTGATGTTGAGTGCCTCGTTGAATAGGCTGGAACTTTCAGAATATACTGGATCGTTTGGATAAACATCACAAGGGGTTGAATAAACATTAGAGGTAGATTTGAATGAGTGGGTGGAGGCGGTGGATGGTGGCGGTGTGCTTCTCACAAATTGCTAGTCTTCTTTCACCCACAAGATCTGGGCTACATTGTGTGGGATTGCCAGACATTCTTTAACTATCCAGCTGTGTCTCATTCCAAGAGGATTTAACTTTGTTGCTATGGGAAATTATGGTTTACCTGTAAGGTTTATTTTGGTTTAGGCAGTATTGTTGTGTGGGGTAGTTTTCATTTTCAACCGAAGTGTGCCAGTTGGGAAGGAGATAACATGGGGCTATAGCCTTATGAATGGGGTTTGGATTGGTCAATCAGAAAGCTGCTTCCCAAGCTTTTATGGTCTAGAGAGGTTGGAACTCTAACATAATCTTTTGTGTGAACAGTCAGTCTCTCTATTAATTTGAAAAGGGGAGCAGTCTGGAAATCCTCAGACTCCCACAGCCTGCTTACAGGAAACTCAACTAATGAGGCAACACTATTAGTTGCCATGTCTGATACGGTGGGCATCGTTTTGAGTGCCAAAACCTGATATTTGTGGTGATGGGAAGCAAATTGGACAGGGAAAACCAATATCTGATTCTGACATGTCTTTTGGTAAGAAGTCCAGTGATTTGTTTTTGAAGGGTTGTAGTGTAGTTCCTATATCCCCGATAGGCTTTGCGCATTAGAATAATATACACTATAGATTTGACATAGGACTTAGATCAGTATGTCTCTATCGAGTACATTAAACTTAATTACTTGTGTGTGCCAGCTAACTCAGATGTCACTAGAAAATTCTCTAATATACAAGTAGGGATTCGTTTCTGACAACCGCATAAACATGACAACTTTGTTTCCCTTTGAGTTGGAACAATCTCAGAACCGTGGAAAAAATAGATAACAGTTTTACTCGGTTAATCGTGCATGCTTCGTTTCTACAGAGTTGCACAGAACTAGAGAGACGGGCGTTTCAATAAAAAGGGTTTATTGAACAGTCTTTTTTTTTTTTTTAATAATTCTTTTTATTAACAATCATCGACATAAAATATTTCATACATTCGGATTGAGCATGTGTGTACACAGTGGAGACAGACCGTGATTACAAATATAACATTATTTTCCATTGGACGTTACGGCGTAGGGGCTTCACTGTCCTCGATTCCACGAGGCGGATCACATATATTCCCTCCGTATGAGTTCCATGGGCTCCAGATTTTTTTTTTTTTATTTTATTTTATTTTTTTAGAGCTGATGGTTCAAAATTGGATACTTTAATAAAGAAGTTTACAGGACAGCAATTATCAATTTCAGGAAAAACTTTTGTAACAGTTGCAATAATTTTCCATGATGGACCTACTGTAACTTCTGGTCATTACACAGTTTATCTTAAATGTGAAAAAGGCTGGACACTGTGTAATGATTCCCAATTGATTTTTAAGCAACGTTTGCCTTTTGATTTAGCAAATTCCTATCTAATCTTCCTGAAACCTAAATTTTAGAGAGATTTGACAACATCTGGAGAAAACAATTTTACCATTTTATTGGATTACCATTTGGAATTTACAAATAAAAAGATTTAACAAATTATCATTTGGCCTAATGGAAAGGTAACCAATTGTAATGTGGAATTTTTCCATTTTTTAAGGAAACTTTGGAAAACCAAAAATTTAGAAAAAATCGGTAACATCTGCACAATTTAAATTTTGGAATGTTATTGGATTGCCATTGGAAATTTTTTCAAAAAAGATTTTTAAAATTACTATTTGGCCATGCGGAAAAGTAAACAATTCTATTGTGGACTTATTTAATTATTATTATTATTTTTTTTTTTGAAACCGTTTATTGCAATCTCAAGAATATACAAGTATGGGCCTACAACCTTCCGGCCGGCCGCTAGAATGACAGGAGAATATGACATACGTTCAAAAACACTTGGCGTTGCAGAGAAGCAAAATCAGGAGGTATCAACGTCGTGGGCCACATCACTCTGACCCTACAATACGGTTTCATTTTATACAAACAACACGAAAAACCACACCCGCAAGGCAACCCGCAATCGAAAGTAACAGCACGTACTCCCCGAATGGGGGATCCCAGCCATCCACAGGAGTCTAAAGAGGGGAAGGGGAACAGATCGAGGACTGGGGGAACCCTGTGCCCGGGGCTGGGGAGAGGAGTCAGCTAAGGGGACGGAGCTGGTGAGGCAGCAGGCAGCAGTGGTGGCGCGCAGATACCCCCGCGGTAGGCGTTCCAGGGGCCCCATACCTTCACCCATGTCCCAGGCTTACCCCTCGCCACATACACCACCTTTTCTCGGAACATGCACCAATCCATGTGTTCTTTCCAGGCCGACACCGCCGGGGGCCTCTGGGATCCCCACAGTTGGGCAATGTCACGCTTAGCTATCATATATCCCAGAGTCACCCATCGTGTCTGCGGAACCGAGTAGTCAGTTGGTTCCCACACATTCAGCAGGCATCTCCTCGCTTCAGGCAGCAGCGCGACATGCGTAACCACTCGCAGGACCTCATGCACACCACGCCAGAATCGCTCCACCTTCGGGCATTCCCACAAAATATGCAAAAAAAGTCGCCAAAGCACCACACCCACGCTTACACAACCCATCCTCAGCATAGCCCATACGCAGAAGCCTTGGCCCCGTCATGTAAACCCGGTGGAGTATCTTAAGCTGGACGAAGCGAAGGCGAGCCGGTATGGCCACCTCCTTCGGAGAGGCCACCGCGGAAATCCAGTCCTCGTCATCCAACTCCAGCCCATCGGCAACCCAAGCCTCGCGGAGGCCAGTCAGCAAGCCCGAGCGGTCATTAATCAATTTTTTGTAAATAAGGGAGATCGTGCTGTCCGGAACGTGGCCATCCAGCACTCTATCCTCCAGGGGGGAAGACTCCAGGATGGAGGCGACGTCTGGGAAGACGGAGCCCAGTGCGTGACGGACCTGCAAGTACCGAAAGTATTCACTGCCCTGCAGCTGAAACTCCGTCTGCAGCGTCTCGAATGTTTTAAATCCCCCCCTCGTCCAGAGATCCCCCACTTTACTGATGCCTATCGTGTCCCACTTCTCGAAGCCCTTCGAGGTCCACAGGGAGCCCAACCTCTCAGACGCGTACAACGGTGATGCCCGGGTCAAACGGTCCTTCCACCCCATAGCTGCGTTAGCCGCGTGCCATACTCGCACCATGACACGCGTAGGTCCCGTCAGGCGGGGGTCGGGCGCGCCAGAGTAGAGCGCTCGATTGTAGTCGCCACCGGGCAGGAGCATCTTGTCCATTTCAAATGCCGGGTTTAAGGCGGGCCCGTAGAGGCCATGATTAATTGCAGCTAGCTGGGAGGCCCAGTAATACCGTTTAATATCCGGGAGGGCGATCCCCCCGTCGTACCATGGGAGCGTCAACTTCGCCAGGGCAATACGCGGCCTCCCGTCCCAGAACAGGCGGCGCTGTAGACTCTCCACCTCACGGAAGTAGCGCGCCGGGACTAAGTCCATAGTGTTCTGGAGAGCGTACAGGAAGCGTGGCAACGACATCATCTTAAACAACGCCGCCCGGCCGAGCGGCGAAAGCGGCAGGCGCCGCCAGCGCGCGACGTCCTCCTTCAAGCGCTGGAGGGGGGGAAGCAAATTCCGCTCGTAGCGGGCCTCCGGGTCCAGAGTAATATAGACACCCAGGTACCGAAACCCCTGAGAGGCAATCTGGATCGGACAGCCCCGCGGGAGGACGGGAGCCTCCCCGGAAAGCACGTACACACATGATTTAGCCCAGTTGATGACAAGGCCTGAGTTGCGGCCGAATGAGCGCAAAACATCAACCAGGACAATCAGTGATTTACGCGGGGAGGCTAGGTACAAAAGGATATCGTCAGCGTATAGGGACACGCGGTCCTCAAACTCGGGGGTCCAACGGAGACCACGGATGGAAGGGTGCCACCGTAGCCACTCCGCCAGGGGTTCCAAGGCCAGCGCAAACAGGAGCGGCGACAAGGGGCAGCCCTGTCGCGTGCCCCGTCCCAGCTCGAATGGGACCGACACTCTTCCATTCACCACCACCTGCGCCAAGGGGCCCGAATACAACAATTTGACCCAGCTGATGAACCCCGGGCCAAACCCAAACTTCGCCAGCATCGCCCAAATGTATGGCCACTCGAGCGTGTCAAACGCCATGGTGGCGTCTAAGGACGCCAATATGGCCGGCTCCCGCACAAACGGGACACGCGCGAGCACCCCGTGCAAGCGCCGCAGATTGAGGGCCGTGTTGCGATGGGGAATAAAGCCGGACTGGTCTTGGTGGACCAGATCGCCCACCACGCCGACCAGCCGGTTGGCTAGCACCTTGGCGAGGATTTTGGGCTCCGCATTCAAGAGCGAGATAGGCCGATAGGATGTAACCCGGTCCCGGGGTCTCCCTTCCTTGTGGATCACCACGATTGTAGCCAGACGCTGGTCCGGCGGGAGGGAGCCCAGCGAGTGGGCCGCCAGGAACATCGCGCGGAGATGGGGTGCCAGTACATCCGGTCGCAGCTTATACAACTCGATAGGGATGCCGTTCGGGCCCATGGCCTTGCCGGATGCGACCGAGCGTATGGCGAGGGCAATTTCGTCGGAGGTGGGAGCGGCATCTAACGACACCCTGTCCTCCACCGAAAGGGAAGGCAGCGCGATATCCCTAAGCAGGGCATGGGAATCCTCCTCCGAGCAGGGAGAAACCGGGGAATACACATCGCGGAAATAATCCGCGAAACAAGAGACAATGTCTTCTGGCTCGGTGACACGCACACCATCCATCCTCTCAATCAGCGGGACCACACGACTCGCTCTCTCCTTCTTATCCAACCACGCAAGCAGTTTACCAGCCTTATCACCCACATCATACAGTCGCCCCTGTTGCTCACTACTGAGGCCCCTGGCCGCCTCCGTGACGAGGGCCCTGTAGGCCGCCTGCTTAAGTTGTAGGACATGTAGTGCAGCATCCGTCACCCCACTCTCTAGATCACCCTCCAATTCAGCAATTTCGGCCTCCACCCGGGTCACCTCCTCCTGCTCGCGCCTCCGGGCATGGGAGATAAAGGAGAGGGCCTCCCCTCTAAGAACTGTCTTGAAGGCTTCCCACAGGGAGATAGCCGAAGGGACGGACCCCACATTCTCATCAAAATACCGCTGCAAGGATTTAATCAAATCAGCGCGAATAGTGGGGTCGCGCAGGTACCAGGCATTGATTGGAGCTACCCTGCCCTCCCCCCTCGGGAAGACATCAAAGTGTAACAGGAGCGGGGAGTGATCTGAAATACCCCGCGCCAAATGGCGCACCTCTCCTACCCTCCCAACATAGGCCGCAGGGACAAGGACATAATCAAGCCGTGAGAGGCTACCATGGGCACCCGAGTGGAAAGTGTACTGCAGCTGCGTGGGATGTTTTAAGCGCCAGCAGTCCACCAATCCCAGTGTGTCTAAGAAGCCGGGCAGCCACGCCTGTGCCCGGGGGAGGTCCCTAGGGGGGTGACGATCCACGGTCCCAGAAACCACCGCATTGAAGTCCCCCCCAACCACCAGAAGCCCCCCCGGAAGGTCAAGGAGGAGGCGCCCCAGGTCTGCAAAAGTGGTAGACTGTAACCCCGGTGGGACGTACACTGATACAAAGACAACTACTTTGCCCTCCATTCTCCCCACCAAGACAGTGTAGCGTCCCCTCTCATCATGGCGCACCTCGTCTATTTCCAACGGGAGCGAGTTCTTCACCATGATGCCCACCCCCCGTGAGCCCGACGTGAAGCCCGAGTGGGCCACCAAACGATAGCCACGCCGATTCATGGCACAAAAAGAATTACCAATAAGGTGTGTCTCCTGCAGAAAGACTACATCTGGCGAAATTCGTTTCAGATACTGCAGGACCACACCTCGCTTGATCCTATCCCCCAGTCCATTAACGTGCCAAGACAACAACGTCAGGTCCCTACCCCCCATCACATACAGAAGCCATCATTCGTCCCCCCGAGAGCACCTTAAAAACACCAATACAATAAAGGGTTTGCCTTGCGGTAAAAACGAACAACACCCCACCCCAACCCACCCATCCCAACAAAACTCCCCCCTCCCTGCACCCCTGCATGAGCCCAAACAGCCCCCCCAAAGTGCAGTGTGCCTGTCGCCCCATAGATGATTAAACTAACTAGTCCCCCAGAGGAGGAGGGAGAGCCCCCAAGAGACCCCGTACGACCTCCACAGGAGGGGAACTTACACGAACAGTCAAAAGTGACGATAATGTTGTCCAGAGCGAGGCCTACTATTAGTCCCTCAGTCCTGATCCGGCGAGCCCTCCCCTCCAACCGCGCCCCCCCCCACCCCCCCGGCCCCGATCCCCGGACAAAGTGTCCAACCAGTCCCCGGCCGCTTCGGGACGATCAAAAAAGTGCGTGCGGCCATCCACCTCCACCCGCAACTTAGCTGGAAAAAGCATCGCATACTTGAGGTTCAGGTCCCGTAGACGACGTTTGACTCCGAGAAAGCTCAGTCTCTGCTTTTGGACCGCTGGGGTGAAATCAGGATAGAAGTTTACATCCATATTGTCGAGCCTGACCGGTCCTTGTAGCCTAGAAGTCTGGAGGATAGCGTCTCTGTCCCGAAAGTTGAAAATCCGGGCAATGAGAGGCCTCGGAGGGGCTCCGGCCTTAGGTCTTCCTCCGGGAACCCTGTGGGCAGGTTCCACCGCAAAGAATTTACTCAGCCCCCGGGGCTGGAGATGGGTGAGAATCAGGTCCTCCACAAACAGGTCCGCCGCCGCCTCCTCACGTCCCTCCGGCACCCCAACAATGCGGACATTGTTCCTCCGGGCCCGACCCTCGGAATCCTTCAGTCGACGATCCATCAGGGCGCTCGCCTGGCCAAGCCGGCGCACCTCCTTTTGGAGGGCCGCAACATCCGTTGTGAGGCCCGAGGTGGTGTGGGCCAAAGAATCGACCCGGTCATTGATCTTGGATAGATCGGCCCTCACCAGGCCAACATCCACGAGGACCGAGTCAATCTTCTGCGCCAGTGTGTCAAAGCGCTGGTCCACCGAGGCCTTCATCTCGGCGATGGCGCCCATGACATCTCGTAGGGTCAGATCCGCGGGCAGAGCAGGAGCATCAGTCGGTCCCTCAGGGGACCTACGCGGCACCTCGGGAGATCCCTTCTGGAGAGTGTAGCGGTCCATGTTGTTGGACTGATGGGCTGCGCCACGGCGGGTCGATTTCACCTTTGCCCGGTCGCCATCTTGCTTTGTGGACATGGTTTCAGTCCCCAAATGGTGCTTAGGCTTCCCCGTCGAGCTCCTTCACGTCCCACTCTAGCAGCCCTCCACTGGCTACCGATCAGTAAGAGGATTGTTTTTAAAGCTATGCTCTGGTGCCATAAAATAATTCATCACAGAGCTCCGGTATATATGTCTGATTTGGTGTCTGTGTACGAACCTAACAGATCTCTTAGATCCAAAGGAATGGGTCTACTCAAAACTACCTGCCCCAAAAAAGCTAAAATGGGTGGCAGATCATTCCGCACCTTAGCTGCCAAGCAATGGAACCTCCTGCCTCTAGATATCAGGCTGGAGAGTAATGAAATCGTATTCAGGAAGAAACTGAAAACTTGCCTCTTTGCTGTGTGAATTGGTTCCTTCCTCTTTTTTTTCCTCTACTGCTGCATTCTTTCTCCATAGCGCGGGGACACACCGGGAGGTGTTACCAAGCGCTCTACAAACTCCTTTAAACTAAACTAAACTAAACTAAATCGTGCCAATCACCTCGGAAAGGGCCGACAAACCAATTCACGGGCTCCGGGGGGGGGGGCAACCACAGGTCCGCAGGACGGATCACAGCCGGCGGGCCGGCAGGGCACCCCAACGAGGCCACACCACCGCACACCGCCCCGCAACCCAACCTCGCCTAGGCAGCAAGGAGGGTGCAAAAGCGAAAGTGAAAGTGCGGGGTACGCGAGTCGCCCAGCCCTGCCCGCCGCTGTTGTTCACTTTGTCTCCGGATCGCCCCACAACTCCAATCAGGGGGCCGGCGTGGAGAAGGCCGCAACCCTCAATCGGTGCTCCCGCCGGTGTCCGAGGTCCAATTTGGAAGCGGAAAACGGGTGACACCTCAGCTCGGGCTCACCAACACAGTCCCCTCATCTAGGACAGGATATTGTCAGGATTTATGTAGGAGGTCACGGAGGTCCTCGGGAGCCTCGCACCTACGCGGCCATCTTGGTTGCGCGCTAGGCTCCTCCCCCCGGGCTCCAGATTTTAGACCATTTTTGGGGGCAACCCGAGCTATGTAGACTGATTTTTTTCCCAGTACATGCACCAATCGAGGTCTTTTTCCCAGTCTGCAATTTTAGGTGCATGTGCCGCTCCCTAGAGCTGCTCAATATTCCGTTTGGCTACCATCAGCCCAAGTGTAGCCCATTGCGTTAGGTGACGATTTAAATCTGTCGGTTCCCAGATATTCAGGATTATTGAACAGTCTTATTTCTCATGCAAGAGATATGAACTGCTACAATTGTAAGACAGGCTGCGAAGTATAATATGTACAGAGTTAGCAGTAAGATAAAATAATACTGCAATAGCATGGTTTGTAGCTATGACAAATATTTATAAAATACATACATAAATAACACAGGCTAAAATGTGAATACTCATCTGATGCTTCTAAATTGTTTTACCCCAGTGTACCTAACCTAAGTGTAGCATGAGGTAAGAAGTAGGTGCTGTTTTCTCAAGTATAGCTAGCTATAGTTTTAGTTTTGCCAAGAGTTGCCGAAAGTTTCTCTAAGTTCTAGTCTGCTGCGTACCTTAGAATGTGCGAGGTTGGAATCTCTTCTCCGGGACTCGATATCTAACACCCCGCAAGGGGAGCCAGAAACACTGGAGCTGGATTCTCTGCAAGGAGGATGACAGCGTCTGGTCAGTGTGTTAGGCTGGGACTCGATCTCCTTCCGAACTTGTTGTGGCGAACCACAAGTAGGCAGTCGAGCTGGACCGTACCGGAACCGTGGTTTGCCAGGGCAAGTGCAGGTATATTTATACCTTGAAGGTGTTTAGGAATGCCTATATTGACGTAAAAGTCGGGCATCGGAACGTCATGTATGAACCCCTAAGGAATAGATGTTCATGCATACTAAATGAGTTCTTGGAGAAATCAATATCCAAGCAAGGGAAATTCCTAAAGGCTTAAGAGTCCGGTTTTCCAAGAACTTGTTGTGACGTGGATGGACGGATGTAGGAGACCATGCCTGTATTTGGTTAGCATGGACAATGCCTAAATAAGGGCTGAATTTTCTATGCCTAAATAAGGGCAACATGAATTGTACCTATATAAGGGCATAAATTGGGAAACCTATTTACGAAATCTAAATCTACACACAACACCCACTCCAGTTTCGTATGAACGACTTACTAAATCCTAAACATGTCTAAAAAAGAGTACCGTATGATAATCTAAAACATGCTAAAACATACCTAAAAACATATGTCTTAAAAATGCTTTACGGCTCTGTACATATTAAAAGCAATGTTTCATTCTAAGTATATGTGTGCATCGAAAATGCCAACAAGAATGAACCAGAAATATATACACATGATGAAATGGCTCGTTAATACAGAAAAACGCCATTTCATATTAGGTTAACACAAATAAATTGTTGATGTGACAAGGTGACATAATGTCCCTGGAAGATTTTCAAAGAATTCTGTTCTCTATGAATAGTTCTACTATAAGCAGATTACTTTGCCAAAAAATGAAAAAAATACAAATTTGGAGAAAACAAATTAATCATAGGAAAAAGTTCCAAAGTTAGTCCTTTGTCTGAAAATAATGAAGGCCAAATTCAGAGTCTCATTGGAACACAGTGTGCCTGAATCAAAAGTCAGTGTGTGGGCCTGGAGAAAACATGAAATCTTCTAATCCTGTAGACAAAAAGTCATCTACCGTTGTAGGTGAAAGTTGGAATACCTCGTTTACGAGATTAAATGCACATAAATGTGAACTTTCGCCTTCAGCATTGGTTCGAATTGGATGTTACCTGCGTGCCTAATGTGTCCTCTCGTACCTCAGCAGTAGCAATTTGCGTCTGTGAGATCTCAATGAATGCCGTCATCAGGATTGGTAGCCGCTGGGGACAACACAGAGCATGGGCCGTTACCGGGTCCTTCAGAGTATCGATATCAGTAGGCATGACTGATGGGAGTGTTAGATGTCTAGCACAAATTCTTCACCGCAGAGCAGGCAGCGTAGAACAGGTAAGATGCAATTTTGCCAGATTGGTCTGAATGACAGAAACCATGTGGTGTTTAATTCTCATAGACGAGGTAAACCCAAAATTTGGACGATGCGCTCATGACACTTCATCTCTAATAGAGCCCTAGCCAAGGTGAATTAGGTGTCGATGGTGAGTTGGCTTGCCATATCGTAGCAGTAGGAGCAAAAATAGGATCCCTGCAACGAGTGCTAAAAGGAGCGGCAGTCCGCCAAACACAGAGTGCACGAAGTTTGGAAAAAGTCTGAGGACTCCTTGAAAAGGTGCTAACAGTCCTGTACACACGTTCTTAAATACATGTATAATACCGCTCGTATCAGACATGTTTAAGATACGACCTAAAATTTCTGAGAAATGTACAGGGCAGTTTGTATACAAAAGGGTATGTATCTCCGCAGACGTCCTTGCGACTTGGACATCATAGGTTTCTTTGGCCAAGGTCAGTGGCACTGTTTTTTGCAAAAGAATGGCTTTCATTCTGCTTAGAGTATCAATTCGTATAGAAGAGATGTTCAGTGAAGGCCATAGAGGCGAGTCCCTGACTGTCTCTATTTGTGAAAACAAGACTTGCATACAGCAAGTGACCCTGGATGTAACCGTAACTAGATATGGAATACCTGGCAACATGCCACAGCAGCTGTGATCATTCAACATAATGTAACTCCCATTAGAAAGTTGGTCAAAAATTGGATTAATCACTGCAGCCGGTGAACCTTGCAGGTAACAGGATAAGTTTGTAGTGGAACCATCACAGGCACCGTGTAAGTGAATACCCTGACAAAGGAGAGAACCGCTTAGTGTGTGTTCACAGTTTTCACCGCTAAGAAACACTTCACGTTCCCCACTCCAACATCTATGTGTGTAAGGTAAATCCCAGGATGTCTTGGTGTATCCTTTACCCAACCTTTCATATTTGCCAACTGGTATATGTTTTAGGCAATACTGAAAATGGAAAGTTGTAACAGGCAGAGTAATTTTACCATGTATGATCCACTCAGTAGCTGTGTTTTCTGCCACTGTGAATGGTAATTTTTCCAGTTTTTCATTGCTCAGCATAGCGTAGTCTGCTCCCCTTTGTGCCAGTCTGATCATCAGTGAGATTGAATTGTGAAAACAGTGACGTAGTATTGATTAATCGCCAAAGCACATAGCCTGCACGCAAGTTTTGTAGCGTCCAGCCCAATAGCATGATAGAACGTAGCTGAAACTGACCATGTTGCAACATGACCAAGTCCTGTTCCATGATGTCTATGACAGAAGACACAATGCTGTCCAATGAATATATTCTGGACGACAGAGTCGTTAACCCATTGTCTACTACAGAGAGAGTTTTCTCAAAATTAATACGATCAATTTCTCGTATTCGTTCTGCAGTCTCTGCTTGGGTAACCTTCCATGCTTCATTATAAGCAGCATAGATACCGGCATATTTGAAACGTTTTTGACGCTGTTTTCTTGGTCCTAGCAAGAATTCCCTAAGATCTGCACCTTCTTGAAGTAAAGTTAAGTGTTTTTTTACATCCTTCAGTGTAGCGTTCTGTAGCCAATCAAGGCAAAGTTTCCCTACACTGCATGTTGTTACTACCCCTGGATGCTGTCTTTGAACTTAGCGTGGGTCTGGCCTATTGATAGTGAAACCCTGTGTTTTGTTCAGGAATCGATCTTGACAGTTGTTTGTGTCTGTGGGCCAGAGCAAGCATTTTCCCATTCTGGATCTGATCTGTTGTGATGCAAAATATTATGTACGTCAACCTCCCCCGTGTAGTGCTATTACTTGCAGGAATAGGTATGGTCGGTGTGTTCATGTCTTTGATCTTGGCTAATCCAAGGCAAGACATTTGCTGGACAGTGTCATTCAAAAACATGATTTGCCCAGGGATTATACAGGCTCTAAACAAAGCTTCTAAACCCTGTACTTGCCAATCTTTTGTACCCTAGACATTTTTTGTCTCAATGGTGTCTTTCCAAAAGTCGAAACCCTGTCTAGCCAGTTGGGCAATAAAGGCTGCAGAATAAATCTGTTTCGTATTGGTTAACATCTATTTCGTTCCTGTTTTGTTCACATTTGTAAAGTAAAGCGTTTCTGGATTAGACAAATTGTAGCCTGAAAAATATGGGAATTTCATTGCAAAAGTTTTTGAGCTACCCTTTGAAGGTGTAGGACAATGTTCCCATTGGTTATACATAAATACATTTTAGGTGATGCAGTCTTATGCAAGAAATGATGACCATAGTGGTTATAACAATACATTTGTTCATAGTCTGATGAACCCTCTAAATATTCATGATTTGTGAATACTGTAGACCTCTCTAGATAAGACATCATGTTATTAACAGTCTCAAAGTCCCAATCATCAGAAAAGGTACTAAAGTCACTTAATGAAATCTTAAATAAATGTGGAATCTTCAAAAGCTCAGAAGGGCCAAAAATGTTATATTGAGTTTGGTCCCAAACTATACCATCATGTATAGGAACGGCTGTGATGTTCACTGCTGACAAGTCTCTTGCTTCACGATGGGATGATTTGTGTGGCTGGAGGAGTAAGTTCACTCTTTTACTTGCTGTGTCCATTTGAATATATCTTCCATTTATCAGCATACCCAGAGTTAATACCAGAGCTAACCAAAGTAGAAAGAAGAATATTCCCAAAACAATCCATGGTGAAACCAGATAAGTCTTTTTCAGGAGATGAAAAAAGTCTTTTGCTTGTTCTTTGAAAGTTCTTTGTGCTGGCGTTGTTTCAGGTTTGCTGGGATCCTCAGAAAACGTATCAAAGTTCATAAAATAGCCAGAGGCAGTTCTGTCAATGGTTGGAATTGCATCAGGATTTGTTGAAATCGCTGGAACCAGTTGATCAGTTGTTACTTCGTTGTAGACAGGTGTATCAGGACGAACTGTTATTTGGGTTTCAAGAGGGACGAGTTCCATAGCTGTGTTGCTTAGTCCTTTATTTCTCACTGTAGAATCTTCAAAGGTGATGAGTCTTTCAGTTTGAACCTCTTGGATTGTAGCTAGAGGAGTGCGTCTGCTACATTGGTGGAGTCCACTTGGCCTACTGCTTAATATCGGCCACATAGTGTGGTTTGATCAGGTCGATGGACACAAATCTTTTCTCCTTTTTACCAGCGAGGGACGGCAAAAGTACTGTTCTTGATCCTTGGATTGCTTGGACAGGTACTGGTTGTCTGTAAGAAGGCCCAAATTCCTTCTTGTCCGCGATCTTTTCTCAGACTAGATCACCAAGCTTTGGGATCCAGACAGGCCTTGTTGGGATGGCCGGTTTTTCCTCAGTGATGGTTGGCTTCAGGATCACGTTGCTTTGTTTCGTTCTTAGTTCATTTAAGTCCTGTAAAACAGCCAAGCGATCTTTGATATCAAATTTCTTATTTTCCATCACTGTGCCTTGCATATCAAGGTCTAGTACCAACATTCTAGTTCCAAACAGTTCTTCGTATGGAGTGACACCCCCTAGAGAACTTCTTGGCAAGTTATTAAGTGCGCGTTGGACCCCATAAAGATGTTTGACCCACCCATCACCCGAACCTGATACCCCAGCTGTTATAGACTGCTTTATGGCCCGTTTCTTTCTTTCCACAACAGAATTTTCCTCAGGATGGAATGGAGAAGAATACCGCAATGCTACGCCCAAACTGGCCATGGCTTCTTTGTAAGCTCGAGAGCTAAACGCAGGACCCTGGTCAGAATGTAGTGTGCCAATTGCGTATGTGCCAATAAAGACTCGCAAATCTTTTATAACAGTTCGAGCGTCAGCCGAGCGCTGAGGCCACATCCATAGGAACCTTGATTTAGTGTTTGTGGGACTGCATTTGTCCAAGAGGACGCCTGCACGTAGATAGTCTAATACTGTCTAATAATGGTGTCTGAACTGGGCTGGCTATGTTGTAGTCGGGTATCTGGTGGCGTTCTGTACTGCGATCTCTATTGCAGTTTATGCAGTTATTTATAAAGATATGAATCAGTGTATTCATTCCTGGCCACCAGTACATCTCTCTTATTTCTAAAATTGTTTTAGAGATCCCCTGATGTGTCTGACCCTCTCCCAGATTTGCTTTGTAAATCAAAGCCGCTCTTCATTCCATGTTTGGTATTACCCTATCCCCCACTTCAGGGATTCGAGCAAACGGAACATTGTTTGCATCAATTATGTATGAGTATTTGAGTGGAAACTTTTTAGGTAACGCTGCACCGCTGCCTTTGCTTAAAGTATTGACAGCCAGCATTATTTCACTGGCTATTTTCGTTTTTGAACGAGTGATTGCAGCTACTGAAGCCGTTTGCACAGCCCCCTTCGCGGCTTCATCAGCCAATGAATTCCCTTCAATGTGAACGCCATCACGTTGATTACTCAGCGTGTGTATCACGTGAGTGTTTTGTAGTCCGTTTTGCAACTGAACTACTTATTCCCAAAGCGTTTTATGCTTGATAGTGCCAACATTTGCATCTTTGAAACCATTTTGAAGCCAATTCTGTAAATATTCATTATAAGATTGGACATAGTAAAAAGAATCGTACACTATGAGTGTGGGGAATTCGCGATCCGTGTTTTCAAGTGCCATCTTGAATGCTTGTAGTTCAGCTCGCTGAGCTGTACAATCTCCTAGAGATTGCGTTTTTGTGACCATTGGTCTGAATTTGCCATCGCGCATACGACCTTTAACGATCACGCATGCTGCATTGTAAGCTTGCTTACTCCACGTAGCAGGTTGTGCAGATCCGTCAGTATAAATTATAAATTCGTACTGATCAAGAGGGAGAATTTCATGACTAATGGGTGGTATATCCCAGGATGTTACAATGGGTATGAGCAACTCTGTCTGTAAATCATCGCACACGAACAGTATTGTTTGTACAAGGGGGTTGGTGGATTACGATCTTAGTATGTGCGCGGAAGTTTCTGCTTGAAATGTTCCTGAAGTACTGTACAAGGTTATTTAATAAACATATTTTACCAAAAAGAAAATCAAGAGGGAGAATTTCAGTAGGCAGAGGACATTCGTGTTCGTATTGCAGGATTGCTTGTGCTTTCAAATAAGGATCAAAAACATATTCAACATCAGTTGCAGCAAGAGAATTAACACATTATATCCATCTCGGATGTAAAGCTTTCACATTCGGAATGCTAGCTTTAGTAACTGCCTCTAAGGCTGGTACAGAAGTCACAACCATTATGTGCTAGGGCACATTCTTTTGCTACAGCGGTTTGAACTGCTGTCAGAATCTTTCCTGTGAATTTCATTTCTGCTTGCGTATACAAATGTGATTTGTATGCAATTGGTACTTTTTCACCTTCGTTAAAAGTCAAGTAGGTGAATCCGCTTTGACCCGGAATGATTTGGATCACTAAGTTGCGTACGTTTACGCATGTTTGCAAGTGTTTTGTTGCTAACATGTCTGTTTGAAGTGAACCCAGAATTTCTATGTGTCCTTGTGTCCATGTTGTGGTTTTGAAATCAGGTTTGATTAATTTGTAGAGAGGTTTAACCCTCTCTGCGTAGTTTAGAATGTATGTTCTTCCAAAATTCAGGAAACCTAAAATCGTCTGTAAGTTCTTCAGCGTTTTTGGAGGTTGGAGCAGCGCACACTTTTCTAAAAAGCTGGCTGCCAGGCTTTTGCCTTCACTTGATAGTTCATATCCAAGAAAAAGGACGTTGAGATAGGCAATTCTGGACTTTTTAAAGTTGAATTTGTAACCCTCAGAGGCGAAGCCCAATATAATGGTGTTCACCCTGTTCAAGTGTCTGTCCAGGTCATCGTCTGTCAGATATATATCAACGTCACATGACAATGCCTCATCATCATAAATTTGTAGTAACTCTGTTACTCTTGCTGAGAATAACCCCGGGCTCTTCTTGAACCCCTGTGGGAGTCGACAACATTGACGCTGGGTCCCCATTATTGAGAAAGCGGTCAAATATCTACTTTCAGGTGCAATATTTTGACAAAAGAAGCCATTTGAAATGTCTAATGTGGTTTTGTACTTCTTACGCACAATGTTATTCATTAATGCTGTACTGTGTGCATTTTGCACTGCAAATGTTTTACAACATGAGTTTAGTTGTCTGTAATCCAAATGGCATAATGATGTCTTCGCCATGTGGGCACTCTCTGACAAATTCTGGTGGCCAGTCTTGTTCTGCTAGAAGTATATCATAACTCCTTGAAAGATGCTCCCAAAAGAGTGCTTTCACTTTTTTTGGTATGTCTCCCTCCATCCGGAGTGTTATTTCATATAACCTATGCAGAGAACTAACCCTGGTATCTGCAGTTTCAACTTGAATGTCCTCATTCAAGTCCATTGTCTCCAGAAGCCCCTTCAGGTTCTGGCGAGCTACTGTAATTTCTGCTGCACTCTCCAACATTGTCTGAGCTCATTCTCCGTTCTTGAGTTGTGTTCTCAGAATCCTCGGCATGTCTTATCTCCAGACCTGCTACCTTCTTTTTTGAGAATTGAGGTTTTTGTTTGTTTTTCTGAACGTGTTGATCGTCTTTGGACTTCACGCGTTCTTCTTTGTTCTCTGACCGTCCTCTTCTTTCGGATATCTGTGATGATATCTGAAAGGTACGAGAGGAATGTGTATCAGTATCTTGATACCTGTCAGGTTTTCTCAAGTTATCCCTATTCCTGAGGTTGTACCTCCTTTCAGAGGGCTCCTTTTGAGGAGACCTACCTCGGGATTGAGAATCTTTCTCTTTGGAATGTTGTTTATTTTCCCACTTCTTTTTAGAAGAGGTAGGAGTGTTTTTAGGAAAGACGTTATCAGGACTTTCAGACAGTTGTGGTTTAACTGGTTTCCCTCCCAAACTGTCTGCCTAATTCTTCATATGATTTTTCAATTATTCTGGCTATTTCTTGTGGTTGTTCTGTTACATCAAATTCCCTTAATTTGTGGCGGATTGCCACTGATGCTGCTTCTCCTTTAATATTAGATAATATTATTGTTGAGACCTGGTCGAAATATTTAAGTAACTTCATACCTAAATTCAGAGCAGGCTCTGCCCTGTATTCGTTTTGAATCTATTTCAGGACATCCGGTATTACCGCCATAGACGGAACATCATGTGTTTTTGTGTAGATTGCAGCAAAGACTGTGCCCCAAGTGGTGTAGTCTTCCAGATGTGGTGTGATCCCCATCGGTAAACAGATTGTTAGAATTCTGTGTTTCTCATAAGGGCTAGTATTAGGAAATACTGCTTCAATTTGAGTAATATTTTGAGCTATCCAGAATGGAATTTGTTCACATTTTGTGGGCATTGTACCCATGACTGCGTGTAAAGTCTGTGGAGTGATTTTTAGTGTATTCCCTTGATGAGGGGCTGTATTTTGAATGGTTAATGGTGGTTGGACTGTGAAAGTCCGCATGACATATTGAACCAACTGTCTATAAATTTTGATTAGCTCCTTGAGTTGAGCTAGTAATTCTACATCTGTCATTTCTACAATGTCAGGATGAGGTTTGTAGCCGGCTAAAATCGGCCATGTTGCTCCTGGTCTACTTAGTGGACCGAGCCTGGTAATGTGATTTGAATGTTTTAGGGCGCCTTTAAAGCAGAGCTCATGCTCCTGGTATGTGAGTGGAATTTCAATATCCTCGAAAGGAATATATTCCTCAGGTGGATCATCTTTTTTGTAGAAGTGAAACAAGTGTGTTACTGGATTTGATTCTGGGAATACTATCCATGAATAGAATACCTCTGTCTCGTGAGATTCATGTGCCTCTACCACAAAAACTGCTCTACCACCTCTTGGTGTTAGGCCATGTGTTATAAGTTTTAGAGTGATGGCTCTCTTTAAATTTGGATGGGTGATTTATAGCATCCTCGTCAGTTTCCTGAAATACTGTACGATTAAAAGCTGCTGCAACTTGGTCAGCTACAGCCCCACTGGTCACGATGTTTATGTCGCTATCGGACATGTTGAAATGAAAAATGCAGAGCACGTTTCAAGGGAACAAAGATAAGGTGCTCAATATTTTGGAACACTTAATCCTTCAACGTTGAACAAACCAAACAGCTAATACATAGGATCTTTGTCCTACTCAGCTATGGTTGATATTATCCCTACCCACTCCAAACGTCTTATGGAGTATTATGAGCAAGGGGTGTCTGAGAAAAGCACGACTGAGTTACTCCAGTATCTAGCGTTAAATTAGTGCCTTTTCAAACGTTGGGCGAAATGTAGTGTAGTTCCTATATCCCTGATAGGCTCTGCGCATTGGAATAATATACACTATAGATTTGACATAGGACTTAGGTCAGTATGTCTCTATCGAGTACATTAAACTTAATTACTTGTGTGTGCCAGCTAACTCAGAGGTCACTAGAAACTTCTCGAATGTACAAGAAGGGATTAGTTTCTGACAACCGACAACTTTGTTTCCCTTTGAGTCAGAACAATCTCAGAACTTTGGAAACAATAGATGACAGTTTTACTGCATCAATCGTGCATGCTTCGTTTCTACAGTGTTGCACAGAAATAGAGAGACGGGCGTTTCAATAAAAAGGGTTCATTGAACAGTCTTATTTCTCATGCAAGAGATATGAACTGCTACAATCGTAAGACAGGCTGCGAAGTACAATATGTACAGAGTTAGCAGTAAGATACAATAATACTGCAATAGCATGGTTTGTAGCTATGACCTATATTTATAAAATACATACATAAATAATACAGGCTAAAATGTGAATACTCATCTGATGCTTCTAAATTGTTTTACCCCAGTGTGCCTAACCAAAGTGTAGTACGAGGTAAGAAGTAGGTGCTGTTTTCTAAAGTATAGCTAGCTATAGTTTTAGTTTTGCCAAGAGTTGCCGAAAGTTTCTCTAAGTTCTAGTCTGCTGCGTACCTTAGAATGTGCGAGGTTGGAATCTCTTCTCCGGGACTCGATATCTAACACCCAGCAAGGGGAGTCAGAAACACTGGAGCTGGATTCTCTGCAAGGAGGATGACAGCGTCTGGTCAGTGTGTTAGGCTGGGACTCGATCTCCTTCCGAACTTGTTGTGGCGAACCGCAAGTAGGCAGTCGAGCTGGACCGTACCGGAACCGTGGTTTGCCAGGGCAAGTGCAGGTATATTTATACCTTGAAGGTGTTTAGGAATGCCTGTATTGACGTAAAAGTCGGGCATCGGAACGTCATGTATGAACCCCTAAGGAATAGATGTTCATGCATACTAAATGAGTTCTTGGAGAAATCAATATCCAAGCAAGGGAAATTCCTAAAGGCTTAAGAGTCCGGTTTTCCAAGAACTTGTTGTGACGTGGATGGACGGATGTAGGAGACCATGCCTGTATTTGGTTAGCATGGACAATGCCTAAACAAGGGCTGTGAATTGTACCTATATAAGGGCATAAATCGGGAAACCTATATACAGAATCTAAATCTACACACAACAGGGTGTCTTGAAGACAGTGAGATGTGCCAAAGGTGACATTAAATAGTGAGGATTGCAGATGAAATGCCACTTAAGAACTGAGGTTTTCTGAACTGTCTTTGATTTGCGTGGACATCTATTCAGAGCGTTTTTGTTTACTCAGAAGAAATATAATCATCGATAAAGTATGTTCAGACCATTTGCCTGGTCTTGAAGGGTCCAGAATGTAGAAGTTAATTTTAAACAATCCTCTCTGACTTCTCAGCATGCTTCAACTGTACTTCACATTTGTTCTCAAGATGAGAAAATGGAAATTTCACCCAGCCTTGCTGCTTGATTCATTGTTTAGGGCAGAGATAAGCAAACAGATTGAGTATGCCTCCT
Organism: Triturus cristatus; assembly: GCF_964204655.1. NCBI lineage: Eukaryota > Metazoa > Chordata > Amphibia > Caudata > Salamandridae > Triturus > Triturus cristatus. The sequence continues at coordinate 877,382,386 of NC_140585.1, forward strand.
TCATTGAAGATATCCCGAGGTGGGATTTAGGAGTACTTGAAGGTTATGGTAAGGGTTAGGTGCATAGTGCTTATGTTTCATCTGCATAGGCTGAGGGCCTTTTAGAAATACAGAAGACCTGAAACTGAAGCAGTTGGAGGCTGATTAGAAGAAGAATCCAATCCTACAACATCATTGAAAGCTGACTTCTGTCAGGGGACAACTAAGCATCATCTATACTAGGAAAGAGCAACTGAAGGAAAGTAAGCAGAGCTTCCTTTGCTTCAGTTGAAACAAGCTTATTACACCTTCAGTGACCGAGTTGGCACACACTTTTCTGCAAAACTCTAAGGGATCATGTCCGAGAAATCAAGACCAGCTGTCTTGTTATAAGAAGAGGGTAAGTTAGACAAATTTAGAGAGTACTGTGACTCCTCATATACAAGAAGAGATCAGTAATTTTCCTGATAACTGGACTACTCTGATAGACTGAAACATCCCCACAATTAAAAAGCAGCAGCAGGAGATGGTCACCCCCTATAAAGAAGATAAGGCTAAGAGAGCAATTCAGGCACTGCAGAGTAACAAAGCACTAGGTCTGATGTTTTTTTTTCTGGGGACTTACATTACCAGGTTTACCCACAAATTGGTGGACCTATGCACTTATGGCAGCGACACTATACCAAAGCCCAGGCATATGAGACTGTGTGTCCTACAGAACTATTAGCCTATTCAATGTAGATGATAAATTATTTACTAAACTCCTGGCCTCTAGACTTGCGAGGATCTTTCCTGACCGTGTCTATATTGAAACTCGCCCAATAACATATGACGGATAGTCTTTCTGACCGAGAAGACTAATACCAGCCCTGCTAGTGACTTAAGACACAGTGAAGGCATTTGATCGGGTGAAATTTACCTTTTTTGACACTAGTTTTAAAGCTGTAAACTTTAGCTCTTGAATAATGGATACAGCAATGAACAACTATGTGTGCTGTAAAACATTGGGTTACTGGTTGAGGGAGTTGAAACCTTTCTTCAGCAGCAACCACAATTCTTTTAGGGGGGAAGTCGCAAGCAAACCCAAAATTAAGCTGCTGTGGTCGGCACTCAAGTAGCTTGGCACGGGAGCAGCCAAGTTTAACTCTGAGGCAATGTGTAACTTATTTGGGCAGCACTTCAAACAGTAACAAAGTGGAAAAACACCATAAAGGATCCCACACACAGTTTAGAAAACTAGAGTAGATTTTAATAAATAAAACAAGACCAAACGCCAGAAATACAGCCAGTAGAACCGGAGATATTCAGTTATAAAGGTTTTAGTAAAAATAGCGCCAAAAGGCATAAAGTGCCAACTGTGGATATCTGGTCGCGTCGAAACGGAACAAAATCACAAGTTCAGGCTGACAACGATGGAGCATGGACTGGCTGCAGTGGCCCAGTTAGGCCTACAGAACAGAGCACCTTAAATCCTAGTTTGCGGAGGGTTGCGAGGATCTGCGTAAAAAATGTGTCACACAACCAAAGCGATGTGTCAGTTCCAAGATGCTGAGATGTGGCGGTGCAATGTCCGGTGACGTCATCGAAGATCCAATTGTCGAGGGCTTGTTATTTTTTGGTATATGAATTTGTAGGGCTTGGCTACACCCGTGAGTGTATCCAGACGCTGAGTAGGGCAGGCCTGAGGGGAGAACCATGTCTTTAGTTTCCCTAGGAAGTCCATGATGGGGGGTGTTCAGAGGTGTTTCTGGAGGTGGTTCCAGGTCTTGGCTGTGAGATAACAGTAGGAGCATCCGCTGCTTCAGGTCTTCTTGATGTGAGGGAGGTGTACTCTTGCCTGGGATGCAGATCAAAGGTGTCTGGTGGGTTGGTAGAAGTTGAGGTGGTGATTGAGGTAAGATTGGACCAGTGTTTTGGAGAGCTTTATAGGCGTGGGTGCATAGCTTGAACTTACATTTTTCTTAGACTGGGAGTCAGTAGAGATTGTTGAGGTGTGGAGACACGTGGGTATTTCGTTGAATGTTCAGAATGAGTCTGGTTGTGACGTTCTTGGTGGTTTGGAGTCGGCATAGGACATGGACTGGGATTCTGGTGTAGAGGGCATTTATTTCCGTAATGAAGTGTACTTGTGACAAGATCCTGGGTGATACTTTGTGTGGTGTTCAGTGAGATCCACTTAGAAATCTTGGGTAGCATTCACAGGTTGTGGAAGCATGATGAGGAGACGTCTTTGATCTGACACCTCATGGAGAGGTTGGTGTCCAGGATGATTCCACGGTTCTTGGCGTGGTCTGCAGGGGTGGTTAGGGGTCCAAGTTCAGAAGGCCACCAAGAGGCATCCTAGGGTGAGTGGTTGTTGTTGAAGATTAGGATTTTGGTTTGCCTGTGTTGAGCTCGAGGCAGTTGTTTTTCATCCAAGCAGCGGGGTTGCTCATGTAGTTGGCGAAGTTTGCTTTGGTAGTGCTGGTTGAGTCAGTAAGGGAAAGGTTGAGCTGTGTGTCGTCGACGTAGGATAATATGTTGACGCCGTGGGCTCTTCACAATGTCACCATGGCAGAGAAGGGTTAGGTCACTGCTGAATCAGCGTGCCTGGGTACCTTTTGTTTCACAGCTAGCGTGGTCTCTGCCATCACCTAAGGGGTCAGTAGCTTACCGAACATAGGTTGGGTTTCAGATATCCCTAGGTATACTTCACGGTGAGGATTTGGTTGTATGATTGGGGTATCTTTTGCTAATGCTACCTAAGCACAAGTAGATAAGGTGTCATTTTCCGGTCCTCAAAAATTGCCTAGATGTATAGCGACACTTGAGGCAAGATATATATGTGTACATATATATATATATCGCCAAACAAAGG